>NC_133523.1:25866607-26181071 GCF_049354715.1 Callithrix jacchus
CCTGGGTAACTGGGAATGCAGGCACGTGGGTGGTGCCATCAGACCTGGCTAATTTTTGTATTTTTAGTAGAGATGGGGGGTTTCACCATGTTGATCAGGCTGGTCTTGAACTCCTGACCTCAAGTGATCTGCCCACCTCAGCCTCCCAAAGTGCTAGGATTACAGGTGTGAGCCACTGTGCCCAGCCAAAAATTGAGGTAAAATCTTCATATATAATTTACCATCTTTACCGTTTTTTAGTGTACAGTTCAGTGCTCATCAGTATCTCTAAGGAGGGTAATGATCTGAAGAGCACTTCAGGACCCCCAGCCCTCTGTGTCCCGCTGACTGATGGGAGCTGAAGCAAGGCTTGAATCTCTCTGGAATCAGTTGTCTTGTCAATAGAGTTGAGATGTACTTGTCTCTCTGCTTCCTGCCAGGGGCACAAAGGAATTCCTGGCCTGGAAAGACTTGGAAACACACTTGAAGCAGTGCTGATGGGAGCAGCTGATTTAGAATAGGGCAGAGATAGAACGAAGAAGGACACTTCCCAGGATAGAGGGAGGGTAGCGGGAGGACAATGGGAAGTGCAGGGTTGGGATTCTTTCCAAATGCTCACAGGAGACTCAGAATAGACTCAGTTCATCCATCTCCTTTACAAAAACCCTACGACATTGATAGCATGATTTCTATGAGTAAAAATTAGGAAAACTAAGAGATTCAGTTTTGGTCCAGGCTTATCAGCAGTCTTAATTGCTTTAATGTTAGTCAATAGACATCATCTTCTTGTATAAGGCAATGCTTTTGTCCTGGTGACTGGCAGGTCTGGTCCACTAAATGCCTTAGCAAAGCAAGCTGGGCCCCTTGGTCATTACCACTGCAAACACCTGCACGTTCCCTCCAATGAGCCCTTGCCACCCTGCTGAAAATAAAATCGTATTTTAATAACCTCCACAGCCCGCCACTGTCTCCTCTCTTTGAAATGTTCACTGAGAACCCCCATAAGAAGTGAACATTGCCTCAAACGCTCTATCCTCCAGCTTGGCAGTGCTGCAGCCGGCCGCACACACTGTTGGTGGAAGAGCTGTGTTGATCAGAAAGCGAGCTTCTTGACTGACGTTATCTCCTCCTGGGCAAAAACCAATTTTAGCGAGAACTTTGTAATTTGGAATTCAAAGATATAAGATGAATTCAGGGAAACACTTTCCCCCTACAAATTACAGGTTTGTCATTTAAGAGGTTTAATATCACAAAAAGGGCCTGCTTCTGTCTTTCTTTTAAAAATTTTTAAAAGTGCCACATTGATGCTTTCAGAACAGCGGCTTTGGAATTAGAAGAATGGCCTCTACTTCAAACGAACTCATTGTTCCTTACTAGAGACAGAAGAATAATGTCAGACAAAAAAATAGTTATTTATTCAGAAAGCTCTTGAAGTGTTCAGGCAGAATGGGGAACCTCAATGCCTGGCACACAGCAGATATTCAATAATTACTTGAAGGAAGGAAGAAGGGGAGGAAGGGAGGCAGGGAAAAAGAAATACACAACACTGTGTGGTGGGAATTCTAAGATATAGTACATTATTTTATCCAAATATGAACACATCTAATGAGGCACAGTATTTAATCAAGATCTTCCCATGATGCACTGGGCCAAGGCAATCATCTGGGAGGAGGGGCCAGGCAGAAAATGTCTAGAATGAGAAGAAATGGGCCATAGGCCAGGCTTTCAAGTCAGAGTCATGCTAAAATCCGCTCCCTTTCTTACTAGTTGTATGACAACAGGCAAACTGCTTTATCTCTCTGAGCCTTGGTTTCTTCATTTAGAAAACATAGCTTATGAATATTTTGGAAGACACTGTTAGATCACTTGAGACCCAGCCAAGAACAGTGGCTCACACCTGGAATTCCAGCGCTTTGGGAGGCTGAGGAGAGATAATCGCTTGAGACCAGGAGTTTGAGGCGTGCTTGGGCAACAAAGTGAGACCCCATCTCTACAAAAAATTAGCCAGTTGTAGTGGAGTGCACTGCTGGTTCCAGCTTCTCAGGAGGCTTCTGCAGTGAGCTGTGATAGCACCACTGCTCCCCAGACTGAGACAGAGTGAGATCATCTAAAAAAAAAAAAAAGACCCATTCCTAGCCTTTCTTTCTTGTCTTCCTTAGCTTTATTTAAAAAGCAGAACACTTAGTGCCCCATTTCCCAGTGTGATGCTGGGGGCAGTCAGCCATGGTGCTATGAGAAAGCCAGTGTGTTCTCGGTAAAGGGAAGATGTTGGTTTGGTTTCCTGAAAAGCAAGGCTTCTGAGAGCAGAGGCCATATCTCCCATGAGACCCCAACTTGCCAAACCTGGGGCTGAAAGTGTGGCTGGTGCACGTGGAAAACTCAACTTGAAATCAGGCATGGCCAGACCTGCATTGAGCTGTGTGTGTGTTTCAGTCACCTCTGAATACAAAGGCCAAAGAAAAAAATTCTCTATAGTTGGCTTTGGAGAGGTTGTCAGGAAAAGCTGTGAGAAAGTGATGATTCGCAGAAAAGGAAACAATGGATGAAATCAAAAGGCAGCCTGCAGATAGGGAGAAACATACCTGCAAAATATCAGATCAGAGGTTCATATGCAAGATTTGTTAAAAATTCATACAACTCAGCCAGGTACAGTGGCTCATACCTGTAATCCCAAACACTTTGGGAGGCCAAGGTAGGCAAATCATGAGGTCAGGAGTTTGAGACCAACCTAGCCAACATGGTGAAACCCTGTCTCTACTAAAAATATAAAAAATTAGCTGGACATAGTGGTGGGTGACTGTAATCCCAGCTACTCAGGAGGCTGAGGCAGGAGAATCACTTGAACCTGGGAGGTGGAGGTTGCAGTGAGCTGAGATTGCAACACTATACTCCAACCCAGGAGACAGGGTGAGACTTTTTCTCAACAAACAAATAAACAAAAACCTCATACAACTCAACAGCAAGAAAACATATAACCCAATTAACAAATGTGCAAAGGGTTTGAATAGGCATTTCTCCAAAGAGGAAGCAAAAATGACCAACATCATTCGGAAAAAGCAAATCAAAACCACAGTGAGAAAACACCTCCTGCCTATCAGGGTGGCTATAATTTAAAAAAAAAAAAAAAAAAATGGGCCAGTGCAATGGTTCACACCTGTAATCCCAGCACTTTGGGAGGCCAAGACAGGTGGACCACCTGAGTTAAAGAATTTGAGACCAGCCTGGCTAACATGGTAAAAGCTTGTTTCTACAAAAAATTAGCCAGATGTGGTAGTGCACACTTGTAATCCCAGCTACTTGGGAGGCTGAGGCAGGAGAATCACTTGATCCCAGGAAGTGAAGGTTGCAGTGAGCCCAGATTGCACCATTGCATTCCGGTTTGGGCAACAGAGCAAGACTCTGACTCAAAAAAAAGAAAAAAAAGAAAAAAAAAATCATACACAATGCTGGTGAGGTGTGGAGAAAAGGAACCCTTGTACACTGCTGACAGGAGTGTGGATCGACGAAGCAACTATGAAAAGCAGTATGAAGGCTTCAAAAAAAAATTAAAATAGCACTACCATCAGACCCAGCAGCCCCTCTTCCAGATATACACTCAAAGGAGAGGAAATCACCACCTCGTCAAAGCATCTGCACTACCAGGGACACTGCAGCACTTCACAGCAGCCAAGGTTCAAACACACACTAGGGGTCTATTAACAGACAAACTTGTAAGGAAACCAGGGTTTGTGTACAAAATGTTACTCAGCTTCAAAATAGATGGAGACCTGGCCAGGTGCTGTGGCTCACACCTGTAATCCCAGCACTTCGGGAGGCCGAGGCAGGTGAATCATGAGATCAGGAGTTTGAGATCAGCCTAACCAATGTGGCAAAACCATGTCTCTACTAAAAACACAAAATCAGCCAGGCATGGTGGTGGGTGTGTGTAATCCCAGCTACTCGGGAGGCTGAGACAGGAGAATGGCTTGATCCCGGAGATGGAGGCAGTGAGCTGAGAGAGTGCCACTGCATTCCAGCTTGGGCGACAGAGTGAGACTCCATCTCAAAAATAAAAATAAAAATAAAAGAAGGAGATTTTGCTACTTGCCACAACACAGATAGGCTTGGGGGACATTATGAAAAGTGAAATAAGTCAGACACAGGAAGACAAATACTGCATAGTCTCACTTATATGTGAAATAAAACAAACAAACTGTCAAATATATGCATACAGAGAGAGAATAAAACTGTGGTTAGAGGGTCGGGGTAGGGGAACAGGTGGAAACAGAGACACAGGCTCCCACGTAGCAAATATACAGGATGAACCAGTCTAAAGATTGAATGCACAGCGGGAGGGCTGTGGCTGGTAACAGTGGATCCTCTTCAGGATCTTTGCTAAATGAGAAGATTATAGCTGCTCTTGCCACAGGGGGAGGTGGATGCCTAAAAAAATTATAAAAGAATTACTGACAAAGTGAAAAATAATGAGAGTGAAGGAAATTTGATGATTAAATTCACGAAGAGGGGAAATAAAATAATTTGTCCGGCACTACACCACAGCATAACGATGTTTTTAAAATATAATGAAATAAAACTGGGTTGGATGTATTTATTGTTTTTTTTTGTTGTTGCTGTTTTTAATTTTAAATTCAGCCCCTCTCTCAAAGACCCATGGGCATGTGTTCATGATGAAAGAATACATTACTGTATTGGCAGCTGCCATAGACCGTATAAGAGCTGCGGCGCAATTTCAAGTGACTTCTAAACTACAGCTGGGGGCCTTGGTTCTGTGTTTCGTGAACTCTTGCAAAAGCCTTGAAGATAAAACCACATGTGTAGACAATTCCTTCTCTGGGGCCCCTGCGAGGACAGAGCTTAGTCCCCACCCATACTGGCAGCCGTTCTCCAAGCTGGCATTGCTTTACCCAGGATACTCACAGATACATCTCCAACCTGCACCCTGGGTGAGACATGTCTTGAGCTTAACTTTGGGCTATGATTCAGAACCCCAGGACTGAAAGCCCTTCACAGTACATATGTGAAGTTGTTTGGTTTTTTTTTCCTCTTTGCTTGCTTTCTTTCCCTCCCTCCCTCCCTCCCTCCCTTCCTCCTTTCCTCCCTTCCTTTCTTCTTTCTTTTGAGACAGGGTCTCACTCTGTCACCTAGGCTGAGTACAGGGACATGGCCATAGCTTGGTGCAGCATCAACCTTATGGGCTGAAGTGATCCTCCCACCTCAGCCTCCTAAATACCTAGGACTACAGGCATGCACCATCATGCCCAGCTAATTATTATTATTATTATTTGTAGAGACAGGGTCTTGCTACATTGTCCAGGCTAGTCTCAAACTCCTGACCTCAAGTGATCCTCCTGCCTCAGCCTCCCAAAGTGCTGGCATTAAAGGTGTGAGCCACTGCACCTGGCCTGATTTTTTTCTTTTAGTTAGCCTCAAGTGTTCATTCATTCTGGTCCCAAAAGTTCAGCAAATGCTTAAGCAGCAGTGTGCCCGTGCCTCTCTTCCTGGTTATCCTTTACAATACTGAACACGTATGTCATGCTCTCAAAAACTCCTCAAGAACAGGAATATGCAAGGGAAACACAAGACTAAACCACTTTTGTTAGCATTCCTGATAAATTCACACTATTACTCCAGTGAAAATTGTCCTTATACAGAGAAAGTGCTTTGAACAGAGCGGATCGGTCAGCCTCCGATCCTCTCTGGCTCCTACAAACTTTCCAATCCTTCCACTTTGAAGCTGGGTCACTGCCGTGAGATGCGTGTTGCTGCTCTGCAGAATCCAGTTGTATTTCATCACAGAGCTTTCATAAGAACCTGTTATCAGATTAGTCTTTAGAAAACTGGAGTGGCCCAGATCAAACCAACCGAGGAGCTACGTGACATTTTTAAGTCCCGATGTCAGTTCTGCCCAAATACAAACTAGATTATCAAGTGCTTTTCAAGAACACTTCATTGTCTCGTTCTCATAAACTCTGACAGTCTGATGATTAGGATTGAAATGAGCCATTTTGTAGGAATTGCATCAGGGCCTGGAAGTCACAGCCCTTTCAGAAAACACTTCCGCCCGCCCTCCCACCAGGAGGTAGGGGTAGTCCACGATGAGCATGTCATCTGGGCTCTGGAAGCTCACTGTGGCACTCTGTCTGCAGCGGACATCTGTGGGGGCCCCACTTGCACCCTCTTGGTTCCTGGCATTTGCATTTCTGCTGACCAAAGGTCCATCAGGCCGACTGTACTTCTTTTCCTGCGGTCCCCCTGCTTCTGCCCATAGATGTGGCAGGCCAGAACTGCCAGAGAATTCAGCTCTCCAGGCATGACCCTTGGCCAATGGCTGACAGAAGCTAATGATGTGTGCCCCAGCTCCCTCATTCATTCATGGGTAACCCTGAGTGTAAGTTAGGGATCCCAGCATGCCTAACTCCAGTGGCCCCTGGGTGACCAGGTGGTGACTCACCTTCTGCCGCTGTCTTCCCCTCCATGCCTCACTTCCACACTCCCCTATCTGTGTTTCCTGGGTTCACTTCCCAAATAAATCACTTGCACTCACATTCTGGCCTCGGGGTTGGCTTCCAGGAGAACCCAGAATAAGACATGGCTATCTTGCTGGGATGTAAACCCAGGGCACATCTCCCAGGCTAGGGAGGGAACACCCAAAGCCAGCGCTTTCCCAGAGGTTCTGATCCAGCTGGGGCCATTACCAATGTGCATCACCTGACCCTAGATGTGAAATCAAAGCTGGAAAAAGCTGTCCCAGCAGACACAGCAGCGGCCACCCCATGAGTTTCCAGAAGCCCTCGCACGTGAATCAAGGACTGGAGTTGAACAAATGGGAGGAGGAAGAATGAATTGTTTTCCTGCTGTGTCTCTTTCTACAAGCAGCTTTCTGCTGGCTGTTGTCCCTCTTGTCATCTTCTGTAGGCTTAGAGAGAAAATCACAAGGCAAGAGAGAGGATCTTGGAATCACAGAGCTGTGAGCTGTGACAAAACTGTCAAGTTCCCATGAGGCTGCGTGTGAGAATAAAGGAAACTTGCATCTTTGTTGGTGAAAGAAACACAGTGCTGTTAGCAGAGGCCTCCCCAGGAAATCAGTGTCTGTAGTTCTCTTATTGTGAGAAGATAAATAGCATTCTTATTTTGTGAATTTGAACCCATCAAAGTTTTGTATTTAAGAATGCTACATTCATTTCCATCCAAGGAGCATTCCTCAACTCTCCATGGTAGGACTGGCCTGTGCTGACGATGGGACACAGGGAAAGAATACAGTTTTGGACTCTTTAGCAGCAAACAGAAAAGAGGCATACACCAAGATACAATGGCGTGAAATGACATTCACCACAGTGATAAAGCAATGGGCCATAAACTAAGGGGCACTGATTCAGCCACCGAAATCGGGGAGGTTCCAGAAGTATGTCACACCCATGCTGAGTCTTGAGGGTGAACTGTTAGCAGAAGAAGGGACATGAGCAGACAGGATTCCTGGCACCATGAAAAAGGCAGAGAAGGAAGAAAAAGAACTCAAGGTTTAAAGAACATCATCTTATACCAAATAATTGAGAAAATATTGCTGTTCTTGCAAGTGTAAATGATGTGGCTATTTTAATATAAGCATGTTCACATTTAACAATGCTTTCTTTTTTATATTAGGTAAAATACAGGCCTCAGTAGATGCTCCATCCTTAAGCTTCAAGCGAGCCTCCCCAGAGCCAAGAGCTACAGTGTACAGGAAGTGAAGGATGTCATGGGGAGGTGAGGGGATGAGGAGGAAGTGAAGGGTGGGAGCAGGCAAGGGAGGGCAGAGGTGAGGGGCCTGGTGAGTTAGGGAGTGTGAGAGGTGATGCAGGGAGTAGCTAGAGATTGAAATAGAAGGATGGTGAGGATGACCAATTATGTTTTCCTAATGCAATTGGTTTGGGGACCATCACAAAACATAAGACTTGTCAAACTGCCCAAGGCCCTCCAGCTCTCTTGCTCTCTCCCCTCTTAATGTAACATGCACACAGACATTCGCCACATGGAGCTGTGTCCCTGGATGACCGACCAAACGAACTAAGGGCTTGTCATTCCATTTCCATGACTGCCTCTAAATCACTTTGTCCTGAATTCGGAACCAAGCCGGTAAACTCCCAACCTGATTTCTTTGGATCTTACCAAGGTTATGGTGAATTAGGGTTGATGGTAAATGAAGTCAAACAGAGCTTTGAGACGTTACTGAAAAACAGACACAGGAAAATAAAGACATTACAATTAATTAGCTCTAAGTCAGTGTAATTTCCTCCCTAAAATAGTAAAGAGGCTTATAAAGAAAATAATCACTGAAGCCCCTCTTTGTGCCAAAAAGTCCACAGAGCCTTATTGTCTCCCAAAGTCCTCTCAAAAGGTCATCAACCGTATTCCCATTTTGGAGGGACCTCAGCCTATGGAATTGCTTCAAGGAAAGTATGATCCTCTGAAGGTCTGAAGCATTCAGATTTCATGAAAAACGTCTGCTTGCCTTTAACGGCTGGTTTTACAGAAGTTGGAGAATGTTCGTAAATATTCCATTTCTTAAAAAGTGACAGTAATTTTAGTGACTTTGTCCCTTCGTAACACAAGAAAAGTGAACAGATGATGCAAACATTGAAAAGATAAATGTCAATATTTAAGTAAGGAGCACTGGTCAACAAGTTGAGTGGAGCACAGACAGGATTCTTTCTAAGTAAAGAGACTGTCCTGAGCCTCAAAACACTTCCAGTATTTGTGGAGGCCAAAGTCACGACAAACAACACAGAATCTCACACGGCATCACGTGGGGTGGACTGGAAAATAGTGAGAGCCCACGTGTTCTCCCGGAGGAGTGAGGCATGAGAGCACCTTACAGTTTACAGATGACTGTCATTTTTCATGACCGCATTTAACTCCCAGCGGCAAGCTGGCAATCAGTCCTCTGTTCTACACAAAGCTAAGGGGGGCTAAGGCTATGCAGCACTGGAGCAATTCTGGAACTTGAAACTGATGTCTCCTAGGTCCAACCCTGAGCCCTTTCTCCAAAAACTCTGCAACAGGCCTCCAGGTTAACACCTGCTCTCACCATCTGGCACGGCGATCATCCTTTAAGGAATGAATGAACACTTACGAGAATGAATGAATGAGCTTTGACCCCATGGCCCTCTGGCTTGCTCCCCTCTGCTCTTTCCCTAATCCCTAAAACTCCAGGTTTTTCACTATTCAGTGGCCATGGGAAGACTCCAGGATTTTCATATTTTATGCATACAGCTCCTCAGAGGGTTGCTTTCTAAGAGAACTGCTGAGCAATACATAGAAAAATCATTCTTTCTAATCGGGAGAAAAGGACTTTCCAGGTCCAAGGCTGAAATCTGCATTGTGAACGTTCAGAAATGAAATGCATGTTTCATTTGCATCTTTTGAAAAAGTCTGTGGAGATGCATTTGGCCTAGGCTTAAACTGAAAATGCCTTCAGACTTTAATATTTACAACATAAAATGAATTAGTTTTTCTTTGATGAAACTTGAACCATTCATCTTTCGGAACCCAATTTAGCACTTTTTGTTCTCTTCTACACACAAACACGTGCTTACATACGCACACACACACGTGCTTGCATATGCGTGCATACAGTCACATCTGCATGCATCACACATATTCACGTGCACACCTATACCCCTGCACATACGCGCACTGACGCTTCAGACTTCTCATGCACAGACTGACCCAGTCAACGAGGACGAGTAGAAGAAATCAGTACGGACTGTGCCGCCTGCTGTGCTTGAATATTCAACTATTTAATTCCAGCTCTTAATGTACTTCCCCCTGGCTATTCTACTGATGTTTCACTTTCAGAGACTCCACTCTGCTGAATCATTGCACCACAGAATTCTGAGTTAAGGCAGCTTAAGGCCACCTGAGGCTACTTCCCCCGAAGCATGAATCTTCTCCCATGGTAACCAGAACGAGAAGTTCAGATTTTTTGGAATGTGTCCAGGAATAGAGAACTTGCACCCTGCGGAAGAAGCCTCATACTTTTTCTCATGTCTCCCGACTGCAAAGTTTGTCAGGTCATAAGTTCAAGTCCTGTTTCTGCTTCTGTCCTGTGGATTATCGTGGACACATCAGTTTCTGTTCTAAGCCCCAGGTTTTGCAAGAGGGACGTGGAACAACTGATCTTCAAGGTCCAACTAAGATGTTTTAATAATGCAGACACTTAAAATAACCTGCCTTATTTGGAGCCAAAACTTTTTCATTACACTATCCACCCACTCATCCAAGCTCTGACTTCTGCAATTATACCTTCATCCTTGTGCAAATGGGTGATGGCTGCACCGTTTCTCCAGGATGACTCCCTGGCTCTTTCTGCAAAGCTCTATCCTGGGTACCTCTTGTGCCTGCTTCCCATACTTGTGATCCACTTTTCACTCCAGCCGTTGCTGTGGCAACCAGCTTGTGCGGGTGCAGCCCAAAAGCTCCTCATCTCAGCTGCACTGTATTCCTTCTGCTCTGGACGTAGCTCATCTGAGGCTCCATTGTGGAGCCTGCAGGAGCCTACACAGGCCAGCCTGGAATAGAGGGAGCAAACATTTGGGTGTTTTCAGAATTGAGGGGATTTTCAGGTTGCAGCAGGGCATTTAGTTTGAAAATCAGGACAGTCCCAGGTTAAGCAGGATGAGTTGGTCACCCCAGCATGGGTTCAGGAGGGCCTTAACATCCATGGAACAATCCTCAGCAATGGGGGGCTCCTGGAGCTGGCGGCTCAATGGTCTCCTCCCTCTGCCCTGGACAGACTTACTGAGTGCTTTCTGCACATACAGCTCCTCAGCGGGTCATGGAAGCATGAGGCCCCATTGCCCACAGTGGTGATTCATGTGATAACTCCCCCGTTAGCAAAAGCTTTTCCTCCTTTCTTCTTTTGTGCTCCTCAGTCCCCCCATGTCTGGTTTCTGGGATCAGTTCCCACAATGAATGAATTACACACAAGTCCTTATCCTGGGTTCAGCTTTGGGAAGGGATTCCAGGCTCCGGCAGGCACCTGGGAAAGGCGGATAACAAAAATGCCACAGGGCTGCATGTTTTGGATGCTGGACTTGCCATCCTCAGGCCCAGATGGCACTCTTTTAGAGTGAAGACCACCAGAGAGCGTCTTGGTTTCTTGGCAGCTTCTTAGTATTCTTGCTTTGCCTTCCAAGTTACTGCAGAAAATTGTTTCTGTAGTTGTTGGTTCATTTCCTCAAAATATGGGATTTGGGGCGAGGTATATCTGAGAACCACACAGGGGATCTTGTCTGATCAAAATCAAATCAAAACACCTCCTGTGGAGACAGAGCAGGCATTTTATTTCCTGACAATATTTCTCCCATTTGATTCAATTTCAGCAAAGGAAATTCAAGTAGACGCAAGTGAAAGAATTGAGAATCAAGAGTTACCTGACTTGTGTTCCTCAGAAATGAACAAATGGAAATATGATCAACAGAAAAGGGGGAGAAGCCCACTACCCTCTTACACATATTCTGGTCCAGTTGAGCTTTTCTGGGGGCAGGGCGAGAAAATAACGTGACTATTTCTCCAGTACTCATCACGGCAGCTTTAGCACTTTACACATACCATCTCACTCGATTCCTTAGAATGACCCCGAGGTGACTGGGGGTGATGGCTGGAGAAACTGACAGGCAGAAAGATGAGGGCATTTCACCAACATCACATAAGTAGCCGTCTGCAGACTGGGGTCCAAATCTGGGCAGTTCTAGCTCCAACGTCTACAACCCTAACCAGTGCACTGTCTGGTCTCTCTAGAGAGGTAGTGTTCAGAGAGGGTCAGGGAGTGCCTTTGTGGTGTCATCCCCCTGCTTTCACCATGCCTGCCCTTTTGTGCCATTACTCAAGCTCTTTCTTCTATGGAGAATTCCTTTCCTTCCCCTCCACTCCTCCTCACCACCCCCCACCTCCCCTACCCCTGCATCTCCAGCTGTGAAAAGCCTGCCTGTACTTCTCAGCCCAGACCATGCCCTACCTCCTGAAGCTTCTTCGGCCATGTGCTGGGCAGCATCCCTTCCTCCACTGAATTCCCACAGTTGTTCACTATTGATGCTATGAAATGCACACATCAAATACTTAATGAGCACTTACTATGCACCAGGCCCTGCACTAAGCATTTTACATACATTATCTCTACAGCCACTCCACCTCAAGTTACTATTATTTTCCCTGTTTCATGACTGAGGAAAACACCATCCAGAGAGGTTAAGTATGATGGGGTCCACTCTTTCACTCCTTCCCAGACTCCAGGCTGGAGAAAGGAGTGTCCACAGTGACACAGGCCACCAATGCAGCTGGCTGGCCAGAGGTGCTGCAGCACAATAAGTTTTTATATCAGCCTCAATTTCTAAAGCTTTTTCCTAGCCCCTTGGTACTGCAAACTTTCCTCCTGGATCTTCCTCCCACTATGTCTAGCTTCAGCCTTCAACCAACAGAAATATATTGAGTGCCTGCTATATTCTAGGTGCTGTTTCAGGTGCCCACAGGTATTTTTTATTGGGAGATAGACATGATAGCTAGGTATAAAAGAACACAGAGAGAAATTAAGACCTGAGACTAGCTTCTGTGTTTTTTTTCCTTTATCTTAAGATAAATCATCCTGAAATCGATGAGACATCTGAATCTTCCTTCCTAAAATCTATTAGGACCCAGACATTTCACAATATATTTATTTATTTATTAGTATTATTTTTTGAGATGGAGTCTTTCTCTGTTGCCCAGGCTGGAGTGCAGTGGCATGATCTCGGCTCACTGTAACCTCTGCCTCCAGGGTTCAAGCGATTCTGCTGCCTCAGTCTCCCAAGTAGCCATGCCTGGCTAATTTTTGTATTTTTAGTAGAGATGGGTGCCATTACTCGAGCTCTTTCTTTTTTGCCACATTGGCCAGGCCAGTCTCAAACCCCTGACCTCAAGTAATCCATCTGCCTTGGCCTCCCAAAGTGCTGGGATTACGGGCATGAGCCACCACACCTGGCCATTTTACAATTTTCTAAAATTGTTAAGGTGCAATAAATAATATTCTGTCTAGTAGTGATAATAACTTCCAAGGTTGGGATTTTATTGTCCTGTCTGATATTAACCAGTTTTGATCTAATTTCATACTTCTATCTTGAGTTTATTTTTTCCCTGCTGACATTAAAATCCCAGTTCCTCATATTTCTTTTTTGAACTTGGCTTGACACTAATGAGTTTAAAACAATGAAAAAACATGTGGAAGTTGCAGCTACCAGGATAAAATCGCTCTTGTCAGGCCTGGAAAAAACAGAGCCAGGAAGGCACAAAAAAAGACGGGGTGGGGGTGGTATGCTTGCGTGTCTGAGATGAGAACCATTCCAAGGACTATCTAAAAACTCCACAGGAAATCCCTCACACCCCTAACATGTCTCCGGCTCTGCACGGCTTGCGTGTTTCTCACATGGGCACATATTTCTATGACAAGGCTTATCACTAGACAGTTTTAAGGACTGCGGCAATTCAGATAAGATGCTCTCAAAGAACACCACTCAGGAATGGCACCTCTACCAACAAATTCATGCCAACTCAGGTGTTGAGCCTCCGGAATCCATGAATTCTGTTTCTAAGCAGTGTACATACACTCCTCCCTTTTACCAATAAAGCTGCTCTTCACCTTTCCCTCAGCGTACGTACCGGGGGCTTGCCATAGTGCAACCTGGATTACAATCCTCTTCTTTCTTTTCTTTTTTAGATGGATTATGCTCTGTTGCTCAGGCAATCATAGCTCACGGTAGCCTCAAACTCTTCAGCTTAAGTGATTCTTCTGCCTCGGCCTCCTGAGTAGCTAGAACTACAGGCATGCACCACTATACCCAGAAATATACATACATATATATATATATACACACACACATATACATACATACATACACATATACATACATACACATACACATATATACATACATACTTATACATATACACACACACACACACATATATATATTTTAGGAACAGGGTCTTGCTGTGTTGTCCAGGCTGGTGTGAAACTCTTGGCCTCAAGCAATCTCTTTTGGCCTCTCAAAAGGCTGGGATTCGAGGTGTGGGCTACTTTTCTAATCACTGAAAAACTTCAGCGTATTTGGGGGTATTTTTGTCTATTGTATTTTTTTTAGGTTGACAAATGCATACAACCATATGGAAGTTATGTTTTTAAGATTTTTAGTATCATATTTGACAATCCTATCCAGAGAATTAAAATGATCGATGTAATCATGAGTCAATGAGTGGTCCCTCTAGAATGTGTGGTCAGGAAATGCTTTTCAGAGGAGGTGGGCGTGTGAGCTAAAGGCCAAAAAAATAATAATAATAACGACTGGGCCTGCAAAAATGAGGACGAGGTTATTTCAGGTGGAGAGAACAGCTAAGCAAAGAACCAAAGCAGCTGCATGTTCAGTGGGCACCCGGAGAAATGCTTAGCAGCTGGCATGTTCAGTGGGCACCCGGAGAAATGCTTAGCAGCTGGCATGTTCAGTGGGCACCCGGAGAAATGCTTAGCAGCTGGCTGGGTCAGGAGGGCCCTGTCTGTGGTGTTTGCTTATTTCTGTGGGGTAAATACTCTTAGGATTTTGAGCGATGATGCACGGTCACTGAGTTTGGACTTGGAAAGCAGTAAAAAATGAGCCAGTCCGAGCTGGTTCCAGCACACCTCTTGGCCTGTTCCAAGAAATAAGGCCAGAAGAGCAGAGGAGGCAAAGGAGACAGGTGCAGGAGATGAGGTCAAAGAAGCATGCAGGAGGCAGACCTCAGAAGGAGTCTAGACTGCGTTCTGATCATAACAGGAAGCCAAGGGGAAGCTGCTAAAGCGCAGAGTGATGCTCTCTTCCTTTCTACCTTCTTGGTGTTTTTCTCAAGAGGAAACAAAAGCAGAATGGCAAGTAGCAAAAATCCCTCTCCTCATCTTACGTATCAGCAGTAAACATGTCCTTGGCATCTGACCTCCTACCTCCTGAGGCATATCAACAAACACCGTGGTGTATAATTTTCCAGTTTTTCTCAATAGTGATCATGCAATTGTTTTTGAGAGGAGGTAAGTAAATTCATTCTCTTAAGACTATTACAGCAAAGGAACTGTTAAGTAAAATTGTTTTAAAATGGGTTGTGCTGTTTGAAACTATTAAAAATGGTCACAGAGGTAGTTTCATTACTTTTACAGAGAAACTGCTGTCAGCCCCAGCTGGTTGACTTCCTGGGCACTAAAGCTGCTGGAAGAGAAAGACAGTGACTGTTGTGGCTCAGGGACCAGAGGGCCTAAGGAACTGCTATATCCTTTTTTCTGAGTTTCACTCTAAATTGGGTGCTAGAGCTGCAGCCAGAGAAAATGCCCATTCCAGTTTGCCTCGAACTTTCTTCTCCCAACTATGATCTCCTCAAGGGAAATGTTGAAGAAAAAGTTATTCGGCGCTACTTGTAAAGCATGGTAAGTAAGACTTGATTCAGGACCATTGCAACAGGCCTGGGAGGGGGGAGCTTGGGCTCAGCTCCGAATATTGCACAGGCAAGTAAAAATTTATGACCAAGGAGCAGCATGGGGATCAGCAGATGGGAAATCACATCAGGGGTCAGGGAGGTTCTGGCTTAACCAATCTGATAGGTTCTTATTGAGACACGGTGGAGGGGATCCTACATCACTTGGGGGATGGTGGAGAATGAGGAGCCTGATCAGATATCAAGGGCGATCAGATATTGATGGTGGTGGTGCTAACCTTAGTAGTGTTCTTTAGTAAAACTAGATCTTACAAGGCAGTATATAAATAAGCCCAGCAGAATACTCAGAAGCCTGACTAAACTGGCACAGCAACGAATCTTTGCCAGAGAAGCCACATACGATTTATTCCTATACTTCCCACAGTGGCCAATGAGTACCTGGTCAGTAATGGATTTTCATTAAATGTCCATCTAGCAGCAACCAAATTGAACTGGATACTCCATATGTGCTTGGCACTAGATTAACTGCCAGGGACTTAGAGATATATAAGATACCACACCAACACCAAATGAACAGAAACAGTCAGAAGACAGAGAAAGGAGGGGGCACACAGAGAGAAACAGAGGCAGAGAGAGAGAGAGAGAGATAAAGGAAATAATACACCCTAAGAGTTCCACAAAGGATCTAACAGGGTTAACAGGTTATGAAGAGATCAACAATCACAGCGAGAAAGCCAAAGAGATCTACAGAAACAGTGAGTGCTGAAACATCAGTGAATTAAAAGGTGATGGCCATGGCAAGGAAATAGTAATGGCCGCTCTATTTTTCCAGGTAAAATAGAATTTGTCTTCACTGTGCGTAATAGTACAGAAGTTCAGCAGCCTAAATTGCATGTGGGAGCAATCCCAGAATGGTTTTCTAATGAGTGTTCAGACCCAGCTTGCACAGCCTGCAGCATCAGGGTGGCCATCACCCTGTACAGACTTTGAGGTCCCAAAGTGCCATCAGCCCCCATGTGATATGAGAAGGGATGTATGGGGGTCAGGTGCTAAATGGAGTCTTGGCTCAGGTGTGTCTCACAGTGGAGTGGGTGCCCACAGTGGTCATCACTCCAGCTCTTGAATTTATCGTTAGAATAGCCAAACGATAGCTGCAGAACCTAAGAATTGGTTTCTTGATTTGTGAATAAAAGCTATTACAATAGGAATAACCAAATGGAAGCCTCCGAAGGTGTCCCTTATTTTTTAATCCTGACCTGAAGAATAAATCAAACATACCACATTCTAAGAAGAGTGAAGACAGGAGCCCCTCCCAAAAACAAAGGATGCAGGAGCAATGGTCTCAATTGAACTCACAAGTCTAACGTCTTCAAAAACAAGATAAGCCATGGCCGACACATTTGAGCAAGTAGTGCCCTACTCACAGCTACGCTGGGTGTGTGTTTTACTAGAGCATATGAATGCATACACACATGGAATGCAGCTGCTGATCTGGAAAACGCATTTTTTTTTCTCTAATTTTTTATTGGATTATAGGTTTTGGGGTACATGAGCAGAGCATGTAAGACAGTTGCGTAGGTACACACATGGCAGTGTGCTTTCTTTTCTTCTCTCCTTCACCCACATTTGGCTTTTTTCCCCAGGCTATCCTTCCCCACCTCCCCCTCCCACTGGCCCTCCCCTTTTTCCCCCAATAGACCCCAGTGTTTAGTACTCCCCTTTCTGTGTCCATGTGTTCTCATTTTTCATCACCCACCTATGAGTGAGAATATGCGGTGTTTCATTTTCTGTTCTTGTGTCAGTTTGCTGAGGATGATGTTCTCCAGATTCATCCATGTCCCTACAAACGACACAAACTCATCATTTCTGATTGCTGCATAATATTCCATGGTGTATATGTGCCACATTTTTCCAATCCAGTCTATCATCAATGGGCATTTGGGTTGATTCCAGGTCTTTGCTATTGTAAACAGTGCTGCAATGAACATTCGTGTACATGTGTCCTTATAGTAGAACGATTTATAGTCTTTTGGATATATACCCAGTAATGGGATTGCTGGGTCAAATGGAATTTCTATTTCTAAGGCCTTGAGGAATCGCCACACCGTCTTCCACAAAGGTTGAACTAATTTACACTCCCACCAACAGTGTAAAAGTGTTCCTTTTTCTCCACATCCTCTCCAGCATCTGTTGTCTCCAGATTTTTTAATGATCGCCATTCCAACTGGTGTGAGATGGTATCTCAATGTGGTTTTGATTTGCATCTCTCTGATGATCAGTGACGATGAGCATTTTTTCATATGATTGTTGGCCTCATATATGTCTTCTTTCGTAAAGTATCTGTTCATATCCTTTGCCCACTTTTGAATGGGCTTGTTTGTTTTTTTCCTGTAAATCTGTTTGAGTTCTTTGTAAATTCTGGATATCAGCCCTTTGTCAGATGGGTAAACTGCCAAAATTTTTTCCCATTCTGTTGGTTGCTGATCCACTCTAGTGACTGTTTCTTTTGCCGTGCAGAAGCTGTGGAGTTTGATTAGGTCCCATTTGTCTATTTTGGCTTTTGTTGCCAATGCTTTTGGTGTTTTGTTCATGAAGTCCTTGCCTACTCCTATGTCCTGGATAGTTTTGCCTAGATTTTCTTCTAGGGTTTTTATGGTGCCAGGTCTTATGTTTAAGTCTTTAATCCATCTGGAGTTAATTTTAGTGTAAGGTGTCAGGAAGGGGTCCAGTTTCTGCTTTCTGCACATGGCTAGCCAGTTTTCCCAACACCATTTGTTAAACATGGAATCCTTGCCCCATTGCTTGTTTTTGTCAGGTTTATCAAAGATTGTATAGTTGTATGTATGTTGTGTTGCCTCCGGTGCCTCTGTTTTGTTCCATTGGTCTATATCTCTGTTTTGGTACCAGTACCATGCTGTTTTGATTACTGTAGCCTTGTAGTATAGTTTGAAATCCGGTAGTGTGATGCCCCCCGCTGTGTTCTTTTTGCTTAGAATTGACTTGGCTATGCGGGATCTCTTTTGGTTCCATATGAAGTTCTTGGTGGTTTTTTCCAGTTCTGTGAAGAAAGTCAATGGTAGCTTGATGGGTTGATTCTGTAAATTACTTTGGGCAGTATAGCCATTTTCACGATATTAATTCTTCCTAACCATGAACATGGAATGTTTCTCCATCTGTTTGTGTCCTCTCTGATTTTGTTGAGCAGTGGTTTGTAGTTCTCCTTGAAGAGGTCTCTTACGTTCCTTGTGAGTTGTGAAAACGCATTTTTTTAACACTTACCACAAAAGAGATTCAGAAGCAGTTAGCATTCTTATGGATGAACAGCAGACATTTAAGGCAGGGCTATGCTAACCCTGTTCTCCGTTACAATATAACCAGAAGTGACAGTCCGTAGAACACCACACTGGAGCACTATGTTGATAACATCCCGTTAATCAGACCTGTAAGGAAGAAGGGAGAATATTCTAGATGCTTCATTAAGAAACACGCTAGAAGGTGGGAGAGCAACCTACGAAACCTTAGGATCCCTTCATTTTGGTGAAGCTGCCTTTGGGTCCAGTGGTCTGGGGTTTCTCAAACATCATGTAAAAAGTAAAGGACAAGTTATTGCTTAATGGTAGCACCCTGTACTGTTAACAACCCTCTACCATTAACTAGAGGTCTCTACAGTTTTGGGAGTAACATAAACCATGCCTGGTAATACTCTGACTCATGTATTAGGTGACATGGAAACCACAAGTTTTGAGTGGGCCCAGAGCCGTAAAGGTTCTGCAGAAGGTTTAAACTACAGTGGAAATAGCTCTGCTTGGACTATGACCTGGAAGAATCCATGGGTCCAAAGGTATCTGTGTTAGGAAAAGATGTGTGCAGTAGAAGAGTGGCAGTGCAGACCCTTGCAATTCCAGAAAAAGGCTGTGCCATCCACTGCAAGCTATGCACCAATCAAAGACAGCTCCTGACATCCTGCTGGGCCCTGGCGGGGTGAGTGTCTGACCATGGGACATCAAGAGCTTCAGGGAAGAGCTATGTAGTTGGACACATGAGGGTGGGCATGGAGTGTGAGGATCTTAGTGTTGTAAGTTAAACTTCACTAGAAAGCATCCACTGCCGAGATAACAAGGAACCAAGAGGATAGAATGATCCAGCCAGTAGATGTCAGCCAGCTTCTGGCCCTGGCTACTGCTGTGCTTGTGAAGTGGGCTCATAAGTGACAGAAGTGGAGGTAGAGATGGTGGCAAAGATTGAGGCTAACATGACCCAACATCATGGGCTCTCTATCCCCAAGGCTGATCCAGCCAAAGCTACTGATGGGTGTCTGTTGCCTAGGCTGACATGCAGTGGTACAATCACAGCTCATTACAGCTTTTGCCTCCCAGATTCAAGTGATGTTCCCACCTCAGCCTCTTGAGTAGCTGGGACCACAGGTGACCAGCACTACACCTGGCTAATTTTTTTTTTTTGGAAAGATGATGTCTCTATGTTGCCCAGGCTCATCTCAAACTTGGGTTCAAGCAATCCCTCTTCCTCAGCTTACCAAAGTGCTGGGATTATAGGCATGAGCTACTGTGTCAGGCTGAAAAATTAGTTTTAGCCTAGAATTCTATAATATCAAGTATAAGGTTAAAAATAAACATATTAAACTCATGAAATTTATCATAAATTCACCTTCTGTGAGAAAATCAATTGCTGAAAGATGTACTCTGATAAATTGTATCGTAAAGTACAAAGACACGAGATACAAGAAACAGTTGTATAGGGAGGGGGCCATCACACACCGGGGCCTGTAGGGGAGTGGGGGACAAGGAGAGGGACAGCAGGGGGTGGCGGGACTGGGGAGGGATAGCATTAGGAGACATACCTAATGTAGGTGATGCTTGATGGATGCAGCAAGCCATCATGGCACATGGATACCTATGTAACAAACCTGCACGTTCTGTACATGTACCCCAGAACTTAGAGTATGATTAAAAATAAATAAATAAATGAAATATAGAACCAAGATTCCAGGCTACTTCAAAATAACGTGGATGCTAGGAGTGGAGGCGGAAAGGAGAGTATAATGTGTGATAAGCGTCTTGTTCATCTGAAGTGGGTACAGGTAGAAATTAATTCTGGACAGTAAATTATGACTATAGTCACATGGATTAGGTAAATGTGTGAAATGCTCGTATAATACTTTGGCATTTAAAATAATAATTTTACAGCCAACCATTAGAAGACTAGACATAAGATGTAATTTCTAAAACACTCAAGGAATAAAAGTGACAAAAACAATAAGACAAATAAGAAGATATTTTAAGTCAGAAACGTGAAATAAAATAGTAGTAATTATGTAAACACACCATTAGTCACAATTAATGTGAATTTAATCTCCCTTTTAAAGAGAGAAGTTTTTTAATTAGAATGTTTTAAATTCAGCTCTATGTTATTAAATTTGGAAAAAGAGAGAGAGGAAAATTTAAAAATAAACAAATAAATGAAGATATACCTGGGAAACACTAAACTAAAAGAAAGCAGAAATGGCAATAGTAATAACAGTCAAAATAGAATTCTAGGTGAGAAGCATTAAAATGCATTAAATAGAAATGAGACATATTTATATTATAAAAATTAGTCACCTCCAAAATATAACAATCATTAACTTTTATGAACAGAGCAATATTATATTGATATTTATAGAGTTAAAACTCTAAGAAACGCAAGAGAAACAAAGCACAATCATGGTGAGAGATTTTAAAACCTCTCCAAGAAATTAAGATACCAACTAGATGGAGAAAAATTAAGCCACAGAGGACAAAAACAGCTACTGTACTTTCATATAAATTGCCTGTTTCTAATTTAATTAATGCTATAGTTGCATTACTAATATGAATCATTCTCAGTAAAAAGGCTGCACTTTTTTTTTTCAAAAACCTGTAGAACATTTTTAGTATTTTTTAAAAATTTATTTATCAAATCAGGGTATGTAGCAAATTCATTACCTCCTACATTTATGGTTCTTTGCGGTGAGCACATTCAAAATTCTCTCCTCTTTGCCTTTTTAGAGTATACAATACAATAATAACTATCATCACCCTGCTGTGTAACAGAACACCAGAACTTCTTCCTCCTACTTAACTGTAACTTGGTACTCACTGACCAACCTCTCCTTGTCGCCGGTAGAACAGCCTTTGACTGCCCTTTTATTAACAAAAATCATACAGGTCACATTCACTGAAGAGATCCAATAAAAATAAGCATCGCCAACACCTCATTTGGAAATTAAAGCAACTCTAAATATATCTTAGTTTAATGTGAATATCAAAACTGAAATGACATCTCTCAGAAGAGACCTACAAGAGTAAGACACCTGGAAGAAGACAGCACAATGGTGGCTACCAAGGGAATGAAGGAATGTGATGTAGGGAGTTGTTGTTCAAAAAGGTTAATCAGTTTGTTTCGTTTTGTTTTGTGAACGACTGTTGCTCCGTCCCCCAGGCTGGAGTACAACGGCGTGATCCCGGCTCACTGCAACCTCCGCCTCCCAGGTTCAAGGGATTCTTTTGCTTCGGCCTCCCGATTAGCTAGGATTACAGGTGCACACCACCACGCCCAGCTAATTTTTGTATTTTTAGTAGAGATGGGGTTTTGCCATGTTGGCCAGGCTGGTCTCAAACTCCTGATCTCAGGTGATTGTCCTGCCTCAGCCTCCAAAGTGCTAGGATTACAAGCGTGAGCTACGGCACCTGGCTAAAATCAGTTTTAAGATGAGTAAGTTCCAGAGATCTGCGATACAACACAGCCCCTGTGGTTAAATATGATTTAAAGGGTAGATTTCATGTTAAGTATTCTTACCACGAAAGGGGGTGGAAACACAAGGAAACCCTGGAAGGTGATGAAGATATTTATTACCTTGACTGTGGTGAGAGCAGCATGAATATAGACACATTCCAAACTCACCGAAATGTATGTATTGATTATGTGCAGGCTTTTGGTACAGCAATTATACCTCAATAAAGCCGGAAATAAAATTTGCTTACACTAAAATTACAAAGTAAATAGAAATAAATGTCAGTGAGAGTACTAAAGATAGTCACTTTTTTTTGTCACTTTTATTCTTTTGCTATTTTAGAAATTACATCTTATCTCTAGTCTTCTAATGGTTGGCCTTAAAGTTATTTTTTTTAATTACAAAGTATATGGAGGTCACCAGAGCCATCTTTAATGCCAATTTTGGTCACATGTGCATTTATTACCATACAAGAAAGACCAAAAATAGAATAAGAATTCTACTCAAGAAGGTAAAAGTAAATACATCTTTAAAAAGTAGAAAAAAGTACAGAAGAAATCAGAAAATTCTTGTAAATGAATAACAACACGTAACCAAGTGTTTCAGCCTAAGAATGCAAGAACATGGCAACATTAGGAAATTTATCAGAATAATACACTATATTGAAAAAGGGATGTCACATGTTCAGCTTAAGAGACAGAAATGCATTCCATCCTGCCCCCACCACCGTGGAAATAGATGCTTGGTGCCGCAAAGAAAAATCAGCACTGAGACAAACGATCTTTCAGCAATGCAATTTTTCCTTCCTGGACTGCAGGAAGGGCACTCTCGCTAGCCATCTTGCCACGAAAGTACTATGAACAAAGGACAACACACAAATTTATCCCTTACACGTTTGGGGTCTTCCATACTGCTGTGTTTGATATCTGTTAGCTGGAGCCAGACCCCGCTAAAACCAGACTGGCTAACAACTTAAAACTTTTCTAAACAGGTAAAAGCAATGGAGAGCTCGGACATGCCTGTGAGCACGTCCCACATGGATATTTTGGTTAAGGTACAAGAACATAGAAGGTACTACATGCCTGCAAGCATCGCATATTTAACAGCTACATAGGACAGGGCTTAAGAAAGTTATTAGCATACTTATTCTTTAACAAGAAAGGAAATGTTAAAAAGGAATTTTCTACTTCCCACACCCCCCAATATTTTATTATTCAGGAGAATATTTAAACTTTCTTAACTCACTTAAAGGTAGCTTTCAAAACCTACAATTAACAACATACTTAAAGTGGCAGCATTAGAAATCTATTAAATGCAATATACAATAACTATGGTCTTAATTGTTCAGTATTATTCCAGAGGTCCTGGAAAACCTCAAAAAATAAAATCAAGAAATGAGTATTAACATTCAAAAGGAAGGCAGGTGGGGTGCAGTGGCTCGTGCCTGTAATTCCAGCACTTTGGAAAGGTGGAGGTGGATGGCTCACTTGAGGTCAGGAGTTTCAGACCAGCCTGGCCAACATGGTGAAACCCCATTTCTACTAAAAAACAAAACAAAACAAAAAAATTAGCCAGGTGTGGAGGCATGCACTTGTAACCCCAGCTACTAGAGAGGCTGAGGCAGAAGAATTGCTTGAACCCAGGAGGCAGAGGTTGCAGTGAGGCGAGATCACCCCACTGCATTCCAGCCTGGGTTACAGAGCGAGATGCTGTCTCAAAAAAGAAAAAAAAAAAAAATACATATATATATATGTATATATAAAATTTTTAAAAATATATATATATATTAAAATATATATATCAAAAGGAAGAGATAAAACCTATTTTAATTTATGCATGACATGATTATTTATACAAAAAATAATCAGTTAAAAATTGTTAGAATCCATGACTTCGGTAAAGTGGCCAAATAAAAAACCACAAAACCAATAGTTTGAGAAGATTGTATAGGTTTCCTGTGTACCAGCAGCAATCAATTAGAGACAGTTGGATTTCAGTAGTTTGAGAAGATTGTATAGGTTTCCTGTACGCCAGTAGTAATCAATTAGAGACAGTTGGATTTCAGTAGTTTGAGAAGATTGTATAGGGTTCCTGTACGCCAGTAGCAATCAATTAGAGACAGTTGGATTTCAGTAGTTTGAGAAGATTGTATAGATTTCCTGTACACCAGCAGCAATCAATTAGAAACAGTTGGATTTCAGTAGTTTGAGAAGATTGTATAGGTTCCTGTACACCAGCAATAATCAATTAGAAACAGTTGGATTTCAGTATTTATTGTTTTCTAGGCATTGGTCTGTTTCTTCTAAGTTGTTGAGGTTATAAATATAGCATCATCCTTTTCACGACTGAAGGATCTGTAGAGACATTTTCTGTTTTATCTGGACATTTGTGACCTGTGTCTTTTTTTCTATTGTGTCAGTGCTGAAAAAGATAAAAATAAATTGACCAGGAGCCTTGTTAATTGTATTGACTTTTTAAAAAGAATTGCCTTTTAAATGTTATTGATGTTCTCTTAATGTTCACCTATTTTCAGTTTTAATCTTTCTTATTTCTTTCCGTTTGAGTTTACATTGTTCTCCTTTTTCTAGATTTTTCGGGTAGAAACTTGGAAAGCCTCTGAAACATCTACCTGGATTCTCATGTAGCTGTGTGGCTACCTCCCAGGTAAAAAGAGAGGTCTGCCTTGAGCTATAAACATAGCATTTGGCAGCATGCACCCTGTTGAAAGCTGTGGGATTAGGTGAGGTGATAAGATGCAGTTGTGTAGGCAGGGCCCAGGACAAAGCTGCAGTGTTTTGAGGTCTGGAGAAGAAAATCCAGCAAAGGAGACTGAGCAGGATGGTAGGAGTGAGGAGGAGGAGAATCAGTAAGAAATGATGTCACTTTGGGAGGCTGCAGAGGGCGGATCACTTGAAATCAGGCGTTCGAGACCAGCCTGGCCAACATAGTGAAATCCCATCTCTACTAAAAATATAAAAATTAGCCAGGATTGGTAGCAGGTGCCTATAAAACTAGCTACTCATGAGGCTGAAGGGGGAGAATCACTTGAACCTGGGAAGCAGAGGTTGCAGTGAGCTGAGATCATGCCATTGCACTCCAGCCTGGGTGATGGAGTAAGACTTTATCTCAAAAAAAAAAAAAAAAGGGCCCAAAGAGCAGCAGCTTTCAGAAGGAAAACATGGACAACTGTGGAGTGCTGATGAGAGACCAAACAAGATGAAGTCCTAACTGGTTCACTGGAAGCAGCAACGTGGAAGCCACTGTTGACTTTGACAAGAGCAGTTTCAATGGAGTGTGGCAAAGAGAATCTGACTGAGGGGCAGGGGGTCAGACAGGGAGAGGGTGCTCAGCAGGGGTGGGGGGGTCACATTTGTTCATGAAAACATTCTCTCCTGTGAATGAGATGACGCATTCAGTGTGTAACAGTGTCCCCCTCACAGTAGGGCCTTGCTAACACTGTTTTCATTCACGTTCTCATCTTACATTCGTTGACCAGAAAGATTGATAGTGGCTGTTCCTCTTTTGAAAACCTGGTCGGGAACAGCAGCACAGCTATTTTGATACTGGGATTTCTGTTAGAAAAATAGATGTGACTTATTCCCTTTGGGTGGAACTCCTTTTCTAGAAATGGAGGCAACACAGATGTTGGTTAAACCTCCGTTTTCAGAGTCACACTGCCATAAGGTAAATCTCAGTTCTACCTCCTGAGCCGTGTAGCTACGGGGATTTTGCATGAGCTCCTGAGCCTCAGTTTCCTCCCCATCAACCATTCATCAGAATAGTGCCTACCTCACCAATGCACATCACGAGCACCTGGTACCTCTGTTAGCTACCATTTAAGTTCAGAATTTCCCTGTGAGTTTTTTTCAGAGGAGGTTCCTTCTACAGTAAAACATCAAGCACTCGGTCCCGTTTTGCAGAAATCCATCCACACAATGTGTAAACACAGGGCTGGGAACCTGAATGGTAAACCAGGTCAGCCAAACACGGATTAACAATGCCAGGCCCATTACACCTGCAAAGTACCAGTGACTCTTCAATTGGCAGGTCTCTAGCTGCCTTGCCAGGGCCTACATAAGTGCTGCCTCTTTCCCTGCCTTTTACCTGTCCCCAGGAATCCCTGGAGATCTAGGGTGAGGCTCCCTGAATCTAATGAGAAGGAGAGATTCTGAATTTTTAGGTTATTTCTTCTTCCCAGCCCCCGGCAGATGGAAAAAAAAAACAACCCACAATAATTGCTGCTTGCATGAATGACCTCACTAGGGGAAGAGTGCTAAGCACCTAAGTCCTTGCACTGCTGCCAGGCCTGGCGTCATTGTGATTAACACAGCAATCACTGGCCAGGGAGCCGGGCCCCTCTGCCTACCAGACACCCTGACCGGGTGACTTATGGCTTTATATTTTTAAATTGGCCTCTCTAGCACCGTCTGATAAATCAACATACAAGTCATTAAATGGTTCATTATCCCAGTAATATGATTCATTCTTTGTTCCAAGAAATGCAGGAGATGTCAGGAAACTTAAAAATATCTCATTTGAAGCCGTGAGCGCCCATCCACATAACAGATTAACTGGATGAGAGAGAGCGGTTGGACACGGAGGTCAAAGAGAAGGCTGAGCAGGTGGTGGTCTTCCCTGCAGCAGTCTTTTTCCTCCTGCTGAAAAATGTAAGTCATACTCTCACTAGGCAGGCTCTGAGCCTGGCCACACTTACTCTCTCATAGGCTCAGAGAACAGTCATGCGGGCTGCAGGAGCCTGCTAGAGAATTCACAGCCAAGTGCACTCAGCTAGGGTCATTTCCATAGGAAGCGCACCAAGTCCACAAGATGAGGGGGCCACGTGCTATGGAAGAAGGTTCCCAGTTCTGCCACCAGGTCTGAAACTCTGGGTACATCACTTGAAATGAAATCACAATACCTTGGTTTTATCATCTGTCAAACAAAAAAGTCATTCTGCACATTTTTCGAGTTCTTTCTAGCTCTAAGATTCTACGATTCTAGTGTGTTGGAGGAGAAGAGGAAGGAAGAGTTGAGAGCATGGTCAAAGCTGAGCTCCAATGTATCTGGTATGTGGATTATGTAGGAGACTTTTCCACCAAATCTACATGCACTGTTTTGCATGAACGTTAGCTAATTTATGTTGATTACATCAGTGATGGCTCCTTTAATAGAAAGAAGAAAAGAAATCTAAATGAAACTGATTTAAGCACTAAGGACATTTATTTGCTTATGTATTCAGCAGCCTCTGAATGTCTGCTTTGGCCTCCATTTCAACACCGGGAACTAGAACAGAGTCCCTAGACTCATGGAACTCAATTCTAGTTGGGGAAATAGATAATAAACAAAACATCTGTAACTATAATATGTAATGTCAGGTAATGACAAGTGCCATGAAGACAGACAAACAGGACAAGTGAATAGGGAGATGCTTTTTTACACAGAATGATGATGGAAGGTCTCCTCAAGGCAATTAATAGCTGATACAATTTTGGTAAATAAAGGCATGACAAGAAGACTATGAGACTTTCAGAGAAGATTTCTGCCAGAAAGCATCACTACAAAGAGCACGGATATGTGGTTAAACATACCGGGGAAACCCAGTGAACTAGGTTTCTGTGGAGGATGGAAGATACCAGCATGGTCTGCCCTGCTGGCGAGCTCAGAAGGGAGCTGATAGTGTTGGCTGGGAAATTTGGAAGGGTTCCCATGACAGGGCCACAGATTGCTGTAATCAAGAGCTCAACATCTGCCAAGGACTCAAGTGACTCTTCAGGCAGATTTCTACAGCCCCCCAGGCAGATTTCTACAGCCCCCCACCTGCTCAGCTCCCTCTTCTCTAGTGCCCTCCCTTACAAACTCCAGCAGTCCACAACCCTAATCTCTGAATACCTGGCTGAGTGAGATCACAGCTTTTGTTGAGTTTCTACCTCTCTGCATTTAAGAAACATTAAAAAAGGAAGCTGGGGCCCCCTTTTCAGAGGCAGGTGAACCAGAACAACTCCATCTTGAATAGGAGCTGGGTAAAATAAGGCTGAAACCTACTGGGCTGCATTCCCAGATGGTTAAGGCATTCTAAGTCACATGATGAGACAGGAGGTCGGCCCAAGATACAAGTCATAAAGACCTTGCTGATACAACAGGTTGCAGTAAGGAAGCCGGCTAAAATTCACCAAAACTGCAAGAGTGACCTCTGGTCTTTCGCACTGCTACACTCCCATCAGCAATGTGACAGTTTGCAAATGCCATGGCAGTATCAGTAAGTTTCCCTACCTAGTCTATAAAGGGGAGGTATGAATAATCCACTCCTTGTTTAGTATATCATCAAGAAATAACCATAAATATGGGCAACCAGCAGCCTTCAGAGCTGCTCTGTCTATGGAGTAGCCATTCTTTCATCCCTTTGCTTTCTTAATAAACTTGCTTTCACTTTGCACTGCGGACATGCCCTAAATTCTAAACATTGCTTGAGGTCTGGATTGGAACCCCTTTCCTGTAACATATATCTCTATCCTGCAACGTATTTCCAGCCCACATGAATGAATGATACTGAGAAAATCCCCCCGACCCGGAGGAAATAGACTGCAGCACTAATTGGATGGCTTTGGGTAAGTTGGTGAGGTACCCAGATAAAGAATGAGAGGTTAGAGTCTCTCCTAAGACAGAGTGGGTTAGGGATGGTGGTGGTGATATAAATGTTCTAACTTTAAATAACCGTGATAGTCGCACAACTTTGAGAATATGCAAAAAATAAAAAAATTAAAAAACCAAATTGTATACTTTAAAAAGGTATGCTTCCAAAAATAGAAAGAGGAGAGTAAAGATGTTCTCATTTGAAGCAAACACCAAGAGAATCCATTGTCAGTGGACCTGCTCTAAGGGAATTGCTAAAGTAATTCACCAGACACAAAGGAAATGGTACCAGAAAAAAAATTCAGAGCCAAAATTTTTAAAAAGAAAAAATAAATTTATAATACCTGAAATAATTGAGTAAACTATTCTTCTGTTGAATTCTTTAAAATATATTATGTTTCAAAGAGAAATAATATTTTTAAATGAAATTTCAAAGTATATAGAAACAATATGTAATAAACATATAAGAAATTACAACTTAAGGGGGAAGAAGAAACCTATAGAGAAGTAAGATTTTAAAACACATAATATAGTAAAATATTGATTCTGTATAGACAGTGAAAAGTTAAATGAAAATACTGTAATTTGGCTGGGTGCCAGTGGCTCATGCCTGTAATCCCAGCACTTTGGGAGGCCGAGGCGGGTGGATCACCTGAGGTCAGGAGTTCGAGACCAGCCTAGCCAACATAGTGAAACCCTGTCTCTACTAAAAATACAAAAATTAGCTGGGTGTGGTGGCATGCACCTGCAATCCCAGCAACTCCGGAGGCTGGGGCAAGAAAATGCTTGAACCTGGGAGGTGGAGGTGGCAATGAGCCAAGATCGCACCATTGCACTCCAGCCTGGGCCCCAAGAGCAAAAGTTTGTCTCAGAAAAATAAGAAAGAAAATACTGTGATTTCCAGGGCTATCACTTTTTTTGATTTAAAAAAAGCACATACACAACGAGATATATTCAAAAACACAATATATATAATTGAATTAAAAATTATTAAATAACCCAAAAAAGGCACGAATGGGAACATTCAGGGATGATGAACAGAGGAACAAAGAGAATACAAATATAAAATGATAGAACTACATTCAAACATATCAACAATCACATTACATGTAAATGATCTAAGTCCACGAAATAAAAGACAGATATGATCAGAATAAATTTTTAAAAATATACAATCCAATATATACTGTCTATAAAAATTCTGCTGCAAGCACAATGATATCAGTACATTAAAAGTAAAATTGTGGGAAAAGATACAAAATGCAAACACTAACCAAAAGAAAGCTCAAGTGCTTATATTAATATCAGACAAAGTAGACTTCAGAGAAAACAAATTTAGCAGAATATTATACAGTAATAAGAGTTTATTTATAAGAATTTCAAAAAATCCTAAGTGTATATGAAAGCTAACAACAGAGCATCAAAATATGTAAACTAAAAATTGATTTTTGCACAAAATGGACTTCATCAAAATTAAAAACTTTAACCCTGAAACAACACTGCTGAGAGAATTAAAAGAAAGGCTACAGATTGGGAGAAAATATGTGCAAATCACATTTCAACGTAAGACTTGCATTCAGAATCTGAAAAGAAATGCTAAAATTCAACAGCAAGTAAGCAGACAGCCACATTAAAACATGGGCAAAAGAACTGAACAGACACTTTAACAGACAGTATTTAAGGAGACCAAATGAGCACATGAAAAGATATTTAACATCATTCATCAATATAAAAATGCAAATTGAAACCTTGATGAAATGCAATTACAAACACAAATAAAAATAGTGACAGTGTCAAGTGAGAGTGAGCATGCAGAACAGTTGGAACTGTAAAGCTTGCTGTGGGAACGCCAAATGGTTCAGCCACTCTGGAAAACAGCAAGTTTCTTATAAAGTGAAACATATACTTACCATATGACAGACATGTCAATCCTACTCCTGAGTATTTAGAGAAACAGAAATTTGTAAAACTGGTACAGGAATGTTGATAGAGGCTCTATTTATAATTGCCTACTGAAAACAACTCAGGTGTTCTTCAAAGGATGGGTGGTTACATAAATGAGCCAAAGGGGGCCTCTGTGTTTTGACCCCTATGTTGTTTATTTCTTTACTGTAGGTTGAGATCAGTTAGCTCAAAATCCTGCCCAAACTAAAAATAGTACATAGAAGGAGGAAAATAATAAAAATAGGGCAAAAATTAATAAATAAAAAATAAGCAGTAAAGTCAATGAAATTAAAAGATGGGTCTTTTAAAAGATTAATAAAGTTGATAAACCCAAATGAAGCAAACAATGAAAACGAGAGAGAAAACACAAATATCAACATTGTCAGGGAAAGAAGGGGATATCATTAACACAACTTATCAAAACAAAAATGAAAGAGATAGAAAATCTAACAGCTCAATATCTATTAAAGAAGTTGAGTTCCTTATCAAAATAACTTATAAAGTAAACTCCACGCTCATGTTGTTTCATTAATGAACCCTATCAAGAATTTAAAGAAGAAATAGGGCTGGGCACGGTGGCTCACGCCTATAATCCCAGCACTTTGGGAGGCCGAGGCGGGTGGATCATGAGGTCAAGAGATGGAGACCATCCTGGTCAACAAGATGAAACCCCGTCTCTACTAAAAATACAAAAATTAGCTGGGCATGGTGGTGCTTAGGCAGGAGAATTGCTTGAACCCAGGAGGCGGAGGTTGTGGTGAGCTGAGATCGTGCCATTGCACTCCAGTCTGGGTAACAACAGCGAAACTCCATCTCAAAAAATAAATAAATAAATAAATAAATAAAAAAGAAATAGTGCTAATCTTATCCAACACTTTGAAAAATAGTAAAGCAGGGAATATGTTCTATGGACCAGCGTAAGTTTTGACATAAAACTTGACAAGGTAATTACAAAACAAAACAAAACAAAAAAACAAAACCTATGCACCAATTGTCTCTCATTACTGTAGTTGAAAATGTCTTAAGCAAAATATTAGAAAATAAAATCTAGTGATATTTTACTCCAAAAATACAAGATTTGTTTAACATTTAAAAATCAACCAATGTCAAAATTTAACATATTTTTAAAAAGCTTTCAGAAAACTGGGAATAGAACATAACTTTCTTAACCTTATAAAGGGTATCTGAGGAAAACCTACAGCTAAGTAATTTTTAAAGGTAAACATTAAATACTGCCCCATTAAGAATAAAAAAAGGCAAGATTTCTACTCTCACTATTCTTATTCAACTTGGTCTTGAAAATCCTATCTACTTCAATGAGGCAAATAAATAAATAAAACAAAAAGCATAAAAATTGAAAAGAAACAAGTAAAACTGTCTTTATTCATAGACATGATTGTTTCCATAGGAAATTTAAATAATCTACAAAAATAGCATGATCACATGATACAAGGTCAATATACAAAAATTGTATTTCTGTGTATTAGCAGGAAACAACTAAACATTAAAAATTTCATTTAACATCATAAAATATAAATAGGAGTAAATTTAACAAAAGACATGCAAGACCACACTGAAAACCGAAAACATTGCTGTGAGAAAAATTTAAATAAATAAAGATATATAAAATAGTCATTGATTAGAAGGATCAATTTTTCTTTTTTTGAGACAGAGTCTTGCTCTGTTACCCAGGCTGCAGTGCAGTGGTGTGATCTCCACTCACTGTAACCTCCACCTCCCCATTCAAACAATTCACCTGCCTCAGCCTCTGAAGTTGCTAGGATTACAGGTGAGTGCCACCGCAACTGGCTAATTTTTGTATTTTTAGTAGAGATGGGGTTTGACCATGTTGGACAGGCTAGTCTCAAACTCCTGACCTCAGGCGATCCGCCTGCCTTGGCCTCCCAAAGTGCTGGAATTACAAGCTTGAGCCACCGCGCCTGGCCAGAAGACTTAATATTTTGAATATGTCAGTTTACTATAAATTGATCTATATAGTTGATACAATACAAATCAGAATCTCAAGAAGAACTTTCATAGAAATTAAATAGTTGAGCCTAAAATTTATACGGAAATAAAAAGAACCCAGAATCACCAGAACAACCTTTAACGAGGAGAAAAAAATTGGAGGAGTCTCACTAACTGATTTCAAAATTTACCATAAAACACACAGTAAAAAATAAGACAATGTGATACTGGCATAAGAAAAGAGAAATAGGTAACAGAAAAGAGGAGGGAATCCAGAAGGAGATCTACACATTTGATTCATTTGGTTTTCAATAAGCTGTCAAGGTAATTCAATAGGCAGGGAGTTGATGGCAGCCCTCCCTGGAGACCAGTGGCCACAGCTCTTCTGCAGCAGAGCAGGAGACACCCTGGTCCTGGAGCTGCTTCCACTTGGGAAGAGACTAGTTCTAGGCCTTAGGGAGAAAAGCTCTTTCTGCCTTGCCTATTTCTCTGACTTTGCTTTTCTCTGAAACAATATGCCTCCACCTTTGAGTGGTTACTGGGCCTGAGTTCATAAAGGGGAAAAGACAGGCTCAGTCTACATTTGGTAATAGAAGCCCTCTCAACAGTTCTGCCTCGATCACCACAGGATGACTTTCAGGTTGAAGCCAAAATCCTACTACAGAACTCACATTTGGTGTGTATTCCAAGCTCCCAAGAACCCAGAGAGCAGGGGCTGTGCTGGAGCAGGATTCTAGCATTTGGAGGTCCTGAGCCTTAGCCAGATGCCACTAAGACCTCAACATATCTGGGTTTCTGAAAAATGGGTGTTTATAGGTTCTGTTTCTGTTCCGCAAGGTGATTTGATGGGGTGGGTGGAGTATGGCTGCACTGGGTTGGCGGGGGAGAGCAAAAAGCCTGGCTTTCCTCTTCCTGACCTGGAGCAAAGCCTAGGGACTGGGCCACTTCAAACGCTGTGTGCACAGCAGCCTCTCTGGATCTCAACCAGGGGAATTCTGGACCCTCCAGATGAACCTGACAATGTGCACAGATCTTTCTAATTGTTGCAACTGAGAGAATGCTACTGCATCCAGTAGGTAGAAGCCAGGGTCGCTGCTTAACATACTCTAGTACACAGGATAATTCCTCACAACAAAGACTTGTTCAGTTCAAAACTCCAGTAGCGCCGAGGTGGAAATGTGCTCTGAATAAACTTCGCTTTTCCCTTTTGGAAAATGTTGTACGTGTATGGGACAGAATACTACTCAGCCATAAAAAAGAATGAAATGATAGCTTCTGTAGCTACTTGGATGGAAATGGGGGTCACTGTCCTAAGTAACTCAGGAATGGAAAATCAAACCAAATACTGCACGTCCTCACTTCTAAGTGGGAGCTAAGCTATGGGTACACAAAGGCAGAGAGGGGTATAATGGACACGGGGGACTTGGAAGGGGGAGGGTGGGGGGAGAAGGGATAAAAACTACATATGAGGGATGATTGTTATTTGGGTGACAGTCCACTAAAAGAACAGACTTTATTGCTGTACAATTTATCCACGTACCCCAAAACACCTGTACCCCTAAAAGCTATTGAAATCAAATTTTAAAAATAAAAATGTTTCAAAAATACCCCTTTCACCCTTACATAGCTATAGGGAAGCTACTTAGAAACAGAGGTAAGGACCCTACATTAGAAGTGTGTTTACACATTTAGCTAAATGACCAGTAAAGTTCATGAAGGCAGCTTGGTTACCGCTTCACCTCCACGCAAGGCTCTTTTGCTTGTTCCCATTTTACTATTCCCTCAGTCTTTGAAGATTGTTTCTGCTCTCCGATGACAAGCAGATGATTGCATTAGGTTTTTATCTTTCTTTATTACCATTTCCCCTACACCTTCACCAACTTCCCTCTTCTATTAAAAGATCTGATTCTCTACGAGAAGCGTAAGCCAGACTGGGGCTGCATTAATAATTGATTTTCTACTCTCTCAGCAAGCTATGGCATTTGACTTTGAGCAGTGGCTTTTTATAAAGCCACAGTGTCCTTCCAGCACAATTTTGAGTTGCAAGGATCTTTGGTAGGTGATTTCTTTTTTCTCTTATTCTACTATTAGCAGAGTAATAAGGATCATAACATTTTCATCCTTTCAGATCTCGTATAGGGGATGACACCTGTGAAAGGGCCTTGAGCTTCTCCGATGACACCTTTGTAATTTTTTTGAGCTCCACTGCAGCAGCTCTAGCTGCTCATTAACCTGCCACTGGTAATGAGATTTCACTGATGCCTCTGGGGAGTCTGATTTGTCAGGGGGCAGCAAACTGTGGCCTGGAGGACATGAGCCACGCCTTGTCCTTCTCCTGATGTGACAATCCTGACATTTTCACAGCTGAGATGGCTCGTGGCTCTCTCCCCAAGCCTGCACTCACCGGCATCATTCCAAACCATGCCCAGCACTGATTAAACACATTAGGCTACATTTATTCCTGAGAATATCATATAGATATTAGATACGACAAAGCATATCTACACTAGTAAGGCAGTAAACTAACCAAGAGCTATGAAATGCAACAGAAATTTGCCTAACAACATGCACAGATGACCTACTGAACCATGTTCCCTAGCATTCATATATTACTATAGACATAGAGAGCACCTGAAGAAACACAGTAGAAACTGCTCATAATGAGCTCTAAAAACTGCTGATATGAAACATAACAACAGAAATACAAACAGTGAATCTTGGAGGCGAAAACAAGGCAAGAACAACAAAATAGCCAAACTGGAGAAGACTTTGATTCCAGCACAAACCTTGATGCAGAAGAATACCGGGGTGGGCAAGGAACAGAGGAAAGTTGTAACAAACTATCCTCTTCTGGGTTTTGTGATTTGTTTTTTTGACATGGCGTTTCACTGTTGTTGCCCAGGCTGGAGTGCACTGGTGTGGCCTCGGCTCACTGCAACACCCACCTCCTGGGTTCAAGTGATTCTCTTGCCTCAGCCTCCTGAGTAGCTGGGATTTTTGGCACCTGCCACCACACCCAGCTGATTTTCTGTATTTTTGGTAGATACGGGGTTTCATGCTGTTGGTGAGGTTTGTCTTAAACTCTTGACCTCAGGTGTTCCACCCACGTCGGACTCCCAAAGTGCTGGATGACAGGCGGGAATCACCACACCCAGCCCTCTTCTTAGTTTTGTAATGAGCATGTTTGCAGTGGAAATGTGTCAACTGCCTGTCCAGCATCCAGTCCATACTCTTGTGATCAAAGAGCCTCCATCTCACCCACATCAGTCCATGTGGCTTAGGTGGGGTCATGTGATGCAGGTCTGAGCCAACTGCAACCTCCTGATGCAGTGATGAGGTCAGATGTGGGCATGTGACTAAGTTGGTCCGATAAGAATCACAGTGACTCTCTGGATTTGCGTGAAAATCACCCCAGAGAAACCCTCTTGCTGCCGTCAGCGGTACATCATAGTGGAGAAAAATAGCTGAATCTAGAGCCAGTTGTGGTGGCTTACACCTATAATCCCAGTAACTTGGGAGGGTGAGGTGGGAGATCCCTTGAGCTCAGGAGTTTGAGACCAGTCTAACCAATGTAGCAAGACCCTGCCACTACAGCTGAAAGAATAAATGAGTATATAAATAAAGAAATAAGCTGAATTATCAGGAGACTTTCACCCTCCTTAAGACCACCTGAAGTCAACCCTAGCCCTCAAGCTGTTCCGCTACAGCAGCCAATACCTTGTTTCCTGAATCCACTTTGGCTGGGATTTCCTTCACTGGTGGTCACTGGTTTCACTAGGATTTGTTACACTCTGTTTCTTTGTTCCAGGCTCAGAACTAGGAGCACCTCCTTCTGAAAGCTCTTCCAGGGGGATCACTCCTAACAACAATGCCTGTGCCTCTCAATTTGGCCCCACAAGATGAGCAGTTTCACGTTAGCCTCAGTTTCATTCACACCACTCTGGTTTGTCCTGCGGAAACCAAATCTTTAAGGATAATACGTAATAATTGGCATGACAGAGAACATCTACTAGAAGCTTCCTAAGGGTCAAGCACTGAACTAAATGCTTTACATGGATAATTTTATTTAATTTTTATAACACCCCTAGGAGGTAGATACCATTAGTTTCCTTGACTGTAAATAAGTCTTAGAGATGTTAAATGACACAATTACCTTTTTATCCCTTCTGCTCAGCAATGATCATTCCTCTCAGAAAGACCACCATGCTGCTGCTCTGTAAGCTGCTCCTGGAACTGACTGCCCCACTAGCTTAGAGGCAGAGCTTACAACCTTAGCCTGCCAATCAACAACCCCCTACCCCCAATGACATGTGATTGGCTCAGGTGAACATGGGATCTAAGTCAGTCTATTCAGAGTGGATCTCAGACCTTCGGCTAGAAAGGCTAGATTTGTGCCCAGAAGTAAATGCTCAAAAAAAAAAAAAAAAAAAAATGCTTATGGCCATTTTACAATCTAAGGATGAAAGATGTCAAGAATTAGTTCTTTAAGAGGCTCCATCAAATGGAGAGAGATTCCATTCTGTCACACTATTTGAGCCATGGATCAAATTATATCTTAAACCATATCCAGTCCTAAACTGTTCAGTTGCCTGAGACCCTCTGATAGGCCCCAATCTCCACGGAGGGCTTTTTTTTCTTTGACCTTTTGTGGATGGAAGCTTGGAGCAGGGTGGGCAGGAGCCCAGTGACAATGCAAGCACAGAACTGGCTACAGAAATGGAATAAAATGGCCCTAAAGAATTATTTATGAAGATTATGGAAAAGAAGTCTATCAAAGCATTAGGAAGCAGATTGACAAAACTGTAAACAAAGACAGAAATACAGCCAGGTTGGAGGCTCATGCCTGTAATCCCGGCACTTTGGAGGCCGAGGCAGGCGGATCACAAGGTCAGGAGATTGAGACCACCCTGGCCAACATGGTGAAACCCCGTCTCTACTAAAATACAAAAAAAAAAAAAAAAAAAAAAAAATTACCTGGGTGTGGTGGTGTGCACCTGTAGTCCCTGCTACTAGGGAGGCTGAGGCAGGGGGATCACTTGAATTGGTGAGGCAGAGGTTGTAGTGAAGAACCACACCACTGCACTCCAGCCTGTGAGAGACCAAGAGAGACTCCATCTCAAAAAAATAAACAAAAAAGAAATACAATCCTTTCCATGGACCTCAAACGCAGGCTACATGCCCATGCTTCATATACATGACCGCATGCACACACGTATCACACAGTTCTCACTCTATTCCTCCTCCCTCCCTTCCCCTCTCTCTTTGTTTGAAGGTACCCAAAGGCCTTGTAACCATTCCCGTCATTTCACACGCAGATGATTTTATAATCTCATCTAAAAACTGTTGATATGAAACATAACAACAGAAATACAAACAGTGAATCTCGATGAGGTGAAAACAAGGTGAGAACAACAAAATAGCCAAACTGGAGAAGACTTTGATTCCAGCACAAACCTTGATGCAGAAGAGCTCACAGCCTTCAGTGAAATCACCTGTGTGGTGCTGAGGACAGAGTACCATGAGGAGGTGGATAATGATCAAGACGATCTATGAAGGACTCAGCTGTCAGCCACCCAGAGAGGCCATTAAGAGACCTGCTTTCAGAGGGCTACAGAGAGTTGTGGCCTGGGCTCCAGCCTGTGCCCCAGCGGGGTTTCACCATGCAAACTTAAACACGTCTTAGATCGTGTCTACAAAGGAAACCTGAGGTGATTGTTCAAATAATTGTCTCCTGGAAGATGAACAGGCTCCAAGCACACTGGCCTGAACAACCCCTAGGCCTCTTTCACTTCATCAGGCCTTGAAAGAAACTGCAATCCTCAGCTGCTCCCACCTCAGCGAAGGCCGTTACAGGGACTGGCACAAAAACAGAGAAAGGGCTTGGTCCAAAGAGCTCGTCTGCACAGGGCTGATGGAGGGAATCCAGAAGGCCATACATGACCTTTCCCCCCAGTCCCGCAGCAAGACAGTTTTTGAATCTGATCTCTGCAGCCAAAGTCACGGCCCAGCAGCACCGCATACTTCTGCTCCCATGACCTATGAGACACATGATTGCACCTTTCCAAGAAGTATATTGGTCATCCAGGGGAAAAAAATTAAAATCTCGAGGGAAGTATTTCTCCAGAAGCATCATTTTCCCTCTAATAAGAATCTTCTGTCCTGTGCACAGGTGCACCAGCGGCCACACTCTTCTCCTCAACACAGCTTCTCTTGGCTTCCAGGCCCTGTGTTCTCCCTCCCAGCTCTCTGGTCAGGCTTTCTCAGTCCATCCCTGGCTCCTCTTCCCCTCTCTGACCCTCATACCTGCCGTGGTCAGGGCCTCGTCCTGAGCCTTTCTCTCACTGCACACATCCCCCTCTACTTCCCTCCAAGTCATCTCCTTCTAAGGCCTCTCTTCTAAGAGTATTATGTTCAAGAAAGTGGGCTTCCCCAGTACTGAGATCCACTCTGAATAGACTGACTTAGATCCCATTTTCTCCTGAGCCAATCAGATGTCATTGGGGGTAGGGAGTTGTTGATTGGCCAGACTAAGGTTGTAAGCTCTGCCTCTAAGCTAGTGGGGCAGTCAGTTCCAGGAGCAGCTTACAGAGCAGCGGCATGGTGGTCTTTCTGAGAGGAATGATCATTGCTGAACAGAAGGTATAAAAAGGTAATTGTATCATTTAACATATCTAAGACTTACTATCCTATTTACAGTCAAGGAAACTAATGGCATCTACCTCCTAGGGGTGTTATAAAAATTAAATAAAATTATCCGTGTAAAGCATTTAGTTCAGTGTCGTGGGAAGAGCACTGGGCTGGAACTCAAAAGACCTGCATGTGAGCCCAGATCCCCTGATATCTACTGAGAAACCCAGAGAAAAGTCCCCTGACCTGTGAGGATCCAAATTGTCTTTCATAAAATGATGCCAGACAACAGGACAGTGTGAGGATAGTGACATCACAGGGGTGGGTCCTTCATAATGAAAAAGGCCAGCCCTGTGGGGCTACTCTTCCCTATGCCAGGTAGAGGACCAGCAGCCCCTGATGATGGAGGTCAGCTGGGGCCCTGTCCTGGGCAGGGGACATTCTGTGAACCAAGTATTACATGTTATGGTCACTACTGAAAAACTCCCCACCCTTCTCTTCCAAATAATTCTGAAAACATTTTGAAACAAATGATTTTGGAAGAGAAAATATTTATGCAAAGAAGATATATTTTAAAACCCTTTTCAGGCCAATTTTCTAAAATATTTCTCAGAAGAAAAAAAAAATGCCGTTTGGGAAAGTTGCAGGCAAGAGAGAGCTTGGACCTTTCTGTAGATGTCTGTGAGCTGCAGAACACTAAATGTTAAAAAAATTATTTTCCAGAAAACCCCATAATGTTAAACGGGTTAATGTGAGTATTAGAGGGATGCCAGGGTCCCTGGACCCCTCCTGCTTGCCTACTTCCTCACTCTTTTTATTTCTGGGAATCCCTAGAAATTCTTGGTTTAGGCAAATGAAGTCTGTTAATTGTTCTAGCTTACCCCCTCCTTTGGTGAGTAAGAAAGGAGAGATGACAAGAAAGATGTGTCTGTGGCCATACTGACAGTGGCTCAGGGCAGATCAGCTGCATCCCAGGTCACACGCTGCCTGCTTGGGCAGCTGTAGGACCTCTAGCATGGCAGTCACCCATGGACTTCTGGCAGGAGTGATGCCTATCTGTGACCCAAAATGCTGCTCAGTCTTCAAGGGACAGTGTTTAATGGCCTAGGACACTCATGGGGGCCCAGAGATGAAGGGCAGAACCCAAGTTTTTTGGTCCAAAGCAAGAGAAAGAGGGGCTAGAGACTTATATGAAAGATGAGTACCAACTAAAACAACAGGAACCCCGACGTACTAAACTCAGAAAAAGGCCACAGCCTTGTCAGGGTGCCAGAGCTGCAGGGAATAACCTTCAATTCCTTCTTCTATCCTTGAATCACCCCCCTGAAATGCAAAGTTCTTGGGTATAAGTTCATCCCTATGCAGACAGAAAACCTTCACTGACCATCCCAATAAGAAGGAAACCTTTGAATGTATTATGGAATTGATGTATTTTTCTTTCTTTTTTTCTTTTGAGTCAAAGTCTTACTGTCACCTAGGCTGGAGTGTGGTAGCATGATCTTGGCTCGCTGCAATCTGCAACCTCCACTTCCCAGCTTCAAGTGACTTGACTGCCTCAGCCTCCCCAGTGGCTGGGACTACAGGTGTGCACCACCACGCCCGACTACTTTTTATATTTTCTAATAGAGATAGGGTTTCACCATGTTGGTCAGGCTGGTCTTGAACTCCTGACCTCAGGTCATCTGCCTGCCTTGGCCTCCCAAAGTGCTGGAATTAAGACTTGAGACACTGTGCCATTATTTTTCATACTTATATATTAAAAAGTGCAATAAGGCTGGGCATGATGGCTCACATCTCTATTCTTAACATTTTGGGAGGCCAAGGAGGGAAGGACACTTGAGGTCAGGAGTTCAAATCCAGGCTGAGCAACACAAGGAGACCATGTCTCTACAAGAAAAAAAAGTTAGCTAGGAGTGGTAGCATGTGCCTGCAATCCCAGCTACTTTTGCTTCCTTTATCAGAAGGTTTCAGGCAAACATGCATTTGGGCATCTGAAATATTCCAAACATTTTCTGGTAGTTAATTTTCTTAAATTTCTTAACAACCAGAAAACTTCCTTACTTTATTCCAGTAATTTTCTGGTTGCTACAACCTGAGAGTTAAGGAAGTTCAAACAGCTTCTGGAATGTAGGAATCCGATTTTGCTTCAGTGGATGTAACTCATTGGGCGAATGAGACTGCACTCACTGGCTGAGTGCGAACTCCACTTCAATGCTGCTCTGGCTGCTCTGTCTTTATCAACTCCATTAACCCACTCAACATGCCAGTTTCCTAACCTCATTTTGCAGATGAGGGAACTGAGGCACAGAGGCAGGATTCAAGCCTGACAGTCTTGGCTCTGGAGCCTTCATGCTTAGCCACTCATTATCCCCAAATCCCTGTCCACAGTGAGCAGTGACCAAAACATGGCAAACCTTAAACCACTGAGTGTTGCCCCATGACCTAGGACCAGCTAGACTACAGTTACTGCTGCTCTGAAGACAATACCATCACTGCACACCTGCTCAGTGCCCTTCCAGGCACTGACGAATAAACCCAGCCTGGGGGCCAAGAAATGGGAAGTGCAGCTCTGACGACATGCCTGATGTTCTCTGAAGACACTGTCCAGGTTCTGTGAAGATGTGCCCGACGTTCTCTCTTCCTAGTGAGGACCTGGAGCCACTGTCCCGGAAGTGTGGTCCTGATGGAAGGCACTCATAAGGTCTCCGCAGAGGAGACCCTGCCAGTTCTGTTTTTATTGATTTTCGCTTGGCACAAAAGCCTCTTAAATCAAATCAGACTGACTAGGAAATGGGGGAGGGCCCAGGCAGACTGCCCTTTGTTTGTCTCCAGTGCTTCAAAGGTGTGTCCTTTTCTTCTAAATGGCTCAGGAGGCCAAAAGCTGTCCTGAAAGCATTACCTCAGCTCCCTGACTTCACCTCTGTCAACCTTAAGGCAATTCATGATGCATCTGATGTTGTTGTTTCCTGCCAGATGCAGTCCATGAGTCCGAGGACTCTAAGATGAATGGTGCTGCTGCTGTATTTCTTTGCTTAGCTCTCTGCCCTCTGCTCCAGTCTAACCTGAGGGGTAAAGGGACTTCTGGTTCCAAAGATAGGGTCCAGCTGAAGGAAGAGGCTGAGCAAGCAGAGGGTTCAGCATGGTTTCCTGAGATGCGTGCCCAGGTTCCCGGCCCTCTCATCAGCATGGTCTCCTGAGATGCATGCCTGGGTTTCTGGTTCTCTCCCTGGCACCCCAAGCAGAGGGGTCAGCATGGTCACCTGAGATGCATGCCCAGGTTCCTAGCCCTCTCCTCGGTGTCCTTTAGTGCTCAAATGTCACTAGCTCAGAAAGGCCTAGATTTCCACTATAAACCAAAAATAAAATTCTGAGTCACCCAAACGACTGAATGTATACCCCTTTTGATGAAGGGAATCGCAAAAAGTCTGGAAAATCAGTTCAGGCCATGATGGAAGGAGGGCATCAAACATGCCTCCCCTTGGAGTTTAGGTACAACCGACAAGCATGAACATTAAAACGGAGATATTTAGACTGACAAAACAGACTGCAGCAATCAGACACTAAATTCTGACCTGACCGTGGTGAAGTACCACCTGACAGATGGCAGATATCAAAATATCCTACCCCAAAAAATGTTTCTCTGATATAGTCTGAAATATTTCTAACAAGACAGCTGTCTCTTGTGGGGAGATTTACATTCTGTAGAGAATCTCCTTCCCTTAGTAGGTTTTTTCTGGAGAGTCTGACACCTTTTAAGGTCCAGTAATTGACACTTACCCTCTATTCTCTGCGATACCTGCTACCCAGAGGCTTAATCCAAATGACAAGAACCTTGGCTTTCACAACCCCCTTATTTAAACTTGAGCATTTACTTCTGCTGACTTCAAACTCTTCAGGCAAGGCTTAATTCTTTCAACCAACTTCCAATCGGGGACCTTTGACTCCACCTATGACACGGAAGCCCCTGGCTTCCAAACATCCACCTTTCCAGGCCAAACAATGTATATCTTCCATGTATGGATTTATGTCTTTGCCTGTACTTCTATCTCCCTAAAACGTAAAAAACCAAGCTGTAACCCAGCCACCTTGGGCACATGTTCTCAGGACTTCCTGAGGCTGTGTCACAAGCCATGGGCCTTAACGTTGGTAAAATCAACCTTTAAATTGATTGAGGCCTGTCTCAAAACTTTCTGGTTTGCACACAAAAATGCCGTATCTTTATGATCTTAAGGTAAGTACAAATATTTAAGCAGGGCACACACAAGAAACATGTAAGACAAATTTGACAAACAGGTCTATATGAAAAATAAGAACTTCTGTTTATGAAAAGAGACCATTAGAGGGTGCAATCAGTAAGCCTGAAAGCAGAGTTGTGTACTCACATTACACACACGGCAACAAAGACCTCAGGGCTAGAATGCGCAGACCAGAAATAATAACATCCTCCCCATGTACCTCAAATTCCATGATGAATGTGGATAGATTTTGAAACCTACAGAATGTTTCATTAATATAAGGAATGACATGCTTGGACTTCTTGGTGGGTCACTGCAACAGTGCCAGATGGAGTCTCTCCCTTTCACATGGCAAAACCTGGGGTCACCACCCTCCCATCTACACCCATAACCTATAAGATGCCACCCAGGGTCCTTGGCGTGTCTTATACAGACCTTCATCCATTAGTCCTTTATTGTCAACTGTCCTCTTGTCCTCATCATGGCCCCATCTGTGCTGAGCCCTGAGTTACTTTGCCCTGACTACACCACACTCATTAACATCCCTGGACCTTCCACAAGCTCCTTCCTCTTCCCAGAATACTATTTCCTCTCTGCACTGGCAAACCACTACACTCAGCTAAGGATTTCAGTTCAACACTCAACTGCTGTGTGGCCTGCTTTAAAGAACCATTGTATGCCAAGCAGGTCAGCCCCAGCCTCGGTCTTGGGAATGGGTACAAAGAAAGCAGAGGTGCCCTCAAAATAAAGGCAAAAAAAAAAAAAAAGTTTGGCAGAGAAGTTCCAGATGATGTTGTGTGTGAAGTGGGTTTCTCAGAATAATCACAGCAGACGCACATGTACTTCCTGCCTTCCCTACAAGACTTTCTTGTGAGACTGTGACACAGCCCCAAATCCTGGCTTTGGCAGCAGACAGACATGCATCCAAATCCAAGCTCTGCCACTTACGAGACAAATGACCTTGAGCACATTACTCCAGCTCCCTCCGTTTCCCCATCAATCACTTGGGATAACAAAGCCAACCCCGCCACAACAGACATCAGAATAAGCCAGTCTTCTGGTCTGAAAATGGTGAGGGTAATCTGTCTGGATTCTAGATGCGCACACTGATGGTTCATCAGTTCAGACATCATAATGGCTTTCCCATTTCCCGTGTCAGTTGCAGCAACTCTAAAATAGCTGTGACTTCCATCATCTGCTCCATTCGCGCTGTCTCCAAGCATTGGAAATACCCTGCCTTCATGTGCTGTGCCAGGCATGCCGGCCTCCCCCAGGCTTTCCTGAGACTCTGAAGATTTCCCAGGCATGAATGCCCCGCAGATCCTGGATACAGCCCATTGCTTGCAGCAGATGTAGCATCAAACATCCTTTGGACTTCTGAGGTTCAGAAAAAAATTACCCAAAAAGTTTCCTTTTAAATACCAATGCCTTTCTCTGCTATACTGTCCAGATTTCAAACGTATGCAGCTTCATGCTAAGAGCCCTATTTAAGTCACATATATCCAACCAGTTACCAATTACCAAGCAGTTATTACATCCCCAATCCACAGGCTTAGTAGCCCTGCCACCATTATCTAGAGAAGCCTTCCCCACCCTGCTTCTCTCTACATGGGTATCAGCCAGGATGCCCTGGCCCTGTCTCTCCTATAGCTTCTCTTCCCAAGCCAGAAGCAGGCAGCCTGCAAAAATTAAGGTTCATCTTAGGAAAGAGCTGCCCAAGTGGGCAACGCACACAACAGGCTTTCCCCCCAAGGAGGAAGACAGCCTGGGAGGGATGGCAGCCACTCTCCTGCCTGCCTGCCAGAGACCTATGTAGACAAACTGAGGAGCTGGTTTTTTCTCTGCCCATCAGGGAAAATGCAGTTTTAGTCGTTGTCATCCATGCTATTGGCATAGGAAAGGGACAACATTTTAAACAGTAACAACCACATGTAAAGCACTTTATATTTTTCAAATGATTTATGCCAGCATAGTGGCTTCATTCCTTGAAGCAAGGTTTATCACGCTGGGAATCTATGCATCAAATATTTTACGTTTCCTCAGCAGAGGGATGAGTGACTTGCCCAGGGGCCCTGGACAGATGAGTGACTTGCCCAGGGGCCCTGCAAATCAGGGCTGCTGACTCTTCCGACCAGGGCTAGAAGGGACATTTGGCCTCAGTATGGACTACTTCATCAGCCAAATTTTTTCTGGCCCTTATATCCTTTCCATTCTCAACACAGGCATCCCCCGAGACCAGGGATAAAAGGCACTGTCAACACACCGTTAGAAACCAGGGGAGAAGTCAGTGCAAGAAGGTCAGGAATGAAGCTCTGGAGTCAAAGTCGGTCAGAGCCACGGACAAGTCACTGAACCTACCACCCTACGTGCTTCCCATCCCAAATGGGCAATGAGCAAGTTGAATTAGGATAACCCTGGGTTCCTGATTCCAGACAAACCTTGATCCCATCACTCAGCCAAGCACTGCACTGAGTGCCAGGGACAGGGACACAGAGGACTGTGAGAGGCCTCGGCCCCACCCCCAGGGAACTTGTACTCTAGCACCAATTTTCTATTCCTGTGTCCCTCATCAAAGTTCCTCCCCCAATTTCCACAAACATCCAATTCAAATGTGCTAAGTTGTAAAACCTTAAGTAGAAATCTCCTCCAAATAGAGTCTGGAAATTTTGACATTGCCCTCAGCACAGGCAGGCAGGAAGCAGGAGGCTACACAGAGATGGGAGGAGGCTCATGACAGGTAACTAAGAAGCAAACTTGGCACTTCCAATCTTCTGGAGGGAAAAAAAATCAGGTTTCAGGGCCCTTTTAGATACACATGAGAGAAACCCTACTTAGAGGAGGGCCTTGCTGCCTGCTATTAAGAGGAGCCTGGAGGCAGGTCAGCCTCATGCATGGTGGGATCAAAGAGCATGGGTGTGTTTCAGGGAAGCCTCATCTCTCTCTCTCTCCACCCCATTGGATCCACTCTGAAGCAGACCCTCCTCAGTGGCAGCAGCAACTCCAGGGCACCCAACCTGTGCTGTTCCATCAAAGTGGAAAAAACATTTAGAGTTTCTCTCCTAGATTTCCCAGCAAAACCTGGTGGAATCTTTCTGGTCGTAACTGGTTCATGTGCTAACTCCAGAATCAGTCAAGGAGGGGAAAAGAGTGGGATGTGAGGACTACCTCACACCTACCAGCCAGGTTCCCACCTCTCAGAACCTGAGAAGGGGTCAACTGATCCCGACACGAGGAACAGTCTGGTCTCCCAGGAACCTTGGAGGTGTCTGAGCAGAGGCTACATGTCAGATACGTGGTACTCACCCAAGGGGCAGGGTCTTCACCCACTCTAATGTGTAATCCTGAGTGCTAGAACTCTCTGAAAGCCTTGGTGCATATCTGAAACCTTTCAGGGTTGTTATGAAGAAACAATACAGCTGCAGACAGCAAAACCCCTGAAAGAGGGCACATGACAAGTTGACAAGTCCCTTCCTATTCCTCTCCAGAGCAGGAACCCCATTTCATCTTCTGACTGAAGAGAATGGCTGCAGGTCCCCATCTCTCCTCCAATAGCCTTCCCTGCTTATCAAACACATCACAGAGCCAGCTCTAAAAAGTCCACAAAACCCAATACACATCCAAGAAAATAATCAGATATCTGAATGCTGGGCTGAATCTAAATGAGTTACATAGGTCTCATTCGCATTACACAAAATAAAATTAACTGTCTCACAAAAGAGAGAGAAGAAAAAAAGTTTGTGGCATCGTTGTTCTTCTGGCAGCAGCCAAATATGATGAGCAAGTACTAAAACAATTTTGTTTAAATTGCACCTGCTCTCACAATCCCCTCGCCCTCTGTGCAAAGCAGATTACACTGACTTGTTTTTTTCTAAATCAATGCACTGACTATAACGATGTTATGGAGTAGTTATTAATCCCAGTGATCACTGGGAGCCTAATCCTCAAGGCTGCTGGAGTTGGAACATTTCCTCCTCTTCTGAAGGCCTACTCCTTATAAGAACTCAAAGCCCACTGAAAGCATTAAATCAATTGTTGAAGCAGTGAGATGGTGGGGCTCACCAATTTCCTTTTCATGGAGGAAGATTCTGGGGAGAGATAGTAAAACAGACGAGTCTTGGCCAGAAGGCCCCCAATTGCCAAACCTTAGCATACAACTTTTTTTGGAACTCAGAACAAACAATCTCTCTCAACAATTCTCTACAGTATATCTCTGCAAAACCCTTCAGCAATATATCAGGTGATTTCTCAGTGTGTTTTAAAAATAATTGAATCCAGGCATATTTTCATGTCAGTCTCAGTCTTATGGTAATCTCAACACAAATGCCAGATCAAGTCTCACATGAATAATTGCTCAATCTATTTTTGTCATTATTTAAAATAATATTTGACGGCACCTTGCTGGGTGAGGAAAGGCATACATAGATATTTGGCTGCCTCTGGTAAGTACACATTAGAGATATAGGTGCTCAATCATTTTGCTGGGAGGTTCAACTGGCACAATTCTTTTGATGGCCATTTGGCAAATACCAACATTTTAAAATGCATTAACTCTTTGACCTGGTACCTTTGTTTCAAGAAATTTACACCCCAGATATTCTTGTACCTATGCAGAAAAACAGTCTATACAAGGATATGTCCTATAATATCAATGTCTGCAGAAGCAAAAGACAAACCTTCCTAAATACCCATTATTAGGGGAGGGGTTAAATAAATCATAGTGCATCTGAACAATAATGTATTTTGCAGACATTAAAAACAAAGAGTCTGCTTTGTATGTATAAATTTAGAACAAATTCTAAGATGTGAACAGCAGGGTAAATAACTGTGCATGGGATGCTATCAGTTGTCACAGGGGAAAGAAGGTAACTCGTATGCGCTTATGCTTGTCAATACAGAGACAGTATCTGAAAAGATTCACTAGGAACTATTTCCTTGTTCTTCTGATAGAGAAAGTAAAGAGACCAGGAGAATTGATTCAGGAAGATCGGCTTTTCACTCTACGCCCTCATGTGCAGTGCAAGCTACCTGCTGAAAAGCCTAACTTAAACAAAGTGAAACAAACATAAAAATTATTATTTTATTGAAAAATGTCAATATATGTTCACTATAGAAAAATAATAAAATAGAGATAAACAAGAGAAAATAAAAATTGGTCAAAGGTAATCCTTTCATATCCTTTCAGGAATGATTCCAAAAATTCAGAAAATGGTTTCATATTCTTCCAAAACTATTTCTATGCACTTTTAAATAAAAAGGGGATTATACTGGTAACAACAGGCCTACCTTATAGTTTTATTAAGAGAATTAAACAAGTGAGTAAAGACATAAACACGCTATGATCTGCTCCACACTGTCCTAAGTGACATAAACATAAACACACGTTTATAAATATAAATGTATAACGGTAATTGGCTTTTTAAATTTTTCACTTAAAATATTGCAAAGAACTTTTAATATTAGTAAATATTCATCTAAAGCATTGTTTTTAAGCTAATAAACTTTATATTTCAGAGGAGTTTTAGGTTTATAGGAAAATCGAGAGGAAAATACACAGTCTCCATATACCCTCTGTCAGTGTGCACACAAACTCCTCACTATCAAAATTCCCCACCGCAGGGGTTCATCTGTGTTAACTGATGGATCTACACTGACACATCATTGTCACCTGAAGTCGACATTTACATTAGGGTTTCCTCTTGGTGTTATACATTCTGTGGGTTTTGACAAATGCATGATGACATGTATCCACAGCTGTAGTATCACACAGAGTAGTTTCACTGCCCTAAAAATCCTCTGTTCATTATTCATTCTTTCCCTTCTCCTAACTCCTGGATATCACTGATCGATTTACTGACTCCACAGTTTTATCCTTTTCAGAATATCACACAGTTAAATGATGCAGTATGCCCCCTTTTCAGGTGTGCCTTTTTCATTTACTAATGTGCATTATCTCAGTAATATTCACTTCGTAATATCCACCTCTTTTCATGGTCTGATAGCTCATTTCATTTTGGCACCAAATAATATTCTATTGTCTGCATATACCACATGGTTTATTTGTCCATTCACCTACTGAAGGACATCTTGATTGCTTCCAAGTTTCAGCAATTATGAATAAAGCTGCCATAAACAACCATGTATAAGTTTTTGTTTGAATGTAAGTTTTTATCTCCCTTGGGCAGATACCAAGCAGTATGATTGCTGAATTATATGTTTTGCTTTATAAGAAACTGTCAATCTGTCTTCTAAAGTAGCTGTACACTTTGCATTCCAACCAGCAATTAATGAGATTTCTGGTTGTTCCATATAATCTCCAGCATTTGTTGACGTCAGTGTTTTCAATTTTGTCCATCCTAACAGGTGGGCAGTGGTATCTTAATGTTTTAGCTTGAAATTCTCTAATAGCATATGATATGGAATATCTTTTTATAAGATTACTTGTCATCTGTAAATATTACTAGGTGAGATGTCTATTCAGGTTATTTGCCTAGGTTTAAATTGATTGTTCATTTTTTTATTATTGAGTTTTAAGAGTCCTTTGTATATTTTGGATAAAAGTCCTTTATGAGATGTGTTTTTTTGGTAGTATTTTTTTCTCTATAATGTGGCTTCTCATTTCTTTTTTACATTGTCTTTCATAGAGCAGAATTTTTTAATTTTAATCAAGCTAAAGTTATCAATTCTTTCTTTCATGGATCCTACCTTTGGTGTTGTATCTAAGAAATCATCACCATACGCAAGGTTACTAGATATTCTACGTTATTTTCTAAAAGTTTTACGATTTTGTGCTTTACATTTAGGTTTATAATTCATTTTGAGTTTAATTTTTGTGAAAGCTGTAAGCAGATAGTGATCCAGATTCATTTCTTTTGCATGTGGATGTACAATTGCTCCGGTACCAATTGGTGAAAAGACGATCTTGGCTCCATTGTAATGTCTTTGCTTTGTCAAAGATCAATTGATTCTGCCTATGTGGGTCTATTTCTGGGCTCTCTGTTTTGTTCTATTGATCTACTTGTCTATTCTTTTACCAAACCATACTGTCTTAATTACTGTAGCTTTACAGTAAGTCTTGAATCCAGAGAGATGGTGTCAATTTCAACTTTCTTTTTGTTATTCAATACTGAGTTGGTTATTTGGGGTCTTTTGCCTCACCATATTAACTTTAAAATCAGTTTGTTGATAACCACAGAATAACTTGTTGAGGTTTTTATCCAAATTTCATTTAATTTATAGATGAGTTGGGAAGAACCAACATCTTGACAATGTTGGGTCTTTCCATTCATGAATATGGAATATCTCTCCATTTATTTAGCTCTTCAATATCGTTCATGAGCTTGTAATTTTTCTTGTATAGGTCTCATATATATTTTGTTGGATTTTACCTAAGTATTTACAATTTTCAGGGTGCTGATGTAAATGGTACTGTTTTAAATTTCAAATTTTACTTGTTTATTGCTGGTCTATAGAAATGTAATCGACTTTCCTATATTAACCTTGAATCCCGCAACCTTACTATAATTCCTTATTCCAAGAGCTTTCTTGTCAAATCTTTTAGATTTTCTACAGAGAGCATTATACTCTGCAAACAAAGACAGCTGTATTTTTTTCTTCCAATGTATACACCGTTTTTTTCCCTGTCTTATTACATTAGCTAGTACTTTCAGTACAATATTAAAAAAAAGAAGTGGTAACATTCTTTGCCTTATTCCTGATCCTATTGGAAAATTCTGCGTTTCTCACTGCTAAGTGCACTGTACTTCTTTTACTTGTTTAGCGGTTGTCCTAGAGTTTTCGATACACATTTATATCTACTCCCAGACCACGTTCTGATAACACTATAGCACTTCATAAAGCGCATGTACTTGTTTGCTTTTGAGTTTTGGCAGTTTCTACTGTTACATACTCAAACTCAAAGAATCTTTCCTCAGCCATGTCTAGTCTACTAACGAGCCCATGTGAGGTCTTCTTCAGTTCTGTTACAGTGTTTTGTGATCTCTAGCATTTCTATTTGATTCTTTCTTAGATTTTCTATCTTTCTGCTTATATTATCCATCTGTTCTTACACATTATTGACTTTTTCATTAATGCCTTAGCATATGACTTATGTACATTTTTTAAGTTTCTAGGCTGATAATTCCAACACTCCTGCCATATCAGACTCTGATTCTGGTGCTTATTCAAGTTTCTTCAATCTGTGTTTTTTTTCCTTGTAATTTTTATTGCAAGGTAGACCCGGTATACTTGGTGCAGGAACTGAGGTGAACAGACCCTTAGTACTGCAATGGCAAGGTGTGTGGAGAGAAAAACAACCTATGATAAGGTCAGCTTTTCACTTGTTATTAGAACAAAGTGAAGACTTCTCAGCTCCAACCTGCTAGACAGTAAGTCAGAAGTGTGAAAAGCATAATTTTATTAAATGTAAGCCTTTTTTCTTTTCAGCAAATTTAAAGACCACCTAAAGATTTCAAACTGACCTACTTGAATTCGCTTTACCTCTTATTTGCCCCTCTTGTTTTCTTAAGTGCAGCTGATTTGACTTTGCTTCTGAAGTCTGACTTTAGAGCTGGAGACTTAATTTGGATACTGGACAAACAAGGGTTACAAAGGGGTTAGAAGATTCGGCTAACAGCCATTGAAATTCAATATACCTTGTCTTCTTTCTTAATTCCCATGAAATACTTTAACGTTCCATTGATTGCCAACTCAACTGTTTTAACCAGTACCTAGGACCTACTTGGCAGACAGTGAGTTTCACAAGATATTATGTCGTTTAATTGCATGATAATATTACATTCATGATGGTAATATAAATGAGGCAGTAAAAAGCAGTTGTGAATAATTAAATGTCAAGGACTAAGAAAATACATTGGAATGACACTGAAGCATGGTAGAACTTTAGAAAGACACCCTTCAGTTTTGAACACAGGCAGGCAGCGTATTTAATGAGCAGTCTATATTCTTGTTAAGTTTCACTGCCAGAACCAAACCTATTTTTTCATAAAGGTTCACCAGTTTTTAGAGTCTGCTAAAACTCAGCTGGAGAATTCTTTTCACACCTTCTACTACTAAGGCTTCACAATATAAGAAACAGAAAGTTTCTCCTCTCTTAAAGTTTGAAAGTTTTATATAAAAATTTTCTTGTTTCTCCGTTTTACTCCTCTACTGATCACCAACTCCCTCCTGCTACCTCACATCCTTTGGCTCCTGGGCAGGGAAGTTCTTCAGAAAAGAATCCTTCCAATCACTCTCCTTCTGTCCTTTTCCCCTCAGGTCTAGGTAAGACAAGCCCCCAGGGGAGTCAGGGCAAAGACGTGAGAGAAAGACAGGTAGAGTGGTCAAGAAATGTTCTTTTAAGGCAGGAATTGGGGTCCTCAGCCTAAAATACCTCATTCATTCATCCAATCAAGTGGATCTCAAGCACCTGTGTAGGTTAAGCACTGGACCAGAAGTGGAAGTGCAAAGACAAATAAGCTGCCATCCAATTTAGCAGAGCGAGGAAAAGTAAGGATCCAGGGAGGGAGGCAAGGAATCCTTTTTGAGCAGCCAGAGCCCTGTTTTTTGGGGTGATATGCTCTGATGAGCTGCTTGGGGTTGGTGTAGGAATAAGAGTGACTGGTGGATCACAAGACTAACTTCCAGTCAGGCAGGGGTCAAGGTCAGCAAGATGAAGACAGAAGCTCTAAGGGAGGATAACTGTAATATCCAGTAGAGAAGAGAGAGGAGTCAGCTAACGTAGTGCCTGCTGGCAAAGATAAGAGAGAAAAACAAGCCCACTCACCTCCAGGAAGCTGGCCAAGCAGGGATTCAGCACACAGAGACCCAAGGCATGGCTGTAGCAGTGGGCTCTTCTAAGTGACACCCCTCCTCTTAGTTTCCATAAAAATATCTTGGTATGAGTGTTTTCTTTTAGGAAACCACAAAATATCATTAGATATAAACCCAAACCACTTCAAGTCTTAGTCGACTTGGGTTGCTATAACAAAATGCCACAGACTTTTGTCTGTGACTGGGTGGCTTATAAAGAACAGGAATTTATTCTTCACAGTTCTGGAGGCAGGAAAGTTCAAGGTCACAGCACCAGCTGACCCAGTGTCTGGTGAGAGCTGCTTCCTGGTTGGCAGTTTTCTGCCTTCATTGTGCTCCCACGTGGAGGAGAGCTGAAGGCAGTCCTCTAACTTCTTCTCACAAGGGCACTCATCTCATGCATGGGGGCTCTGCGCTTGTGACCTAATTACTTCCCAGAGGCACCACCTCCAAATATCATCACACTGGGGTTTGGGATTTCCACGTATAAAGTTTGGGGGGAATGTAAACATTCAGTCTGCAACACAATACAGAGAGAATCATAAGATTCACAAGAAACAGGCAGGTAAAGAGACAGGCAATGAGAAATCAGGGGGCAAAGTGGCCATTTTCAGACAGAAGTTAAAGGCAGGCTTCGCAGAAGTGGCATTGAAGAAAAGGAGGGTTTCGAGGTTAGGCAAGGGGAGGGTGTCAGCACACTAGAAACGGAATGCCAAACATGAGGAAGGGCGTCAGCAAAGGCACTGAGGTGGGAAAGTACAGGCCTGGACAGGTACCAACTTGAGGTCAGGCGGTTTTGCACCAGCTTCTTCTGCCCCTTCCCACAATTTCTGTGGAACGAAGGAATGGTCTATTGGCTTTGCACAGCTATGGTGGATTGTCAGACTATTCAGACACATCCTGTAGAAGGAATATAATTAGGGCACAGGAAGGCACAGGGTAACTTTAATCTTTCTAAAGAGCTCCCCATCCCTCCCAGGAGCCGATAGCTCATTTTTATTCCTCAACTACTCTGCTCCCAGAACTGATTGCTGATGCTGGCCATTTGCCAGAGGGCGATCATGCATACCCTGGGAGTGCTGGCCAGCTTCCATTTATTAATGGAGACTAAACTTACCCCTGTCTACCTCCTCTCCCACTTCACAGAGAAAAGTTTACTCAGTCTCTGCCACACATGCCACTGCGTTCAGAGCCCAAGACAGGGCCACACCTTAAGATGAACTGGATTCTCACTAAACGACCACACTCTGTGATCACCTGTGGAGATCTTTGAGGACTCCTGAGTTCCCGGAGCAGCCAAACCAGCAACAATAGCTAAAATGTGCATAGTCATTGACATGCTTCATTTTTCAATGAACAAGACTAGTGGGTCTCACAGCTCTCCCACTTTCTCAGCGGCCTCTCCTCTTTCCTTTTCTAAGGCTCATCCACCTTCTGTAGTGGCACCTACTCAGTTCCATCAACAGCTCCAGAGGCAGCATACTTGAGAATCAAGAGCAGACTTAAAAGAACTGCGAGCTGGTCTATCTGTCTCTTTCCTTGCGCTATGGCCTTGGGCGGGGTAACTAACCTTTCCGAGCCTCCACAGTTGGTCTGTAAAATGTAAATAGAATGCAAAGTTATTACTTCATACCTCCCTTACAGGAAGGCTTTTCAACCGTGACACTTTCAGCATTAGGGGCCAGATAATTCATCATGCGTGGCTGTCCTGTGCATGGGCTATTTAGCAGCACTGCCAGCCAGCAGCACCCCCTGAATTGCGACCATTAAAGATGTCTTTGGGCATTGCCAGATGTCCCTGAGGGGGCAAAGTTACCCGCAGTTGAGAATCACTGTCTTACAACCACCTTGTGGGCCAGGCAGAATAAAGGGTAGAACATAGCAAAGTTTGGCAGGGCGGACATTTGGGAATCAAAGAGAATGCTCTGGCAGTGACGACACCCTACTCCCAATGGCCCAGAAAGGGGGGTTCTTTTAATAAAAAGTTGATCCAGGAAAGATATGAATGTAAGAGATGACAAGGGTTTTGAAACCAGTTAAGATGTGCTTTAACAGAAAAGACAAAGGTTTATTTCTGAAACACCTAAGGGCAAACCCTCTTCATTACTGTGAATATTAACCTTCTTCCAAAGACTCTGTCAGTTGAGTCTCACCAGAGGAGTAGAAATTTCTCTTATTAACAAGACCTTGGCCCTGCTTCTTGCAAAATCATAACCGTAGCACCCTTTGCCTAAAGAAAGAAAAAATGGTCTTGCCTTGAAGGAGCTCCCCATAGTGAACTACTGAGGCTAAAATTTCTACTAATATTATCTTGTTGTGTAAAATATAATTCCAAAAAGATAAAAGCTTGACTTTTATGCAAATATAAGATAAATACATGTCAAAGATTTGACTTAACTCATTAACTAAGGCAACCAGCAAGATGTCAAAACTCTGAGAATCTGAGTAAGAGGGTATTTTAGGCAACTTGAAAGAACATTAGGATATGAGTGCTATGTCAGATGCAAAACCAGGTAATGCTCTCAGGGCCAAAACCCATAACTTTGGGGTTATCTGTTCTTCATTTTTTCTTAGAGGCAGGGTCTCTCTCCGCCTGCCAGGCTACAGTGCAGTGGCGTGATCATAGTTTACTGCAGCCTCAAACTCCTGTTGCATCAATTTTGACAATGAATGGGCATGGGTCTGAGGAGCATATATCTTGCCAAATCCTCCTGCACAGAGAGAGATGGTTCAAAAATAATAAAATAAAATGAAAATGAAAAAGAAACACCTCTCCAGTGAAAGAAGGATAGATACTTTATACAGAATTCAAATAGATAAGCTTTAGGGTGATTCTCAGAGGGGAGAAACAGCCAAACCCCTTCTTATTCTGAGATCAAAATCCTGGGTGAGGCTAGGTGCAGTGGCTCATGCCTGTAATCCCAGCACTTTGGGAGGCCAAGGTGGGCAGATCTTCTGAGGTCAGGAGTTGGAAACCAGTCTGGCCAACATGGTGAAACCTCATCTCTACTAAAAATACAAAACAATTAGCTGGGTGTGGTAATGGATGCCTGTAATCCCAGCTATTTGGAAGGTTGAAGCGGGAGAATCACTTGAATCGCTCCTGGGAGGTGGAGGTTGCAGTGAGCTGAGATCGTGACACTGCACTCTAGCTGGGGTGACAGGGCGAGACTCTATCTCAAAATAAAAACAAAAAACAAAAAACAGCAAAAACTCTGGGTGAGGAGGGAAATCCACAGGACCCCCCAGAAGTTTAGGGAACCTGACAGTATAGGAGACCTGAGCTTCCACTTTTGGGGGTGTAGATGTCAGAGCGTGCAGGACCCCTATTAGAGGCTTCTTGAAGCCTACTGGGCAGTCGGGGCTGTCTAGCCAGGTGCCTTTTTGCTGAGGCTTCCTGGAGAAACAGAAGAATGGGGAACAGGCCAGGGTACCTGAGAAGTCCTGAAGTTCTGGAGAGGAAGACACAGGGTAGGCGGACCCAAGGGAAACAGAGGCCCACACAGGAGATGCCAGTCCATGTGTCAGACCAAGTCTCATCTCAGGTGACAATGCTGCTTGCTCGTTCCTGACCTCCCCATCCCTGCAGCCTGCACCATCCACACCTAAGCTGCTCACAGTAATTCCCTGAGCTGCTCACAGTGAATTAAAACCACAGGATTCTAAATTAGCTGAGGGATCAGAAGGAAATTTAAGCTTCAAGATTCCCTGAGTCTACCTCAATGGGTACAATTAAGTTTTAAGCAAAATGTGAGGATGGAAAACAAATTCTGGTTATAAAATAGTCCACCAACCCCACCCTTCCCTGCTTTTTTTCTTTTTTGCATGCCCAACTTCCAGGCCCATGAAATCCTCACCTGTTAGGTAGGAAGGTCTCTTAAATTGTGAATTCACAATTCAACCTCCAGTTCAGGGGCCCAGATCGACTGCACTTTGGAAATTCCTGGGGAGCTTTTATAAGATAGACCAAGGGTCTATCCAGGGCCCATTCTAGATCAGTTACATCAAGATTTCTGGGAATGGGGCTCAGAAAATGTGTAATTTTTTTTAAAAAAACATCCTAGTTCATTATCATGAACTATCAAAATTGAGAACCAGTCTCCAACCTCAAATCCAAACCAATGTTCAGCTGAAGTCTGTAAACCAACCAGGCTGTCCTGAAGGCCCAATGCCTGAGGTCTGCTCTTTACGAGATTTATGGCTCCATCCTCGAAGAGTCTCTGGGGCACAGGGTAGCTCTGGTGCTGCTGCTTTCCCACTTTACATCCATCATTGCTCCTCTGCCCTCCCAGGTGCAGCTGTGATCACAGCCAGGCCCCTCCAACCCGCCCCGTCCTCCATGCAGGCTCTCATGGAACCTTTCAAATTTCTGCAGCTTTCTGACCCCTGAATTTATTATGTATTGATTGCATGGAATTCATTACTTTCTATTGACTGCTCATGGTGCTGGTATTATAGAAATGCTAATTCCTCAATAATTTATGCTATATGTGGATTATCCAAGGCAAAAAACACTCTTTTTCTCCCTTTTATAGATTTTGTTCATTTCCTTCTGGGGAACATCATGATCCACATGAAATCCAGAAAATGAATATGTCAAATTATTTTGATTTGCAGCCTGGCTTACAATGCAGTCTTGGCTTCCCACTGGCACTGCTATTGGATGGTAACTCAAAGGGAATTGTGGGCTTTAGGGAGATGAGTCAAGAAGTGGGGTTGCTGTCCCTGGGAGGGGTATCAGGCAGGGTTGAGATAGCCCCGAGTTCCTCAGCAAGCCCCCCACCCTCTAGGCAGTTCTATTCTCACCCCACAAGCCCAGCTTTCTCTCTCCTGGAAATTAGAAAGGCAGTGAACAGAAAAGTTTTGTTTGCCCTAAAAATAAGAACCCTTCCCCCCCCACCAACCTGTGTTCTCATGTCCAGAATCCCTTCCCAAAAACTAAGCCTAAAGAATACCTTTTTTTTTTTTTAAAAAAAAAAAAAAGGTAATAAACAGAATCACGGTTTAGAGTACATGTTCCAAAAAAGTTGACCTGGGTCTAAATCCTGGCTTCTGTGTAAACTTGGCCACATTAGTTTGCCTTGTCACCTCTTATTTCCTCGACTTCAAGTCGAGGATGCTATGGAAATGGAACATGCCCCAGCTTAGCACAGCTTGCCTCAGAGACAGTGAACCTGGACTCTATCCTCCCCAGCTTGAGTTGTGGAAGGCCCAGGAACTCCGAGCATCTGAAGTTCCAGACTCTGTACTGCACCTCTCCACAGTTGCTCTCCTGTGCAATGCCCCTGGGTTTGTTTAAACCAATGATGTTCAGATGTATGGACTTATGCCATCTACTTCAGAGTGCTGGTTTCCGATATCTAATCAACAGAACTGCCATGAACTATATGCCCTTCTCCCCCAGCATTTCAAAATCATGGCTTTTCCCTCTTAGCAAACTGCTTGATAAATTTCTTCATTGATATGTATTTCCTTCCTAACTCTGAGAGTTCAGAAAGCAAGCTGTTTTTCCTCTGGGTGATCTTGTTTTCATCATTGACAATAACAGCAGTACTTTTGTATAGGATGTTGAAATAATTAAATAATGCACATGACATGCTTAGCTTAGCACAGTGCCTGAAACAAGGAAGGGCCTCTCTCAGTGTTACTCATGAGTCGGGCATTAAGTAGTGTCTCAACAAATATTTACTGAATAAATGAAGATAGTCTCTATTTATTTATTTATTTAGACTGAGTTTTGCTCTTGTCTCCCAGGCTGGAGTGGAATGGCACAATCTCAGCTCACTGCAACCTCCACCTCCTGGATTCAAGTGGTTCTCCTGCCTTAGCCTCCCCAGTAGCTAAGATTACAGGTGCATGTCACCATGCCCAGCTAATTTTTGTATTTCTAGTAGAGACAGGGTTTCATCTTGTTGGCCAGGCTGGTCTCAAACTCCTGACCTTAGGTGATCTGCCTGCCTTGGCCTCCCAAAGTGCTGGGATTGCAGGCATGAGCTATTGTGCCCGGCGTTTTTTTTTTTTTTTTTTCTTTTTTGAGACAGGGTCTTGCTCTGTCACCTAAAGTACAGTGGTACAACCATGGCTCACTATAGTCTTGACCTCCTGTGCTCAAGCAATCCTCCCACGTAAGCCTCCTGACAGCTGAAACTACAGGCACACACCACCACACCTGGCTAAATTTTTAATCAATGAATTTACTTCTTGTAGAGGCTGGGTTTCACAATGTTTTTGAGGTTTATCTCAAATTTCTGAACTCAAGCAACAGTCTAGCCTCAGCTTCCCAAAGTGCTGGGATTTCAGGAGAAACCCACTGTGCCTAGATAACAAAGGTAGTCTTTTATGCATTTCACATCCATTATCTCATTTGAATATCCTTCAAAAATTAATAAAACAGATTATATAGCTAAGAAATCTGAGGCTCGGGGGCAAAGGGTTTGCTCATAATTGTACATCTAGCTGGGGTTAATGCAGAACTCAAGCATGCACCCCAAGCTCCAGGTGTAAGGTGCTCTCCTTCACAGAAAACTATGACTTGAGGTGGGAACCCTTATGGGAGGAAGCACACAGTGCTCACATGGCACTTCCCTCCATCCCTTCCTTTCCTTTCCTTTTCCTCTCATTTGTCAAAACCTCCCTTATCTACCTTCCCAGTCCCATTTTCACTCTGAAATCAGTTTCCCCATGGGGAAAATGGGGAACAGGACAGATAATTTCTAAATTCACTGTCACCCTCTTTGACAGCACATAAGTTCTTGAGGTGTGGGTGGCTGGTACCCAGGTGCCTTTTCTGGAAGCAGACAAAGTGGAAGAACTGGGAACACAAAGGACCCTGATTCCTCAAAGGTGACGCTAGAAGCTGCACTGGGCTGAGGAAAAAGAAAAGAGAGACTGAGGGCAAGAAAGAAGAAAGCTAAGCAGCAGAAGGTGCAGGAGTTAACAGCAAGGCTTTAGGCCAGATAACACAGGTTCAAAACCCAGCTCTGCCACTTATTTGCTGTATGACCTTGAACAAATCACTAAGCCTCTCTGTGCTTTAAAGATTTTATTGGTAAAATGGAGATGATGATAACAGTACTCAGCTCATAGGGCTGTCAAGGAGGTAAAAGGTAAAGGACAGAATAGAGTCTGGCACATAGTAGGCACCCAACTGACATCTGTTTTTATCATTTCGGGTTTACTCATGGCAGGGCTTTCCCCTCAATGAAGCAATTCACCTTTTATCTGCAAAAAGACTGCCAGGCATTGCCACACATTCAAGCCCTCCAGAATCCAACCCTTGCCCATCTCTCCAGCTTCTGTCTCTTCACTTTATACAGCCCCCTGTTTGCCTCCCTGGGCCCTCAAGCCTGGCTCTTCTTATTCTCTCTGGACCTCAAGCCAGTCCTTCAATGTTAGTACCTGTCCCTCTTCAGGCTTCAGCTTCTCAGACAGGTCTTGCCTGACTCCCATGGCACCTTGAGACATTCATCAGGCTAAATGCCATCTTCTTGCATGAAAATGTAAACTCCAGAAAGACAGACAACCTGCAAGGTGTGATGCCATTTGCAATAGTTTGGGGCTGAGTTTGTTTTTGCATGTTTCTTCTTAAGGAATGCACATCGACATGCTTCCAAACCCATAAGCATGTCCAAAGGATGCACAAGGACCAGAAGCAGAAGCTGCGAATCACCTACTTTTCACCATTAGCCCTGGGTGCCACTTAAATTACATGCCATGAAGAATTAGTACTTAATCAAAACAAATCCACAATTACACATTTTCAAAAATTATATTTGGAAGGCCAGGCTTAGTGGCTCATGTCTGTAATCCCAGCATTTTGGGAGGCCAAGGTGGGCAATCACCTGAGGTCAGGAGTTCGAGACCAGCCTGGTCAGCATAGTGAAACCCTGTATCTACTAAAAATACAAAAATTAGCTGGGCATGGTAGCATGTGCCCATAATCCTAGCTACGCGGGAGGCTAAGGATGAAGAGTCCCTTGAACCTGGGAGGGGGAGTTTGCAGTGAACTGAGATCGCGTCATTGCACTCCAGCCTGGATGACAAGATCGAGACTCCATCTCAAAAATAAGAAAAATTCAATTTGGAAACTATGATCCTTCAAACAGGATAACATTGGCAAAGAAATTTAAAAAAATTGGTAAATTGAGAACAGAATAGAGACCAGAAAAAGACGTAGCAGGAGTTGCCCTGGTGTTCACACTGCAGCAGACACCCAGGTCCTTGCAGGCAGGCTGTTCCCAGGTTCCTGACAAAAAGCATTGCTCAGGGGATGCTTCTGTACCTAACCAGCAGCAGTCATGGGACATACTAGTACATACGCGGCCAGGCACAAAACAGCCTCAAAATTTCCAACCACAACACCAGAACCTTAAGAAGACATAGCAGTGTTGATATGGTTTTGGTCTGTGACCCACTCAAATCTCGGATTGAATTGTAATCCCCAGTGTTGGAGGTGGGAGTTGACTGGATCTTGGGGTGGTACCTAATGGTTTAGCACCATTCCCCTACTGCTGTCTCACGATAGAGTTCTCATGAAATATGGTTGTTCTAAGTGTGTGTCACCTTCCCCTTCACTCTCCCTTCCTCCTGCTTCTTCAGTGTAAGACGTGCCAGCTTCCCCTTCACCTTCCACCTTGACTGTAAACTTCCTGAGGCCTCCCCAGCCATGCTTCCTGTATAGCCTGCAGAACTGTCAGCCAATTAAATATCTTTTCGTGAAAAATAACCTAGTCCCAGGTAGTTCTTTGCAGCAGTGTGAGAATAAACTAATACAAATATCTTTAAAATCCCAGAAGAAAATTGTAGAATTCTATACACAACCAACCTATCAAACAAGTATTACAGTAGACTTAAGATTCTTTTAGAAATTAAATGCCTCAAAATTTAGAGACAATCCCAGGAATCTCAATAAAGGCATGGGGATATAAGATGAGAAGGGAAGAAGGGGCAATGAGTGGCTGGCAGTGAACAGGTTCCCACTGTGGTGAGAGAGTGGGTGGCAGTGAACAGGTTCCCACTGTGGTGAGTGAGTGGCTGGCAGTAAACAGGTTCCCACCATGGTGAGTGGGTGGCAGTGAACAGGTTCCCACTGTGGTGAGTGAGTGGCTGGCAGTGAACAGGTTCCCACCATGGTGAGTGGGTGGCAGTGAACAGGTTCCCACTGTGGTGAGTGAGTGGCTGGCAGTGAACAGGTTCCCACCATGGTGAGTGGGTGGCAGTGAACAGGTTCCCACTGTGGTGAGTGAGTGGCTGGCAGTGAACAGGTTCCCACCATGGTGAGTGGGTGGCAGTGAACAGGTTCCCACTGTGGTGAGTGAGTGGCTGGCAGTGAACAGGTTCCCACCGTGATGCATGAGTGTCTTGCAGTGAACAGGTTTCTCCTGTAATGAATGAGTGGGTTCGTAAATGTGTTCCCACTGTGGTGAATGAGTGGGTGACAGTAAACAGGTTTCCACTGTGATGAATGAATGAGTGACAGTGAACTGGTTCCCTCTGTAGTGTGTGAGTAGGTGACAGCGAGCAGGTTTCTACTGTGGTGAGTGAGTGACAGTAATAAGTTTTCACTCTGGTGCATGAATGGATGACAGTGTGATGAATAAGTGAGTGACAATTAATAGGTTACCACTGTGATGAATGGCTAAGTCCTGCTGGGAACCTCTTGTATGAGGCCCTTTCTGTATTGCTATGAAGCAATACAAAATGACCCTGAGACTGGGTCATTTATAACACAAGATGTTTATTTGTCTAACACTTCTGCAGTCTGTGCTGGAAGCATGGTGCCAGCATCTGCTTTTGGTGAGGCCTCAGGAAGCTTCCACTCATGTGGAAGGCAAAAGGGGAGGAGATGTTCCACCTGGTAGGAGTGGAAACAAGAGGGTGGAGTGGTGTCACACACTTTTAAACAACCAGATCTCATGAGAGCTCACCTATTATTGCCAGGAGAGCATCAAGGGGATGGTGCTATACCATTCATGAGAAATCTGTCCCCACAGTCCAATCACCTTCCACCAGGCCCCACCCCCAACACTGGGGATTACATTTCAACATGTGATCTGGGTAGACAAATATTCAAACTATTGAACACTTAAGGACTCCACAGAACACACAAGAACTATCCTGACAAGGCACCAAGGGCCCAGGAATCTGGATTCAAACCCTCACATTATGTCTGGGGGCTATCACCACCCATTCCCATCCTGTACGGACTGAGGAGTACTCTCTTAAACTCTCAGTCTTTTTGGGCTGAGCCCATGAGCATTAATGGCAGAGAAAGTGCTCAGACAAAGACACAAGTATTCAAGATAGAATGGCATTGGTATACATGGAAACTGCTGCTGGCCTCCGGCGTGGGCCAAGGGGATTCTGGTAAGGCACTGGCAGCGTCTGCTGCATCTGATAAAATGCAGGCTCCCGAGGGCAGGGCCTGCACTACTCCAGCATCCAGCACAAGTGCAGTCACTTAGTCCTGGGTGAATGTTTGGATAAATGGATGGATAGGTGGGTGGGTGGGTGGATGGATGGATGGAAAGATAGATGAACAGTTGGATGGATGGATAGACAAATAAGCAAAAGAATGTAGTAGGAAATAGGGCAAACAGCAGGTGCTTGGGAGAGAAAAGTTGAAAATGGAGCTTGAGCTCCAGGCATACCAAACTAATTGTCTTTATAATTTTGAGACAATTTTGCTAAACATGTGGCCCCTCCACTGCACCCCTCACACATGCCTTCAAAGGTGATGGGGACATTAAGCCCCAAACCATGTCACAAGCTTCACTCACTGTTGACCCCTGTCCACTACTTTAAGGCCATATTTTGGTTGGAAACTTTCTGGGGCATTGCTTGCATAAATCATATTAAATATATTCTTTGCTCAGTGGCTGTTGTGCACCAGGGTAGCCAGCTGTGCCAAGACAGCTGCTAAATTAGAATGCTCTTAAATCAGCTGCAGATGCCTAAATGTTTATAGCTCTAAAGTTCCCCCAGCCATGCCTCCTCCTTCTCCTCCCACCAGCCTGATCTTTATGATGCTTTTTAAAGCCAGCTGCAGGGTAAGTGAAGTTTGGAGCTCAGCACAGGGACAGAGGGCAGCGACATAAATGTGGGGTCAACTACACACCCAAGGTGAGTGCAGCCCCAGCCTGTGAAGGATGATAGGAAAATGAGGGTAAGGATTCTTTCTCGGAGCAGAGTCATGGAAAGTCACAGAAGAACAGGCCCAGAACTCTGCAGCATTTTCTCACCCAAGGCCCCAAGCCCAAACACGACCTTAAGCAGAAAACATAAACAAATGCACCAACAGGATGGAATAAAAAGTTATTTTGTATATTTTCAAATGAAGCTGCCAGCAGTTTCTCAGGCTGGGAGGAAGAATGTCACCTTCAAGCAGGTCTTTCTGAGAAGCATCATGTGAGAAGGCCCCTCTGGCATGCCGTGGAAAGTGGGAGCAGCAGCAAAAGTGGGATAGGACATTTGGTGGCATCGTGTCCCTGGAGCAGAAGGGGAGGAGTGGGGAGGAGGACACATTTGCAAAGGAGCCAAGGAACCTCCAGGGAGGAAAAGCATCAAGACCAACCCTTCCATCTGAAGTTCTGACATAACGAGAACCTCGGGGGGTTCGGATGGCCCTCACCTCAGGGTCCCAGAAGAGAACTGCAAATGAGCTGAGTCCAGACTAGCAGTGGGGTGGGATGACCAGTTCTAGGATAGCAGGAAAAGAAGGCCACCCGGGCCCAGTGTTTTCTCTTTGGGAGGAGGAAGCCTGGCACTGACTGACAGAAGACTCCTGCTGTCACCTTGGACTCCAAGCCATGCTGTGTTAGGCCAGGGAAGCCACTGAGCTTCCCTGCCAGGCTAGACAGATAAATGCTCAGAAACGAAGATAAAAAAACTATACCTGTACCTCAGGCTGATAGGTTATGCTAAGCAGATGCAAGACACCAGGTGGGGTGACTCATGCCTGCAATTCCAGTACTTTGGGAGGTTGGAGGGGGAGGATCACTTGAGGCCATAAGAGCATCCTGGGCAACACAGCAAGACCCCATGTCTATAAAATTTTGTTTTAAAAGAGAAGGGTGTGGTGGCAGGCACCTGTAGTCCCAGCTATTCAGAAGACTAAGGCTGGTGATTGTTTGAGCCCAAGGCCCCCAGCCTGAGCAACAAAGAGAGGCCCCACTTCTAAAAACAAGTAATAAACAAACAAACCAAACCAAACAGGCGAGGTTGAGTGTAGAAGAAGCAGACTTTGCCAGGTTAGATTTAAGTTGGAACCCTAAGTCTAAAGGCAGGGGTTGCTCACTGGCACTGGCCATGTCACTGTTAGATCCCTAGAAAGTACAGACGCTTGGGAGAAAACAGGTTTTTCTACTGGAGGGAGTCTGAAGACCCTCCCCATAGAGACCCTTCCCAAAAGTATGTCTGCAGTTTTGCACTGAATCTGCCGGGGGCAGAAGGAAATTCCCTGACTCTGGATGCAGTCATGTGACTTGTTCTAGCCAATGAGACACTGGAAAGATGGCCCAAATGATACAACTGCATGGTGGAGCTCCTCAGCCTGTGCTCCACCATCACCTGGGAAGGGAGAGACAGGCAGAGAAGAGCTGCCCGGCCCAGAGCTCAGTGCCATCCACATGAACTGCAGGAATCAGTGGCTGGGGTTTCAAGCCATTGGCTTTTGGGCTGCTTTGCTATGGAGGATTTTTGTGGCATTAGCTGATACAAATATTCAAGAAGAAACAGGCAGAGCAGTCGGCACTGCAGGGACCACTATTGCCTCTCTCAACTGAAGTAGCTGGCAGGGCTCTCAAGGGCAGAGCCATTAGGAGGGTGTCTCCCAGGCCCTGCCCTTAACCCTACTCTTCCTCATTTCTGCCCCCGCACCAAGCCCCAGAATCCCTATGGACCACACCATCTGTGCACCCTCTTCTGGGCGTTGATCCATCCCCAAGGTCCCTGTTTATCCAGAGACTAGGCTGAAATTGCAGCTGCTTCCTCAAGGATATTCTAGCAGAAGAAAATGAAAAAACCCAGTTAGAGAGTCTGGTTCTCTAGGATGTGGGTGTTATTTATGTTCTCCTGAGTACAGAACTGAGCTGAGGACATGGGTATGGTTTGTTTCTTTAGAATTCGATCCCAGGAAGCTGGAATAAGAAAGTAGAGAGAGCGAGGAAGGAAAGGGAGAGAAGCTACATTAAGGCTGTTGGGCTTGTTGCCACTGTGGGAAACTGAGGCTCCATCCTGCTGGGGACTGTCTGGGGAGCTGTAGAGAAAACCCCTCAGACTCATCCCTCTAACAGATGGGAGGCTGGGGCATTTACTCACAGGTCCTATCCCCATGGAGAGCTGCTGTCCCTGGGATATTAACTCCCTCCCCTCAACTACAGCCATTCACACTCTGCACCTGCTCTCGAGAATTGAGGTACACAATTTGGAGAAAGCCCTGAGAACCCTGAGAGCCGGGATGGCCTGAGGTGAGAAGCTTGCAGTCTGTAAAGGAAGGCAGAGACAGGGTAGGAGACAGCACTGGCACAAACTGGGTCTGCTACACTGAGGCCCCATGAGGCAAGTATGTTAGCTTTGCACTGTAATATTGCTAGCCTCACAGCAAACCTTAGAGGAGGCCAGGGATCATGAACCTTGTCTTACAGATAAAGAAACAAGCTCCAAGCAGTGAGTGACTTCACCAAGGCCAGCTAGCAAGTGATGACTTCTGCCAGCCAGATTCTGAATCCACGGTTCCTACCCTAGTCCCAGGGCTTTCCCCCTAATTAATTTACTCAACAAATATTAATGATGATCTAGACACTGTGGTAGGTGACAGGGAGGGTTTGCCAAGTATAGTTGTACAATTTGTGCACTGTGTAAAAACACCGTATCTAGGTCACACCACAACAGCATAGAATGCTATATTGATTATGCGAATTTTCTAGCAGATGGTAATAATGTGCTTTGTTCTAAAAATGTCAGTGTACTAAAACAATGTTCCAGTAGATATATCAAGTGCCCTGAGGAAGGGCCCCTGTCCACTTTGCAGAAAGGCACCAGCTGGGCTCCTGGCAGCCCTGTGATTAGGGGAGTACAGTGAAGAGTGAAACAGACGCAGTTCCTGCTTTCATCAAAACTGAAGATTAGCCAGAGAGCCCCATGTCCAACTAAACGTGCCACAATTTGTATTTATGCAATATCTGTATATGCCATGGATGAGAAAAACCTAGTAACAGTCCTTGCTCAGAAAGGCTTTCTTGCCATATCTCCCTGGATGAAAGAACAATGAGAAGAAACTACTCAGGCAAAGTGGGGAGAGTGTTTCAGGCCAAGGGAACAGCAGGGGTTCAGGCAGCTTAGGCATGCCTAGGGAAAGAGCCAGAAAAGGAGTGAGTTAAAGCAGGGCGAGGGAGAGGCCGACAGGGCAGGGCACGCAGGGCCCTTAGAACAAGGTATGTTGCTGAGGGCCTGGGAAGCCACAGGAGGGTTAGAAGCAGGCTCATGGCACTAGCCTCTTTACCACCTTTTTTTTTTTTTTTTTGAGATAGGGTCTCACTCTATTGCCCAGATTGGACTGCAGTGGCACACTGCAACCTCTGCCTCCCAGGCTCAAGTGATTCTGCTGCCTCAGCTTCCCGAGTACCTGGGACTACAGGTGAGTGCCACCACGCCTAGCTAATTTTTGTATTTTCAGTAGAGACGGTGTTTCTACTAAACATGGGATTTCACCATGTTGGCCAGGCTGATATTGAACTCCTGACCGCAAAAGATCCACTGGTCTCAGCCTCCCATAGTGCTGGGATTAAATATTCAACCACTGCGCCTGGCCATGTACCAGCTTTTTAAAAAGCTGCCTGACCTAATTTGCAGGATTAGAGGGAAGCTGAAAGAAGGTAAATCAGCAAATAAAAGAGAATTTTTTTCCTGGGATAAGAAAAGGCCCTATCCTCGAGTTCCATGCATTCCAACAGCTCTGTGGAGAGTCAGCAGTGCTGGGCCAAGTAGCAGGCATAGACAGGTAAGCAGATGATCGGAGGGAAAAGCGGTGGCGGTGTTGACTATTGTGTATGGGAGAAAAAATAGAGAACGTTAACTAGGTGATAGGAGATCTCACCAACTGCAATTTCAGCTGTCCACAGTGCCCTGAAGATGGCAAAACCACTGAATTATGACAAGAAGCTCAAGGAAAGAGACCACAGGGGGCTCACACCCTCAGATGATGGATCTACTTCCAGCCCTGAATTTTTTTTTAACTGCTATTCAGAGTGCAGTCTGGAAAACTTCACTTGTAATACTGAGATGCACCGCACACCTGAGTAAGACCTGGAGCAGGCACAGAGAAAGAGCTGAGTCGTTAGTGCCCAGCTCTCTTCACCTCCCTGAGTCTCAGAAGAACTCTGGGAGGTGGCGATTCTCTACCAACCACGGAACTGAGGCATGAGGTTTGGGTCATTTTCTAGGATGACAGGGCCAGTGAATGTTCCAGTTCAGATCAGTCAGTCCAGCAGGTAAACTCTTGGGTAAACACTCTATGACACATCATGCCCCCGACCTGCCACCGCCATTGCCACCGCCTTGCTCACCCCAGGCCTCCATCTTAGTCTTCTCCAAATTCCAGCTTAAGTAGCTCCTACAGGAGCTTTTTCACCTCATCGCAGGTACTTAAAATCTCCTTCCCTCTTCTGTCACAATTTGCCCTCCTCTCTTGGATTCAAAGGTCTCCACTAGGAATCCTGCCCCGATCCAGTGTGATGGGACTGTCAGCATAGCTCCACATGTGACTGTGTGTACACACATGTGTATCTGAAGTGACGCACCCTTTTTTATGAACTGAGACTCAAAGGAGTCAAATGCAAAACAAGTGCCTGGGCATGGTGGCTCATGCCGGTAATCCCAGCACTTTGGGGGGCAGATCGCTTGGGGCCAGGAGTTGGAGAACAGATTGGCCACCGTGGCAAAACCCCTCTCTACTAAAAACACAAAAATTTCTGTGTGCACCTCTAGTCCTAGCTACTTGGGAGACTGAGGCACAAAAATCACTTGCAATGAACTGAGATCCTCCCACTGCACTCCAGCCTGGGCAAGAGTAAGACACTGATGCAAAATAACACACACAAAACAAGAAAGGATCCACAAAGAAACACCCATGAAATTAAAAAACAAAAGGCAATTCTCATTGAGATGGAGTGTTTCTAAGAAAGTAGGACCTTGTGTCTTGTGGGAAAAAAAAAGACCCAGGACCCCAAGGCAGTCAGCCATAAGGGAAAAATTAAGGTGAAAGCTGAGACAGGCAAGAAGCCTCTCCTTTTGTTCCTGAGAAGAGCTACAGACAAAAGGTTAAAGACCGGCTTTTCTTATGTAAACTGCTGATTCCCAGAGCAAGAGAGGAATCCAGGCTGACTACTCCAACCTGCTCCTTTCCCTTGCCACAGGTGGATTCAGTAATGTGACCCTGCCCTTCCTCTTTCCTCACCAGCCTGCTTTTCCCCTTTAAATACTTCAGGCTACAGTGTTATCTTTGGAGAATAGCACAGACCACAGACTCTTTATGAAATTCTGTATTCCTTTCTTCCAGGCATGTCTTTCACCTTGGCAAAATAAACTTCTAAGTTGATTGAGAACTGCCTCAGATGCTTTTCTGTTTGTCTGCCCTCCACTCTTCCACCATAAGGACATTTGAGTAATCAACCCCAATGAAATCAATTTAGGCCACTGTAATTGTGGCAGTTCATTAGTAGCACAGAATTTCTTTAAGGCTTTGAGGCCAAATACCCACTGACATAGTCAATAGCAAATACTAATAACTGCATGCAGAGAACTGCAGTGACAGAACAGGCAACTGGGATGTACATGAAGGCATATTCCTATGAATATGCAACGCCTTCTTCTAAGAGTTAGGCACATGGTGCCTGACTGGGTAAACAGGCGATCAGCATTTGCAGCAGATCCAGTGGACAAATATGGCAGCTAATGTCTGCATTGAGACCACATGGCAGAAAACAGTACGGGAAAAGTCTTCCTGATAAAAAGCATCTCCAAAGATCAAAATGGCCCCCTCAGTGACAGCCCTGAGCAGTCATTTTGATGTCTGTTCATAACAAAGTGGCAAATGTCAACCAAATGGCCTGAAGGTAATAGCAAAGGAAGTAAAGACTGCCTGAGTCTGAGTCTTGCTTCTGCTAAAACCCTCTTCTCATCCCCTGCCCTCCTTCTAAGGCCATGGCCACCTCTGATGGTCCATGATTCCTGCATGGAGGAGATGCACACTCCTCTTCTGTAATGCTAATGCAGCTTCTGGGTGAGTGCCCACAGTGCACCAGATGTTGAGCTGAAAACCTCACAGTGGAGCACACTGCTCTGACCTTGGGCTCCAGCTTGGCCTGGAAGATGCGGTTCCACTCTTTTATTTGAACTTCACATCAAGAAACAAGTCTGATATCTAGATTAACATCCAAGATGCTTATAGTAAAACAGAATGGCATGAACTCTGCAAGGATAAACAGCCATCTCCTTGCTCTCTTGGAGCGATTCAACGGGCCTCACAGGAGGAGAAGCCACCGGCTGCTTACTGACTTTGCTCGTGCACATTTATTGTCCTACAGTGCTGCGCAAAGCAAGCCTGTATCCTCTACTGGGTGGGGATTTAAGGGATTTTTCGAGGCCGGATTTAGCAACAGGCATTATACCACCAGGCTCGGCATTTCATTCCAGGTTGGGGTCTGCAAACACCTTCAGATGCAGCTAAGGCATGGCTGGCTAATCCACCTGGAGGGACACAGCTGTGGCTGCTCCACCTTTTCTCAAGAGGCCAACAGTGTCCACGAGGTGTGTTGACTCCCATGAGGACACCACTCCCTCAAAGCTTACACACACACACTCATATACACACAAGCTCATATGGTACACAACTTCTTCAAGAGAAACTGTTCTTGACAAATCGCTACTATCTCCTACCATCAATGAACTTGAGTCCTTACAACTAGGAAGAAAGGAACCCTGGCCCCGCTGGGAAAGGTAGAAACTGTATATTAGAGTGGCACATAATTTGGAATAATGTTATGACTCATTAAACCTTCAAAACCTAAAGAGATGTTTATTTTAAACTCCACCTATAATTCAGCAGTTAACGTACCTTCCACCCCCTTCTTCGTGGGCAGGACAGCATAGCAGCTAATTAGCACTCAGCTCTTGCCTCTGGGTGAACTAAATCTGTCTTCAGTCATAACAGACCTAAGCTTAATGATTTCCATCTGGTCTTCATGGAAAGTGGCCTGCACCACACAAAAAGGCAGGGAAGTTTCCCTGGGAAGGTGTTGGGAGGTAAGGGTGGGGGGACCTCTGGGGCTGGCACCAGCCATCAGGTGGCCCTGATCATCTCAGTGCTTGCAGGGGTACCACGTGGGCTCCCGGCCGTGCCATCCCTCACATGAGTTTCATTCTGTTCCGCTAGAAGGCTCTCCAGATGCCAAGCTCTCTAGCAGTCATCTTGATTTTCCCCTCTCCCAATCTCCTAGCCTGGTAGCCCACTGGAGAATCAGCTTGTGTTTCTAGCTGGTGCCAGGAAGCTATCTGGGTCACCCTTGGAGGAAGCGACTGCAGGGCGGTGTGGATATTCCCGGGAGGCTTGCTGCAGAGGGACTACATGTGGAAGCATCTCTGCTCCTTTGCAAACCACCTTAGGTGCAGCCAAGTGCCACCCTAGGGGAGAGACGCATTATCACAGATTCACAGGAAGAAGCTGTTTCCAGTGACGACGGTTGCCCCTTATCCCACATCAGTCCTTTTGTGTCTGGAAGGCCTGGACCCATTGCAGGAAACATGCTCCCCTGTATATGGAGGGTGTGGAATACCCAAGGGGCTTTGGGAGTGGTCCACAGTGGATCGGGGACTGGAGAGTGGGGTGGGCACAAGGTTCCGAGGTAACTGTAGCCCAGACCTCGAGGCAGAGAGGCTGCTCAGGGAAACGGTTGTGATGAGACCACCTGTCACTTTATCTCATGTTCTCAGCCTCCATTCCCGCTGCCACACCTGTCCCCAGCTCCAGACTGGTTTTCTGTTTCCCATCCTCAGCTCCTGCCATAACCTCCTGTTAACTTATGCTTCAGTCTCTCTCCAAAACTCAGAGTACTCTCCCTATAATGTCTTTCCTTTTAGCACTGCCAGGCTGGAGACTTCAGGGAATCCTCACCATGCCCAGACGAACCCCGCATGCCTTCGTCCTCTGCAGTGCAGGCTCCCTCTGCTTTCACAGGCCTGCCACTTCCTCTGCTTAAAACACTTTGCCCCTTCCTATGCACAAGTTGTCACAGCCCAGCTCTGGGTCCACCACCTCCATGAAGTGTTCCTGGCCTGTCCACTCCAGCCGACACCACTTCTCCCTCCCCAGGGCTTGTCCCCTGCATCCCCTTCTCGTTCCCGCCTCTTGATGACACTTCTGGGAACATGTCATTATCACGTTGCTTTGATTCTAAGACACATTTTTTTCCACGTCAATCTCTCTGAAATGGGGATGTAACAGTGAAAGGGAGACCCATCATGACTGCTCCATGTATGCCAAACTCACTATGAAAGACATTTTATTTCTGGTTTAAGGCAAGGATGACCACAGCAGAGGTCCGTGATGTCTCCTGGCCTAAAGCAGCCTTAGGCTGCAACTCTCCTCTAAGAGGCTCTGAGGCGGACCCTGCACAGGCCACCAGCCCCTCAAAGGGACAGCAGCAAGACATGGATGTGTCTCCTTTTCTCATCCTCTATTGTCTCTGGAGACAAAAGAACCACTTGAAATATTTCTTGAAGTAATAAAATGTCATTTAATTCCCTGAGCCTAAGGAAGAGAGGATGAAGACCTGTTCCCAGAGGTTTTCCCTGAGTCTCCTCCAAGGACATGCCAAGGCTGCCTCAGATACATTCTCTTAGAAGTGGAAAATGTCTCTGCCTACTGCTGCAGAGTGATCACTAAGAGAGGAGGCCCCATCTGCTTCCTGTCACCACCAAAAGGTTTGTGATTTTGATAGCTCAGCCCTGGGGAGGAGCTGGATTTAGGCCAGGCCACTGGTCCCTCACATGCTAGATATACTCAGATTTGTTCCTGGCGATTAGTGTCACAACAGGCAGGAGCGTGACTGGCTCCAGGGAAGGACCCTCCTGACTGCATGTATCAGGAGAAGAGAGAATGGAATGCCAGCTACAGCAAAACAGGCCAAGAAGCCAGGCCTGGGAGACCATGACAGTGAGACATGGGCTCTACCAGCTGGAGAGACCGGTGGTTCTGGACCCCAACCTCAGATGAGTGAGGCTTAAGGGAGCAGGCTGGCCCCAGGTCATACAGGGGCAGGGTCACCATCCCTTTAGGCTATGGTGTTAGGAAAGCTCAATGTTGGAAACAGGGCCCAGAGGATACAGTGTCCTGTAGACCTGGGGCTGTTCATGCAGACCATGAATCTGGCCTCAGGTAACGACCCCGCCACTATAAAGAACAGAACCCATCCACCCAAGGAGCCTTACAGCTAATTCCAATACCAGACAAATAGAAACCAACGTCATTAGAGAGGACCAAAGGGTGAGGGAACAGCCACTTTCTTTTCTTTTTTTTTTTTTTGAGATGGAGTTTCGCTCTTGTTACCCAGACTGGAGTGCAATGGCACGATCTCGGCTCACCGCAACCTCCATCTCCTGGGTTCAAGCAATTCTCCCGCCTCAGCCTCCTGAGTAGCTGGGACTACAGGCGCGCGCCACCATGCCCAGCTAATTTTTGTATTTTTAGTAGAGACGGGGTTTCACCATGTTGACCAGCATGGTCTCGATCTCTTGACCTCGTGATCCACCTGCCTCAGCCTCCCAAAGTGCTGGATTATAGGCGTGAGCCACTGCGCCGGGTCTGAAACAGCCACTTTCACTTGAGGTAGTAAGGAAGGCTTTAAGGGGGATTTTCAAGGCATAGGGCACAGGATGAGAAGAGGGAGTTTTCCAGAAGGAGCACATGGCAAGAGCCAGGGCCCAATGATACGATGTCCCCAGGGGTCCCCACCAGCCAGCAGCCACTGGGGGAATATCTGTAAGTGCACTGGGCCCTTGGGGAGGCAGCAAGATGGAAAAGACCAAATGGAGACCATGCCTGTTTGGCATCCACAGCCCATCTCAAAGGCCTTTGCTGGAATGCTTCCCAAGATACTCATCAGTCTTCCAGAAAGTTCTCCCTCAAGTCTATCAGCAAAAATCTTACACTTTGTCCTCACAGGTTGTCAGGGACATGAGGTCACTTCCTAGAATAAAAACTGAATAGATGCAAAACACAGTGCTGTATTTATTTTATTTTCACCTTTTATAAGTATTTTCAAATACATGTAAGTATCAGAGTATCCCTCGTACCCATTACTCAATGTCAATAATTATCAACATTTTGACAGTCCTGTTTCATGTTACTTCCACCTCCATCACCTTGAGGTATACTTAAAATACAGCAAATAAAGACAGTTTTTAAGACAAAAAAAAAATCCATATAGCTGACACTTACATGCTAGTTACAGAATTTGTAAAAATGCTTATGCATTCATAGTGTGCCCGAGGCAGTGCACACCAAGAACAGAAGGTCAATCTCAGCTGCTGAGTAAACACCTTCTTTCTCTCCATCACAGCAACTGTGCAACTGTCGCCGAGAGATGCATACCATCTGAGTGTGGAGCCCTGCAGGGATGTGACCCTCACGGCTCAGATGGACCTTGCCCCAGCCAGCCCCCAAGTACAGCCAGGACTACATCTGGGGTGGGAGGACGGACGGGGGCTGAAAGGGAAGTGGAGGTGCTTGTGACATTAGAACCCTCCTGGGCTGTCACTGAAAAACTCTCCTCTTTCCAGCCCTCCCTGCCCTTGCCAGCTCACTTGCATGGTACAGAGCTTGAGTATTAGAGTCAACTCACCAATCGAGCTTTTCATCTAGAGGCCTGGAGACACTGGCGTGGCAACAGAAGTAAAAACTGTGACAGTCTCATTCAATTTGTCTTTCTTCTGTTTTGAAGAGAAAATGAAAATGCTCCTGGCAGTGATTATTACTACCCTGGTAAAATATCTTCTTTAATCTTAAGATCTGAACAACTCCTGTAGGTGGGCATTTTTAATGTTTCTGTCTTTCCACAAGCAATTAGAGGTTGCACTTAAGATAGTTAATTCCCTACTTGTTTTCACTCTTAACACTCTTAATGGAATCATACAGACCCCATATTGTCTAATTAGAGCATTTAAATGGATATAATGAGATTATAAAACACATGTCTGATAAAACATGTGTGAAAATCAGAGCAGGGTGAGGCCTCAGAAATACACATTCAAGCCAGCACCTGTCTGTACACACGTGCCGGCTTAAATGTGTATCTCCAAGGGGTCGTTGCCACCTAGCCCTTACTGGAAGCAGCCAATGAAAAAGAAAACTAACCCCCAAAATGTAGGAGGTCAGTGGTCCTGAGGACCCTGGAGCCAGGGAGAACAATGGCGTCTGTCTCATTACATCCTCGCCCTTCCCACACATTCCATGCACACCAAAATTACCAAGACAGGTGTCAGTAAATTCAGAGGTTTATTTTGCCAAGGTTGAGAACGCACCCAGGAACAAGAAACACAAGTCCCATTAAAATCTGTGACCTGTGCTTTTTCAGAAGCGTTTTGAGGACTTCAATATTTAAAGGGAAAGAGCAATAGGAAGAGAAGGAGGGATGAAAAAGCAGGGAGGGGAGGCAATGAGGCCAATGGTTGCATGCTCATGAGGCTTTGCTTGGTGCTACATTTTATATGTGAAAATAGTGGGAAGAGAAACAGTCAATGATCCACATCTTACATAAGATAAAGTAAGCACGTGGGCCTCATGGCTCTCATCTATAATCCCAGAACTTTGGGAGGCCAGGGAGGGAGAATCTCTTGGGACTCCTGGCCCCAAGAGATTCTCCCTCCCTGGCCTCCCTCCCTGACTTGATGTCAGGAGTTTGAGACCAGCTGTGGCAACACAGTGACACCCCAATTCTATTTATTTTTTAAAAATCATAATTAAATAATTTAAAAAATAATAGAGAAAGTAAGCATGTGAAATCACAGCTGTCTGCTTGGGAACATAAAAAGTAAGGCAGAACTGGTGACTCAGCTTCTAAGCTTGACTTGCCCTTTGGCATAGTGAGTTTGGGATCCCCAAAATCTACTTTCTTTCACATCCACATATCCCCTCCTGAAGACCAAGCCCCAGACTCAGACACCCCTGCTTGGACTCTGGTCATGGTGTAAGAAGCACACGCGCACCTGGACTCACAGCCAGCTGGGTTCTGTCCACCTCTCCGACCTCCTTTCCTGCTGCTCTTGCCTCACTTACTCTAGGTTTCCACTGCACCGGGCCCATCTCTCCCTTTCAACAGCCAAGCACTCTCCCATGGAGGGGGAGCTCCAAGATCTTCAGGACACATTCCCCTGTTTTGAGGCCAGCTTCTTGTCTTTCAGGACTTGGCTGAAACACCACCTTCTCAGACAGGCTGCACACCACCTTCTCAGACAGGCTGCCCGCCACCTTTTGTCATTCTCTGCCCCACCCTGTGTTCCCTCCATGGTGCTCCCCATCATCTCTTTTTCTCTGCTTTCATGTGTTCTGTGTTCCACACTAGAATGGAGGCTGTGTGAAGAATGGACCATGCTTGTCTTACTTAGGGTTTCAGCCCTAGCATTGGGCAACCACAGGAGACACAGGGTGAAACCACATCAATGAAATGAATGAGCAAATGAATGAAAGGCACGAACAGAAAGAGAAGGCCCCTTTGGGAGACTGCCACACCCCTTCAGGGAAAATGATGCAGGTGAGAAAGACTCCTTAACACTTGATGTGATCCTGTCTGGTGCTAGAATTGTGAACAAAATTCAATTCAGTTCAGAAAACCTTTACTGAGGCTTATCAGTGGGTTCGTGAGACCTTGTGCAAGCTGCTATCAATCCAAGATCTCTTCTACATAGGAAGTGGAGCTTCCTAAGGTCCCAGAATAATAAAGAGACCAAGCTACAGAGAAGATTCTACCTAGGCTCTCTCCTTCCCCTTAGCTACTCTTTCTCTGATTCTTTTACAGCAGTTTCTTAATCTTGGCAGGGTTGAGGCTTGGGGCCAGATAATTCTTTGTGGTGGGGTCTGCACTGTGCCTTGTTAGATGGTCCCCAGTATCCCTGGTATCCACTGACTAAATGGTCATAGAACCCCGATCTCCAGTGGTAACAACCAAAAATGTCTCCAGCTATTGCCAAATATCCTCTGGGGCATAACTCTGTTGAGAATCTCTGCATTATACACTTTTCAACCCCTGATTTCTAAGCATCAGAATGAACAAGACTCATGTAGATGGGTTTTAAAGCCATGAAATTGGATGAGATTCACTGGGCAGTGAACGTAGACAAAGAAGAGTGTGAGGACTGGTGACTCTTGTATACACATTTCCATCCCAAGCCTCTCCCCTTGTCATAACCAAACTGAGGCCCACTTGCCTGGTACGGTGCCCACAGCGAGGTTTCTGTAGGGATAGAAAGGTAGGTGTTTACTTGCAGGGTGCCACATGAAGAGGATCTGGCTTGCAAGCAAGGGTTTTTAAAGGCAGGGTAAGTTTCAGGAAAGCAGAAGCTACAAGCAAAATCATAAATCAAATACACCACAGAGGTTTTATACTAGTTTAAGCTTAAAGAGGTAAGGTAACTTGAAGTAGGGGCTTATAGGTTGTAGACAGAATCAAAGATTTCTGATTTTGTAATTGGCTAAGGAAGAGAAGTTGTTTAAAAATTTGGGTTGGTCGGGCACGGTGGCTCATGCCTACAATCCCAGAACTTTGGGAGGCCAAGGCGGGTGGATCACGAGGTCAAGAGATCAAGACCATCCTGGTCAACAAGGTGAAACCCCGTCTCTACTAAAAATACAAAAATTAGCTGGGCATGGTGGTGTGTGCCTGTAGTCCCAGCGACTTGGGAGGCTGAGGCAGGAGAATCGCTTGAACCCAGGAGGCGGAGGTTGCAGTGAGCCGAGATCATGCCATTGCACTCCAGCCTGGGTAACAACAGCGAAACTCCATTAGTCCTCAGTTCCCCCTTGTCTGCATCTGGACCTGTTAGGTGGGGTCAGCATCTCTGAAAGACAACTCAAGGACACAGGTTAAGGACCAGGCTTTAGTTTCTATAGTGAAACCATAAAGTTTTCAGCAGCTTTAACTTCCCAGGCTACTGTTTTTGGCTACAACAACCTTTTATTTTAACAAGTTACTTATTTACTTCTGGGGCTAGCTAGGTGCCTGAAATTTCTCTTGAAATTAAGTCAGGATTTTCCTTCATTTCCATGCTTAGGGTCTGCAGGTCCCTAAAAGAGGGGGCCCCTGTTACATCTCACATATCTGATGTCCAAGGCAGCATCCCCACTTGATTTGCATCCCAAGCTCAGTGCTACAGCTGCTGAGTTCCTAATCCTGTTCTGCCCTTCCCACCGTCTCTCGTCGTCTCAGTCAACAGCAACTCTACCCCCAGTTGCTCAGGCCAAGCGCCCTGTGGTCACTCTCGACTCCTCTTTCTTCTCTCAAGACAACTAACCCATCAGCAAGCCCTGTAGGCTCTGGCTGCAAAACTTCATTTATTGCCCACAAAGTTGACACCCTGGGTCAGGCCCAGTGATGGCTCATCAATGTCATCTCACGGCCACCTAACAGGTTCCCAGCCCTCAAAGTGGCTGGGTCTCCAGGCGGCAGCTGCAATGGAACTCCTAAAATGCAGAGGAAACCATGCCACTCCCTGCTGTCAATCTTCCATCAGCTTCCCTTTACACCTACAAGGAAATGCACACTCTTGGCCAAGGCCCGGAGGCCCTGCGTGATCTGCACCCTACCTGCAGTCTGACACACTGGCCCCGTGCTCTCCCGCTCTGCTCCTCAGTGTCCAGCACCGGCTGCTCCCCCAACCGACTCCACCCTTCCCAAGACAGCTGGGTGCTTGTTCTCTTTCTTCCAGCATCTGCTCAAATGGCAGCTCATCAGGAAGGCCTTCCCTGGCTACTTTATGTAAAAAGCAACTTGCTAGGCTCCCTCAATCTCAGCTGACTTGCCCAGCCTAACTGTTTACCATCGGACTGTCCTGAATTCACTGGTTTTTGTGTGGTGCCTCTTGCAATAGAATGTGAGCTCCAAGAGGGTAGAGACTCTGTTGTGTTCACTGTCGTATCCCCAGCACTTGAAAAACAGTAGGCACTTGGTCAGGATTTGTTGATGAGAAGGTCTTTTGCTTTACATTCCTTGATGGAATTCAACCTTGTGCATGGTATGTATTTCCATGCATAAGTTCTACTGGTCAACATCATCACAGTGCCTCCAGCCTGTCTCAGAGACTCACAGTTATACTATCCTCTCCAATGCCATATAAATTCTGTTTCCACCTGTCCACACAAGTCAGTGGCAGAAGGGGCTGCTGGGGAATATTTTCTGGAATAGGATCTGTTTTTCTGGTATTCTTGATTTATAACACTGCCAATTAATTCTAGACATGTCCAATTATTCTGGATTTTCCAGCACTCACCATAACTTATACCCAACATTATGCCTCGAAGATTCCAAACTTCCCCAATTTTCTATGTCATATAAGGAAGATGGGGTTGAGGCAGAGCCATAAATTGCTATCAATAAGGAAATGCAAGATAAGTAGAACACGCATTTGTAAACTCTTGTGAGGCTCCACTGTCAGACAGGACTAGGAAGTGTTGCATGCAACAAATATACCTTAGCATGGGGGTGCTTTGGCCTCCTATGTGCACATTCAAAACCCACCCCACATGTTGACTTCACTGCTGGTATCTGTAAAAGGTTAGTTGGTATCTCTGTAAGATACTGATGGCCTGGTGGCAGCACAGCTGGGATGGCCCTAACCTGTCCTTCTTTGTGGCCATAGTTGCTTGTCATTATATCAAGTTCCAATGGACAGATCTAACCCATAAGGGTTAGCAAGAGGCAAGCAGGTCATGAGGTGCAAAATATGTTTAATACAAGCCTTTCAGGTGCTTGAGGGCTTTAGGAGATGGTTAATTCAATAGAATATCAGTCAGCAGAAAATCAGTCCTTTCCTTTTAGTCACAAAAGGACACTGTACTGGATGACTTGGAAGGCCCACGGGAGCAACTATGGCCAAAGTCTGCCAGCTATTCAGAGAATTTGGAAAGAAATTTTAAAGAGGAACAGAACACGAGTCAAAGTCATCTCCTTGAGGACTGGTCTATAATGACACTGATGATGGTTTCTTTAGAGTTCACCTTTCAAGAAACCCTTCCCCCATCTCTATCACTATCATTAGCAGTAAAAGGGGTTCACCTGCACATCCCCAACTTGCAATGCACAGAACGCATCCACCACCCCTTGACAATGAAGCCTCTTCACCTTACTTGAGGAAGAACTCTCTTTCTTTTGTAGAACCCACTATTAACCTCTCACATAATGAACCCAGAGACTGTTCAAAACAAGGATTGGTAAATTACAGCCCATGCACCAAAGCCAAGGCTCTGCCTGTTTCCATGCATAAGTTCTACTGAGCACAGCCACACCCATTCCTCCACCCACTGCCCATGGCTGCTTCCTGTCAGGACAGCAAAGACCTGGGGCCCGCACTGTCTAAGACACTACCTGATCCTTTGTGAAAAAATGGTGCCAACCCTTGTGTTAGAGCAGTCAGCCAAATCAACAGACAGACACAAGAATGCCATTGTAAAAACACACAGCCAGACAGGGCTGCTGTCCTGTCACCTACTTCCACAGTCAGCATACAGAGAGGAGCAGGCAAGGGAGTTTTGCCCACCGGCATTGTGGCAGATGCTATGTGCCCCACAGCATCCCCTGAGTCCCACCTCTAGAATCTAAAGTTGCTTTCTGCAAATACTCTAGACTCTCTGCCTGAAGTTATTTTCTGGCCAAACAAGGAAAGCTGAAAGCTGCCCCACAGGGCTGATCTCAATCATAGATAGATGGTAGTTGCTATAGATAGATGGTAGAGCTAAGGAGAAATACCTTAGCTCCTTCACTCTTCAGTTGGGATAACAGAGGTACTTCCAAAAAATTCCTTTTTTGTTTAAACTAATTCAGCTGGATTTGTAGCCTTTATAATTTAAGAGTCCCAACTAATCCAGTCAGCTGTTCTACAGCATCTTCTCTAGGAATTGATCTGGGGACCAAGGTCAGGTACCCAACACAGAGTCACTGGGCGCTCAGGGCTCTGCTGGGACAGAAACCCCAGGTAGGCCCTTTGAGCACCAGATAGTCAACACGCCCTAGCCCAAGAGAACAATGTTGGCCTCCCTATTCCCACCATTCAACCAGACTCACACTTGACGGCAAGTCTCCATGGCTTCTGGGGCTATGATGAAAAATGACTTCTGTCCCCCAGGGGCCCGCATGACCTGACTCTGCTTCTCTCTCACTCTCTCTCCATGCTTGAGGCTGCCCCAGCCTCCTCCCAGTCACACTGCATTTCTTCCATTTCTTTCACCAGGCCAGGCCTTTTCTCTCCTGGGGACTTTGCAGTTGCCCTTCATTCATTCTGCCTGGAACACCATCCATAAGATTTTTCATGATTGGCTCACTATGGTCATTCACTACTCAGCAAAAACGTCACTTCCTCAGAAAGGTCTTCCTTGACTACTCTGCCTAAAGTGGGGCTGTCACTCTTGCCCCCACAATCTAACACATCACCTTGTTTTACCTTCCACTTAGCACTTGGTACTGTGAATCCATCTTGCTTCTATGTGTGCTTACATTATCGGCCTCCCTGGAACACAGCTCCTGCTCTCAAAGAGCAGGGATTCTCTCTTATTTACTACTGTTGCCCCCAGCACCAAGAGGGTGCATTATAGGTGCTATATCAATGTGTGTAGGGTAGATGAATAAGTAAATGAGTGGATAGAAGTGGGAGGAAGAAAGGAAGCAAAACAGGAAGAAAGGGAGGGAGGGAGGAAGGGAGAATAGACGTAAGATTGATTCCTCTCCAGAACTGCCCAGATCTTGCAGTGTCATCACTTGAGTCAGATATGTTTTCCCATAAAAGAACTATCAATGAGAAATGTATTAAGCAGCAAAACTCAACCACAATAGCTAAAATATATGAGATTATTTTTCTTCTCTTTTTTTTTGAGATGGAGTTTTGCTCTTTTTGCCTAGGCTAGAGTTCAATGTTGCGATCTCAGCTCACTGCAACCTCCGTCTCCCAAATTCAAGCAATTCTCCTGAGATTACAGGCGCCCGCCACCACACCCAGCTAATTTTGCATTTTTAGTAGAGATGGGGTTTCACCATGTTAGCCAGGATGGTCTCGAACTCGTGACCTGAGGTGATTCGCCCGCCTCAGCCATCCAAAGTGCTGGGATTACAGGCTTGAGCCACTGTGTCCAAGTCTATTTTTCTTACTAATAAGAAATCTCATGTTAGAAGGTCGCTAGCACCACTTTAGCTGTTTAATCGCGTCATCAGAGACCCAAGCTCCTTTCCACTTCACCGTCTTTAGTGTGGTGGCTCTCCCATGTGTGTCTTGCCTCATGGTCACAGGATGGCTGCTGCAGCTCAAACATCACATTCACATTCAAGCAGAAAGAAAAGGAAGAGGTGATGACAGCCTTACCTATCTCATTCCTTTCAAGAAAGCAAAAGCTTTTCCTGAAACCTTCCACCAACCACCCCTGGAATTTTCAGTGATATTTTATTCGAACCAAATCCCATGACACAGCTACAAGGAATTCTGGGAAAGGGACTATACATCCCTTTCAGCCCCTATAGCAGAGAAGCAGGTGAGAGATGGGGGTTGGAAACAAGGTGTTCTGTTGAACCACATTCTAGTTGGTCACTGAGCATATTTCCAGTAGCCATGACAACTGAAGGAGGGAGGACAGGAAGCATCCAGGACTGACCAAGGAGTGTTAACAAGGCCACCGGAGAGAAAAGTCCCCTCACCAATTCCAGCCACATCGACAACTTGCAATGCAGTGAGAGTGTGCTTAACACGATGATCTGGGAAAACACACCCCAGGAACTGAAACCGAGGTGTTCTCATTTCAATAATTTGTGGGCTTCACAATTATAAATGAGGTGAAATAATAATGGTAAGAAAATGCGTCAATTTATTTTTTTTAGAAAGGCTAAATAATTCACTACATTTAGTTCTGAAGTTGTTACAAGCTGTTAATTATTTTCAGACTAGGTAAAAGAAACAAACCTGGGAGAAGTGTCTGGTGTGTTAACACATATTATTTACCCCAAGGTGACATTTTAATAGCAGGGGGAACATGGGCGGTCTCCCAGCCCCGTACACATTTTGCCACAAGCCGCTGCAAGCGCATAAATCCTAGCTCTGTCAACAGTAATGAGGCCCAGAGAGCAGGCACCTGCTGGGGACTGAAACTTTTTCAGAGAAAAATATACATAATTAGGAATTGTGAGCACTCACCCCTGATTTATTATTAAAACAACACACCTGGGGCCACATTTGCTCCCTGACTTGTCGGTGTTAAACAGACAAGTGATTAAACATCAGGCTCACAGGGGTCCCCACACCCTGCAAGCCTTCCACATTGAGGCCCCTGTTCTCAGAGAAGGAAAGGAAGGCCCGGAGCAGTGCGGCAGTGCGGGTGGGAAGTGCTGCTGGGGAGGCCTCTGCTGGCCCGGCTCTCGGGAAAAGAGCAGGGCTCACGGTTAACAGCACTGACTCTGAGATGGGCCACACCTGGACTCAGAGTCCACCTCTACCATCTAATTCCTGTGTGCTCTTCTACTTCTGAACCTCAGTTTCCTCATCGGCAAAATAGGGTGGATAATGGTTCCTGCTTTATAAGGCTGCCGGAAGGATTAGATATAGTCCTGGGCAGACTTTCCAGCGAACTGTCATTGCTCCTGGTCATGGGATGGCCGCCAAGCTGCTAATATCAAATCCACATTCAAGGCAGGAAGGGTGAGAAGGCGGTGACACTAGTCATATCTGTCCTCTTAAATCTCCCCAACCCCTTGGCAATAGCAGTAGGAACTGCAGTTCACGTTTCTCTGCTCCTTGAGGCCTAGGCAGTTTCTTCTCCATGGTTTCTTCTATGTCCTCCACCTACGAAGATTCTGTTCCTAAACCTACTTTCTTCTGCAGGAAGCCGTCCCTGACCAAATGAGAGTTTGGTACCATGTCAACTTCAGTGACAGCCACCGTAGAGCAACTTCAAATCACCATCCCTGCAGACACAGAGTGGGAGGAGGTGGCAAGCACCCACCAGTGATGCCTAATACATACCATGAAAAGACACCAGAACACCAGTGTGAAAGCAACCCCATGTACCAGATGGAGGAGGCTGTCATGGACTGCTGTATCGCCAGAGCTGCCTCCCCACGAAGGAACAAGGGCACCCACCCTGCCCAACACTGGAGCCAGGCTGCTCCTCAGAGTGTGTGGCTGGCAAGTAGGGGCTGGGGAGACTGGCAACACATCAGAAGGGCTCTAGACGAGGGCACTACTTCTGGCGGGAAGGGCTCCAAGGATGTTCACCTGGGTAAGGGTTCGCAAAGGCCTCTCCATCTCTACCTGGGGCTCAGGGTTAGTGTGAGACAGGAAAGAGCATAAGAACATGAGGCTCGATCCTCAGGGTATTGCTCAGTGGCAGCTGTGTGACTCATCTCACATTGGGTAGCCCAGAAGGTGAGCGCTCTTTGAGCTGGCAGGACACAAAGGTGGCTCTTTAGAGGCTAGGAAGTGAGGGAGGGCTGCTAGGAAGAGGAGAGACTAGAAGGACAGTGAGATTCCAAAAGCCAGGGGGAGGGCTAGGGAACAGAGGTAAACAAAGGTAGGTTAGGTCTGTAACACTGTATTTCCTCAATCCTAAGACATTAATTTGGGGATGAGCTTTCCAAACTCATGCCAACTCTCCCTTAAATGACACAGGGGTAAAGTGCATCCTAATCTCAGAATCAGATGTGCAGATGGACTCGAAGGTGGCCACAACTGCATCAGGCACTTCTTGTCCCCATCTCTGGTGCAGGTGTGCCTTCATCTTCACAGACACCCTACAAGGGACACCATCGCCAGCTCTATTTTAGATGAGGAAGCTGGAAATTGGGGCTTGGCAATTCGGCCAAGGCCTTCTATAGCCCGCACTGGCTGGAGTTCCTGCAAAGCTCTGGGAGGGAGGGGCTGTGGATGGGGTAGGTCCAGTTGGGGGAAGAAGGAAGGGAGTTGCCCAGGCCCCGGCCCCCATCGTCACCCACCTGACTCATCCTCCTCCGCTCAGCAATCAGGGCAACCTGCCTTCCCTTTGCACTTGGAGTGAAACCCAAGCACCTTGTACAACTGACAAGTTCTTATCTCACATGGCCTAGGCTGCCTCTCCTGCCTCTGCCACCCCCTGCCTTTCTCCTGAAAAGAAAAGACTCAGCCTCTAGTCATTCAGCCCATGGCCTGCTGACCTTCCAATCACAGTAACACCAGTCTCCTGTTTCCTTCTTAGCTCTCCAAGATTGTTTCATTTTTCCCTGCTTATTTGCTCCCTCTGGCCCCAACAACACTGGAATGTGAGCCCCACCACAGCAGGCACTCTGGTTTTTTCTCACTCTTGCACACCTTGTGTTCTCTGAATGCATAAATGCACCCCACCCCCTGGTGGTAGCCTGCCTTGCCTTTGAACAAGTAACCCAAACCAGGGGTCCCAGCGAGACCTAAGTCAGAAGCAAATGCATAGCTGAGCAGTGTCCCAGAGGCTTGTCCCAGAGGCCCATCCCACCTGCGCAGATGACCCATCTCTAAGTCCTTCTTCCCTGAGAATGAGACGCTTCTTAAGTGCTCCTTCCCGCTCTCTGCTCTGCCACTTCAGTCCTGGTTCTTCTGTTTTGTCCTGTTAGGGCAGGAGCTCAGGTGCCTCTCCATGTCCCTATTTGTCTTCCCACACTGGAGGCAGCCTCTTCAACGGCACCGGCAGGCCAAGGCCACTCAGCATTCCCAGAGTGATAGGAACTACTAGAAAAGGAGCTCTAATTCCAGAACCTTCTTTAAATGGAAAGCCACTGGAAGCTTGTGACCCTTTCAGGACATCAGTTTACATGTGCTTAGAGAGGCCTGGCCTGGCTTATCTCAGGCTTTTTGAGAGAAGATGCAGTCCTGCCTTTGGAGAACTCAGTCTCCTTACAAAACTAAGACTGTTGCTTGCACAGCTACTAGATTCATTCAGAATTATCTTTAAGGCTAAATTGTGAAATAAAAACAACAAGTGCCTGAAGAGTCCACAAGCCACTGCGGGCTGGAATTGTCATGAAGGGTTTCCTGGAGGAGGTGGGATAGCATGGAGACTCAACCCTCACAGGATTACAGGATGAATACTCTGGGAGAGGAAGGTGCTTCTGAGGGCATAAATGAAGTTCTTGCTGATGTTGAGGTTTTTCCAACATGCCCACAGGGTTTTTTTAGTCTTATTTTCTAATATATTTTATAATATATTTCTAATATATTTTGCTATTGGCAAGGGGTTGGCGAGATTTAATAGGATAGATACCACTACAATATGTTTACTTCACACATGTAGAAGTCAGAGATAAAAACTTACATTTCCCAATTAATGCCACTAAAATATCATTTTGACAGTTCCATCAGGCATCTACAGTTACCAGCCCCTCCCAGCTTCGTCGTGCTGGGAGAGACGGGCAGGGGCATAGCCCACTCCCATGCCTTAACTGGCCCCAAGGATGGGTGAGGTTTGCAAACCATAATCAGAAGTGGAAAGAGAAGAGAAGGACTTCAGTGGGTAAGGAAGGTTCCAAAGTTGGAAATACATAAGGAATTCACAGGAGTCTTATTGAACATGCGTGGAAGCAGCAATTCCTATCCACTGAGAGTCTGGTCCCGGTGCTGGGGGAGGAGCCCCCACTGCTGCAGCTGGGTCACCGCACAGGGTTTTCCTCTAATTCCTCTGCACAGGCAGAGGCTCCGCCCTAAGATTACTACTCACTGTGATTACAGACAAAAACTCTAAAGTGGATTTGACACCTGAGACCCTTTATTTCATCAGATCTTCAAAACAGCGGCATAAGGCAGCAGAATCTATAAGCTGAAGAAACTGAGGCTCAAAGTAATTGAGTGGTTTGCCTGGGGTCCCACGGGCTGTGAAAGCACTGGAGTCCGCCCAGCATTCTTCTCTCCCAGCCTCCTCGCTACCTCCCCACAGAGGCCTCATCCCACTATTCCACCTGCAGTCCTCACAAGTGCACACACTGAATCCAAGAATTGGACTGAGGAAATAATCTTTTTCATGCAGTGTTTCCCCATTACAAAGTGATATTGTCTTGTCTTTCATATTCCCTTTTCTCTCAAAGCTGTATCATTAACTAAGGACTATGTTCTGACTTATCCAGTAAAGTGTTTATTAACCTTTTTTAATGTTTTATTGATTCTCAAAGCTTCGGTTCCCCCAGAAGATCCTGATTGCTACACTGACAATGTCACTGATATTCTTTTAACAGGCCCTTTGCAACAGAGAATGCAGGATGGGAAAGATGGGTCTCAACGACCTGTTAATCAATGAGCTAGTCTTGCATCCACCTGCTGCACATTGTAGGCGAATGGGTGGCGAGAAGATCAACTCATGGGTTCTGGCGGGAGCTGAGACATCCAAGCCCAGACAACTGGGCTGCCTGAGTGTGGAGCAAATGCCCGCTTTGGAGGGAGTTGGAAGAGGAAAGCATTTTTCTCTAGGCTGCTCCCTCCAATCACTCACAACCAACCTGGTTTTTGCACAGTCAAATTGAACTTCAAGGGCAGCCATATATTACCACTGGAACTTTCAGCAGAGTTGAGATAAAAAGTCAAAATACTTTTTTTCTTTTTCTGAGACAGGGTCTCACTTGTCACCAGGCTGTAGTGCAGTGGCAGAATCACAGCCCTCTGTGGCGCCAGTGATCCTCCCGCCTCAGCCTCCTGAGCAGCTAGAGCTATATGTGTACACCACCATGCCTGGCTAATTTTTTTTATTTTTTATAGAGGCAGGGTTTTACCAATTTGTCCAGACCAGTCTCGAACTCCTGGCTCAAGTGATACTCCTGCCTTAGCCTCTCAAAGTACGGGGATTACAGACATGAGCTACCACACCCAGTCAAGTCCCAAACCTTTAGCAAGGCATGCAGGCCCTCATCTCCTGGCCTCTGCTCCACCTGCCAGCCTCATCTTTCCTCACTTGCCCCTCTCTGAAATTTATACTGCAGCCATGTCCAACTACCAGGATTAGGGTAAGGCAAGGAAAGCACTCGCCTCAGGGGCAAAACTAAAAGGGGCAACAAAAAAACTCAGTGATCAAGACAAATACTATTTTAATGCAGTACTTTAAAAAAAATCAAAGTTAATGCAAAAGATCCACAGTTAACACAATACTGGAAGTTAAAATAAACACATGATCTGCCCTGATGTCACATGTCCCACTGCCACACTCAAATCCTGGCCCAGCCTACTCCTTCTGGTTTTCCAAACTGTGCTCTTTCTTACCTCCTGTGCGATTTTCCTTACCTAGAAGAGTCCCCTGTAAATCATCCTTCAGGCATGAGCTGTGATGCCCCCCTTTTCAGGCAGGTCTTCCTTGACATTCACAACAACTATCCACACACGCATGTGCACACACCCAGGACTCGGGCCCCTACTCTGTGTTCCAGTAACACCCTCCTACATGTGATCACAATTGCCTGGCTGCCTCTCTGATCCATCTGTAAGCTCCATGAAAGTGGAGGCCAAACCGCCATTGTTGCTGTCACTATTGTTTCCAGGGCTGGTGGCAACAGTTGGGACTATGGCTGTGGTGACTCCTGTGCATGCTGACTTTACCAAGTCAGGCTGGGCGCACATGGAGACATGTCCCTGGGAAATCCTGATGGGTTGGGGACCTCATGCAGGCTTCTGGCTCCTCTACCTGAAACTACATCTGCAGATGCTGTGAGACTAGGGTTGATGGACCTGAAACACTGAAGGAGAAACTGAGAGACATCCAGGAAATGCAGGAGTTTGGGTCCCGAGAGAGACAGCAGCCCAAAGGGCCAGGTATCACTTTCAGGGAAAGGTTAGGGACAGCTGCTTTTCTCCCCAGCCTTTCCCTGGGCCGTCTGTGCCTGCCCATTTGCTCTTGCTGGGATATTTTCTGTCTCGCAGCAGCAGTAGTGAGGCATTCATGACAAGAAGCCTGGCTGGGTGGGAGGAGGTAGAGCCAGATGCAGGTACACTGCAGGCCCACTTCCTCAGCCCACCTCCCTCCCACTCCACAGGTTTGCATGATTATAGCCATAAATGACAGCTCTTGAAACAGAGATGGGCTAGGGCAAAAGTGCCAAGACTTTTATAAAGTAAGGTGGGAAGTCAGAGGGAGAATGCAGCTGTTGAGGCTGGGTCACACCAGCAGCATCTCTACCACAGAGCACCACCCCTTCTCCTCCTAAATCCCCTGCCCCTAGTCCATTCCTTCTCCCATCACAGGGTTTCGTTTCATTTCATTTCCTTTCCTCCCTCCCACTCCGCCTCCCCCCCTCTTCTTCTTCTTCCTCTCTCTCTCTCTCTCTCTCTGAGATGGAGTTTTGCTCAGTCTCCCAGGTTGGAGTGTAATGGCACAGTCTCGGCTCCCTGCAACCTCCACCTCCTTGGGTTCAAGTGATTCTCCTGCCTCAGCCTCCCTACTAGCTGAGATTACAGGTGCCCACCACCACAACCGGTGAATTTTTGTATTTTTAATAGAGACAAGATTTTGCCATGTTGGCCACACTAGTCTTGAACTCCTGATCTCAGGAGATCCTCCAGCCTCAGCCTCCCAAAGTGCTGGGATTACAGGTGTGAGCCACCACACCCAGCCCCGTCGCAGGGTTTCTAACGGCTCAAGGCCATATCCCTAGGATGACCCTGGGCCTGCTTAAAGTGCCTGCTGGAGAAAACTCAAGGCTGCCAAAAAGATTTACTGTTTTTTTTTCCAGCCAACACCTGAAGACAATATAGGGCCTCTGTCTCCTGCTCTCTAAGGGAGGACAGGATCCTACCTCAATAACTGCCAGCCTCAGCCTCAGCCACAGCTGCCCTAGTCGCATTTACACAAAGTCTCTGCATTTTTCACTTCCCTAACTTGGCTAAGCTTCTGCTTTCCCATCCCTGCTCCCCTTCTCTCTTTAAAACACCTGTTTCCCGCAGCACAAAGCAAAGAAGAGTTCAGTTCCTGAGAAACTCTTTTCCCTGTTGCAATAGTTAATACTGATTAAAATCTGGCCTCACCACTTTAACCAGTGTCCACCTTTGTTTACCTTTGACATTCAGAGTAAGAATTTATAACAAGCATAATAACACAAAATTATATGAAGGGCTACTGACTAAGCCATTATAAACAAGACCTAACTAGGAATTCAGAGAATGCAAATGAGAATGATGGAAATATATAGCTAATAGACCGGTTGATGGTATAGTGGATGGGCAGTGAGTCAGAAGGCTGTGTGTTTGTTCAAAATAAGACCCATGGATCAGCAGCATCTGCATCCCCTGGGAACTCATCCCAGACTGCCTCAGTCAGAATGTGCCTTTAACACTTCTGGGTGAAGTGTATGCACAGTCAAGTCTGAGAAGCAGTGATGTGATTCTCAGCCTTGACTGCACACTGGAGTGATCCGAGAGCTTTAAAAAGCACTTAGGCTTGGGACCTCATGGCCAGAGAGCTTTAAGTAAGTAGCTTGGGGTATGAAGTTGTAAACATTCCCCTGGTAATTTTAATGTGCAGCCAAGTTTCAGAACCACTGACTTAAACTCTTAGAAAAGGGATAGTGAAGAAAAAAGTAAAAATTACAAGATGTAGAGCAGAGAATTAGAAGAATCAATATACATAGAACAGAAGACCTCCCTGGGGAGACAAAAGAAATAGAGAAGATGGAATACGTTCTGAAAAAAAAGACTGAAAAATTCCAAGAACAAAGGAAATATTCAAGACTCTATGATGACATATCAACAGAACTCACAGAGTGCCAAAAAGCAAAGATTTTTAAAAATTCATGTAGGAAAATATAGGCCCACTGTGGTGGCTCATGTCTGTAACCCCAGCACTCTGGGAGGCCGAGGTGGGAGGATCACTTGAGGCCAAGAGTTTCAGAAATATTACATTAATATTTGGGAATATTAAGGACAAAGAGAAACCTTTAAAACGCCAGAGTAAGAGGTAGATACCCAAATGGGAACAAGAACTAAATTACACCTGTCTCAACAGCCATACTCAAACGTCATTTTGGTCTCTTCATGTATTTAAAATGTAAAGGGAAAAAAAATGAAATTAACTCAGTATTTCTTATCTAGTTCAACTAGCATTTATAAATGAGGTGGAGCATCCACAGTGGTACAAAGCCTCAGAGGGCTTGCCGTCAAAGACCACCTCTGAGCCACCTGTGCCAGTCCAGGTCTGCGGGTTAAACAGAGCTGGAAGCTCCAGTGCTGCAGTGGGAAAAGGGCAGAGAAAGATCAGGCAGGGGCACAGGGAGCAGCTCACAGACTGTTCCTTCTGCCTAGGGGCCAATATGGCTCAGCACAGTGCTGTCGCTGATGCCAACTTTATTTAAATATGTGAGATTTGGTTCATTATGGATTTTGCATTAATTGTGATTTTTTCAATATTGTTTGTCTTTAATTGCTCAGTTTTTTGATACCCCCTTACATTTTATTAGGCCTCTAAGGACAGGGATATTTGCAAAGAACCACCTCAGTTCATCAATGCTCCAGCCCAGGAACCATTCAGGCTCATGGTTCTTCTCTGAGTGTGAAAATTAAAAACCGGGCCACTACCCACTTCTCGCCCCTGTCCCCAGCCGGGGCCAGCAGAGCACCACAGAATGCAGGCTTGCATAGTGATCACGCTGAAGATTGAAATTCAGCCTGAGAACTTAGTGGCTGGAGATGGCTCCTGTTGGGGGAAGGGAATATGACAGATGGTATAAGATATTACAGTAATTTTACTGACAAAGCACTAAGCATATCACAGAAGAAGTTCAAAATCGATTCATCTGCTTCCAAGCAGAAGCGAGTCTAACAGGCAGTGAAGCATCATCTTGATAATGTAGCTGTTTCAAAAGAAGAAGGAATTAACCAGGCTACCCCAAATGTGTCTGTATGACATGATTTTTTGTTTCTGTTACCCTGATAAGAACTTAAAATTCAATTTGTATGGAAATAAACTAAGCTTTGAAGTTATCTTCCTGTTCCGGGGAGTTATCTCAGGAGGTTTGCTGCAGAACTTTTCTCTGACTCAATGGGATCTTAGGCGCAGAGCCTGCAAGGTTTCAGCTTTCGTTGTTAAATAGTAAAGCACACCCTACACTTCCAGCCACTACAACTGTGCTTCTTTAAGGGCGGTATCCGTCAAGGTTGTCTGATTACAAACAAAGAAAACGGGCTCTGGGCAACTCACTATCCTTCCAACAAGTTCTTCTTCTACTTAACGTTAACTAAAGGATCAGCTGAGCAGGTTAAATTTAGCATGGGAACTATGCAGCGTGTTGGGTGGTAGAAAATAGTTGACACTCTGTCAGAGTTCATTCCAATAACAGAACCCTCTGCATCCATTCTTTTCTGCATTCTCTACAATTTTTTAGTTTTTTTTTTTAGTATGATGTTTTGCAATCTAGCATTCTCCCCTCAAGACTGAAAGTCCCAAGGAAATAGGTGCAATTGTCCATGTTTGAGTCATATGCCATACCAGGTTAACAGTCTCACCAAGATGCTCCTCAGCGAGTGAGGAAGGTTCGAGAAAGAGACGTGGCAGCGCTGTTCCAAGGAAAGAAGAGCTGGGTGCTGGGTGGGCAAGGATCACAGAGGAACAATTCTTCTCCAGTCAAATCCACACTTTTATGCACGCTGACGTTCTGAAGTTCCCCAACAACAATGAAAGGTCTGGAAAATGCACTTCGCACGGTGTCTGATACAATAGGAAAAACCTGATCATTATCATCTTCACCATCATCATCGTCAGCTAATGTTATTACTTGGAAAATCTGGCCGAGTATTAATAAAGATGGGGTGCTTACTGTGGGAAAGTGAAGGCTGTCTTGAAATAATCTATTTTTCTCAATAGAATAAATAAGAGTGGCCAAAAGTGGTGTCTCTGCCTGTAATCCCAGTAGTTTGGGAAGCCAAAGAGGGTGAATCACTTGAGCTCAGGAGTTCGAAACAAGCCTGGACAACATGGTGAAACCCCATCTTTACAAAAAATACACAAATTGGCTGGGTGTGGTGGCCTGTGCCCGAGGTCCCAGCTACTCAAGGGTCTGACATGGGAGGACTGCTTGAGCTCAGGTGGCAGGGGTTGCAGTGAGCCAAAATTGTGCCACTCCACTCTAGCCTCAACACAGTGAGACTCTTAAAAAAAATACAGAAGCGGGCCGGGCGCGGTGGCTCAAGCCTGTAATCCCAGCACTTTGGGAGGCCGAGGCGGGTGGATCACGAGTTCAGCAGATTGAGACCATCCTGGTCCGCATGGTGAAACCCCGTCTCTACTAAAAATGCAAAAAAAAAAATTGGCTGGGCACGGTGGCGCGTGCCTGTAATCCCAGCTGCTTAGGAGACTGAGGCAGGAGAATTTGCCTGAACCTAGGAGGCGGAGGTTGCGGTGAGCTGAGGTCATGCCATTGCACTCCAGCCTGGGTAACAAGAGTGAAACTCCGTCTCAAAAAAAAAAAAAAATACAGAAGTGAGAAAACTGGTTATTGTTGGTGCCTGCTTCTGCTTCTGGACAGCCCTGGATTCCTGCTGCAGCAGGTGGGTTACTGCTCTGCCACACAAGGGACCAGGTATCCATTAGACACAATGGGCGCACACTTAGGGGCACACAAGTTTGTTTGTTTGTTTTAATTAGAAGAAAAAAATGAATGTTTAAGTTGAAGAAAATGCATAATGTTATATATTTGTCTTTATAGCAAAGCAGTTGTAAATTTTAACCATAAAAGTCATCATGTAGCCCCAAGTCACCTTCCCCACCCACAGTGAAATACGTATGCTCCGTAGAGGAGAGAAAGAGCAACTTTACTCCCACTCCCGACCAAGGATCTTCCTCCAGCTCACATGGGACCTTGCTGAATCATCCCCAGTGCTTTTCTCAGAAGTGGGATCTAAGTTATTCACAAATTCTGCATTCTTTTATTTTCTAAAACTCTTTCTGTGACAGATAACAAATCCTGCATTCTTTATTCAATAAATATTAATTATTTAGTATTACATATGCCAGACACTGCAAACTACTGGAAAAGACAGGCATAGTTTTTGTGCTTATGGGGATTAAAGTCAAATTGAAGAAACATGTAATCAATGTGCTTATCTTACTGGGCTGTAATTAATAGGGGAATATATATCCATGCCTACGATTTTCTACATTTATGCTGATCATAGCATATATAACTACCCCCTGAACTTGACATTAACACACACACAGAGTTCAGACAAATATGTTGTCTCCTCTTCTGTATCTTTTCCCCCAAATGCCTAACCTAACTACCGCCATGAAGTTCCCCGATGAGAACCCTTATTCAAACAAGTCTAGAATACAGACTTTTTCACTGAGGCCTTACGAGAATAGAGGAAAGAATGGATGAATGGATGGTATTACGGTGTTAAATTCACAAGTTAAGACCCTAACCCTCAAATGGATAGTATTAAGTAATTAGGTCATGAGGGTGGAATTTTCATGATGAAGTAATGCCCCATAAGAAGAGACGTGCAACAGCTTTCTCGCCACAATTTAAGAACACCTGGACCCTGCTGGCATACAAATCTTGAACTTCTCAGACTCCAGAACTGTGAAATGTTTGTTGTTTAAGTCACCCAATCTATGTGGTACTTTTGTTATAGCAGCCCAAACCAACTGAGACAAAAGAATGGATGGACAGATGAACAGAGGGACAGATAGATAGATGGATGGATGGATGGATGGACAGACGGATGGATGATGGATAGATGATGGATGGATGGATAGATGGATGAATGGATGTATGGATGGATGGACGGATGGAAGTATGGATGGATGGATGGACGGACAGACGGATGGATGGATGATGGATAGATGATAGATGGATAGATGGATGGATGATGGATGGTTGAGTAATAGACTGAATAGATGGGTAAGAGGTAGATTAGTGGAGGGAAGAAATAATGAGGATGAAAGAAGATTAATAGGGAGATCGATGAGTGGAACACCTGGATAAATAACTAAAAGAAGAAAAGGAAGAGAGAAAAATGAAAGAAAAAGTAATTAGCTCTACAAAACCTTGAAAGCAGATGTTAGTTTGGACTGCAATGACACAGGAAGACTTTATAGGGAGGCTGACATAGTCACTAAAGTGGAGAAAACATGGGGCCAAAGGGAGCTGAGGGCTCCATCTTTTCCTTCTCAGGATGAAGAAGTCCTCATCTCATATTTCTCCAAGACAATTTGTCTTTGCCAGAGACTATCACTGATAAATTGTTTGCTGTTAAATAACAAAAACATGCGGGGTGGGAAGATATTCTGCAACTTCTCAGATATTTCCTTTTTGGTTATGACACAGATGCATATACTCATCCAGTTAGATTTCTGTTTAGAAGGGCCTGCTCTATGCCAGGTCCTGGGCAAGTCCCCACATGGATGACAGGAAAGAGTAAGACAATCACTGCACTGCACTGAGTACCGGAGCCTCTACACCTACCAGCCACATGACCCTGGGCATGCTCCCTAACTCATGTCATTGTCATAGCAACCCCATGAAATGAGTACTACAACCATCCCCATTTCACAGACAAGAAACCTCAGGCACAATGGGACTGAAACACATAAAACACTCCCTGTGCAACAGGTACTGTTTTAAATCAAAAACATGAGATTTTTTGTCACCTTGCTGTAGGTTACAAAATTGGCCCCAATCCTCCACCCCCCACCGTGACTTTGTGACTTTGTAGTGTCACTCTGCAGCAATTCCCATCAAGAGATGTAATCTAGCTCCTTAATTCTTGAAGCAGGGCTCACTTTGGCCAACAGAATATGGCAGATGTGATGTGCCAGTTCCAAACCTAGGCCTCAAAAGACACTGAGGGTTTCTCTGTCTCTTGGACCCATGATGTTGGCTTGTGAAAAAATTCAAGCTAGCTGCCAGAAGATGGTTGAGAACTCTGGACACCCTATAACAAGTAGCCAACTTTCAGATCTGACGGTAAAGGTCTTCTAGACCAGTCAGGCCCCAGGCGGCCCTCAACTGACTACAACATGTAAGTGAGCCCATCAGAGATCAGCTAAGCTTGGCCAAGATAAGCAGAACTGCCCAACTGCTCCCAAGACTCATAAGCTAGACTCATAGCTGTTGGTTTAAGCCACTGAGTTTGGAGTGATTTGGGAGACATGACAGGAACCCATAAAGGCACATAAGTTTGAAAGAGACACACACTTAAAATGGCCAAGATATGAAAATATGGAAGCACAAAAAAGGAAGGAATTCTCCTCCACAAGGGAATCAGTGAGGTTACTGGAGAGGGTGGTGTTGGGATCAAGCCTTGAGAAAAGTAGAGTCTAGTTCCTGCCTGGGGTGTCTGCAGGGCCTTACCATCCCCACTGGCACAGCAGTGAAACTTAACCCCCAAAAGCCCACCTGAGAGCCTCAGACAAACAGGTGAGTCAGGTTTGCTTCCAGCCACCAGAATCAAGACTTGGGGAGGTAACAAGCTGGTCAGGACAAGCAGCACAACATCTCCCTTCAGGGCCAGACTGCTGGACACCAAGCTACAATCTAAAACGCCCAACCAGGGGCTCTGCCCTCCATCTTCCTGCTTCTCCCACCCCTGCACTCACCAAATCCCTTATACTTCCATACTCCATCAGCATTCATAACAGCTCCTGTCAAGAGCCATGCAGCTCCAGACTCAGGGAAATGTTCAAAACCATGCTCAATATCAAAATGAGACAGGAGAAATTATGTTTAATTCAACAAGGAAGCAATTGGCTTTGGAGATGAGATGTAGTGGGCAAGAAGACAGGGGTGCCTGCCAGCTGCAGTTACCACAAAGAGGTGCTCTGTGGGCAGTATATACCATACACCAGCCATGGGGCTACCAACTCTCTGGGAAGGAACACACAGCCAACTACCAAGTGGGCAGCTGCAGAGGGAGCTAGGCATGATATCTAAACTGGCTTTGATCAAAAAGATATACATACTCATAGTTTAAGAATCAAGTACATTTACAAGGATTGCTACAAAAATAGCAGCCTTCTGTCTTTCTCTATTCCTTCCACTCCCAATTTCCAGAGGCAATCACTTTCAACATTTAGCTGATTCATTTGGTATTACCTTGATATCTCTCAAATTATAAAAAAAGGAAAAATTTAAGTGTATTTTTAGTTTTAGGCATTATCCTGATTTTCCATAGTTAGAACATTCCTTTTCACAGCTCCTCTGCTGAGAAGGCCCCTACCTTACTTTCCTTCTTGCCATCTTCCCATCATGGGTCTTCTTGAAGGAATCTCTCCAAGCACTGTGACTGGCTCTAGTCTGGATGAGTCACCCTCATATCTGGTACACAGCTATTGCCCTGGGGTCTCCCTTCATTCCGTCACAACTCTCTTAGGTTAGATATCCTGTTGCCTGTATTTCCATTCTCTGTTTTCCTCTCTCCCCTCATTTAAAGCCTACTTTTGGTGGAGCACATCTCCCGTTAATTTCATAACAAAAAATATACAAGACATCAATGTCTAAGAAAGCTATATTCAGTCCTTACACTTTCTTGATAGCTTGGCTGGATGAAGATTTCTAGGTTGAAAAGTATTGTCCTTCTAATCTTCCAAGGCATTAAACCAACATGAGCTTCTAGCTTCCAGTACTGCTGCTGAAAAGTTTCAAGCCATATTGTTCCCTGATCTTTTGTATATGACACATTTTTTTCTTCCTGCTTGGAAGCTTCTAGTATCTTCCCTTTGTCTTTTTTTGGGGGGGGGGAAGGGAGGAAGGCAGGAAGGGAGGGAAGGAGGAAGGGAGGGAGGAAGGAAGTGATGAAGGAAGGAAGGAAGGGAGGAAGGGGGGAGGGAGGGAGGGAGGGAAGGGAAGGGAAGGAAGGAAATCAAGCAATCAGAGAGACATTGCCGACCTGGATCTAGAGGTTTACAAGATGATTTCTTTTTTTTTTTGAGAGAAGGAAAGAAAAAAAAATGAGTAAAGGAGAAGAAGAAAGAGGAAGAGAAAGAGGGAGAATGAACGGAAATATTGCTTTATTATGAAAAAGAAAATGGGTATTAATAATAGCCAATCAATGTTTCATTTAAACCTATGAGTAGGTGTGATGTGGTATTGACAAGAATGTATATTTTGTGTATTTGAAGTGGAGAGCTCTATAAATATTTATTAAGTTTACTTGTTCCAGATCTGAGTTCGAGTCCTTGATATCCTCATTAATTTTCTGTCTCATTGAATCTAAGTCTCTATGTATCTGGGTGTTAGGATCGTTAGCTCTTGTTGTTGCCTTGATCCTTTTACCACTATATCTTTGTTGCTTTGAAATCTATTTTCTCTGATACGAGAATTGCAACTCCTGCTTTTTATTTATTTATTATTTATTTTTGCTCTCCATTTGGTTGGTAAATCTTTCTCCATCCCTTTGTTTTGAGTCTTTGTGTATCCTTGCATATGAAACAGGTCTGGATGTAACATGCCGTTGGGTTTTGGCTGTGTCTTTTGATTGGGGAATTTAGTCGATTTAAATTTAGGGTTACTGCCATTTGATGTTAACTGGCTGTTTTATCCATTCATTGATGTAAATTCTTCTTTATGTTGGTGCTCTTTACTTTTAGGTATATTTTTAGAAAGGCTAATACTGGTTGTTTCTTTCTGTGTGTAATGCTTCTTTCAGAAGCTCTTGTAAAGCAGGCCTGGTGGTAATAAAATCTCTTGAGTACTTGCTTGTTCATAAAAGATTTTATTTTTCCTTTAGTTGTGAAGCTTAGTTTGGCTGGATATGAAATTCTGGGCTGAAGGTTCTGTTCTTTGAGGATGTTGAATATTGGCCCCCACTCTCTTCTGGCTTGTAGAGTTTCTGCTGAGAGATCTGCTGTAAGTCTGATAGGCTTGCCTTTGTGGGTAACCTGACCTTTCTCTCTGGCTGCCCTTAGTATTTTCTCCTTCATTTCAACCCTGGTGAATCTAACGATTATGTGCCTTGGGGTTGCTCTTCTTGAGGAATATCTTTGTGGTGTTCTCTGTATTACCTGGGGTTGAATATTGACCTGCTTTGCTAGTTTAGAAAAATTTTCCTGAATAATATCCTGAAGGGTATTTTCCAGCTTGGATTCATTCTCTCCGTCCCATTCAGGTACACCTATTAACCGTAAATTTGGTCTTTTCATAGTCCCATATTTCTTGGAGACTTTGCTCATTCCTTTTTATCCTTTTTTCTCTAATCTTGTCTTCTTGTTTTCTTTCATTAAGTTGGACTTTGACCTCTGATATCCTTTCTTCTGCTTGAAAAATTCGAGTGTTTAAACCTGTGCATACTTCTCGGAGTTCCTGTATTGTATTATTCAGTTCCATTAATTCACTTATATTCCTCTCTAAGTTGTCTATTCTCAATAGGATTTCAACAAACCTTTTTTCAAAGTTCTTAGTTTCTTTACGTTGGGCTACAACATGTTCTTTTAACTCACAGAAGTTTCTTATTATCCATTCCTTGAAGCATGATTCTGTTATTGGGATGCGCTCATTCTCCATCAAGCCTTGTTCCATTGTTGATGTGGAACTGTGATCATCTTTAGAGGGAGAGGCATTCTGATTTTGAGTATTCTCAGCCTTTTTACGCTGGTTTCTTCCCATCATTGTAAATTTATCTTCCTGTCATCTTTGAAATTACCAACTTTCAGATTAGGTCTCTTGAGTGGACGTCCAAGTTGTTAGTTCCCAGGGCCAGAACAGTGGCGTTAAGACTGATGGTGTTTTTCTGCCCAGGATTCTCCTGTCTGGCTTCCTTCTTGTGTCCGTAATAGGTGACTCTGCCTTCCCAGGGCTCCAAACCTCGGTCAGAAGGGGAACCAGTCTCGTTTACTCTGCGCCGAGAGCTGCCGTGCTGAGGTGCCGTCACAGCCGCTGCACCAGCCTCAGGAGTCGTGCTGGGGACCCGTGTGGGTCCTCCAAACCTCGGTCAGAAGGGGAGCCGGCCCTGTTTACTCTGCTCCGAGAGCTGCCGCGCCACCGAGGTGCCGGCGAAACCACTGCGCCGGTCACAAGAGTGGCGCTGGCGACCCATATGACTCCTCCACTGGGGATCTTCTGCTCCATGAGCGACCAGAATTTGTCTGAAAGTGTGGCATCCTCTAGTTCTCTATGCTTTCACTGAGAGCTGCAATCCCGAGATGTTAGCTATCGGCTATCTTGGATGTTCCCCACTTTGTCTTTAGGATAATAAAATTTTATAGTGAAACAAACAAAAAAGGAAGCTATAAAAAGAAACATTCAGAGAATAAGATTAATAATTATTAATTTTTATTTTATTATAAATAAAAATCAATATATTATAAAAATAAATATATTAATAATTATTAATCAAAAATTAAAAATTATAGAACAGGAACAAAAATTCCTACATAAGTGTTGAAGATAAATATTTAAAAATCTGCAGTAAAACAGAGTGGAAAGGCAATATAAGAATACCTCTGTTTGTACTGACTTCTTTCATGTAATAGGCTTTCCTCAGCTGTCCAGAGATCCTGAGCTGTCTGTGGAATTTAAGGTGAGGACACTAACACACTAACTGGAAGCTCAATCACATGATGAGACCTATCAACTATAGGCTTTACCAGAGGAGAGTCATGGGGCATTTCCTTAAAGAACCTCCAATATCAGTATGTCTGGGGAATCCGACCAAGAAGAGAGACCTAAAGCTTTCTCTAAACCCCTGCCCATGGAATACAGGCCTAGCAGTCAGCATCTTGGAAACTGAGAGAAGAAAACCAGGGATCATTCAATATAGAAATGTTCATATAATCCCATTTTCAGTATAGTATACCTGCTGTCTGCTGTGCCTGGTGTTTCATCCTCTCTGAGAAGACATACTTTCTGCTTTTTCAAGCCTCATCTTTACCTCCACTTCCACAAGTACCTGGAAGTGCTAATTCCCAAGCCTTTAGTGGTTCTTCAATGTAAATCGGGCTGCTTTCTCAACAGATCAAAGAAAGCTGACTCCTAAATCAGAGTGAGGAGAAGCAAATCAGTTCCCACTTGTCCATGTGCTTTTCAACTCCCCAAATTTCCATGTTTTTGTTTCCTCTCCCTTTTTCGGAGTTTACATATATATTTTAAATCTTCTTGCTTTCTGTTTACTCTCAGAACTGCACTAATATGCTTGATGATGTACATATTCAATCAGTAATCTATACCTAGAACCTAAGCTGGCTTTCAACCATCAAAGAAATCCCAGTCCTAAATTAACAATCAGAAGCAAAGAAAACCCTAATTCCCTTTTAGTTTCCTAAGCCCAATCAAATACTCTTCCTATGAAACTATGAAAGAGAGGAAAGTTCCTACGATCTCCCACTCGGGGCTGTAGTAGATTACAATAACTATTGTTTGGGACTGCCCAGTCCCATTCCCTTTCTGCGGCTGGGCATATGATCCACAAATAACCAGAGGATCTCATTACCCAGGGCAGTGACTGGCTCAGGTGTGGACATGAGTCAACCAAGATCAATCAGAGTCCTTTCCAGGGACAAATATAGATGTTGGGAAGAGCAACTACATAGAAAAAGAACTTCTAAGATGACAAATTGTTAATGTGAGGCTGCCAGGGGCTTTCTTTTCAACACACAGAAAACTTCTATCTATAATGATGAAAAAATAAAGTCAAGAGAGATGTGTGAGAGAGAAAGCGAGTCCAAAAGAGAGACACAGAGCACGCTACAGCATGCAACGAGCAAAAAGAGAAAGGGAAGATGTGGAATAAGATAAAAAGGATTTTGTAACATGGACATGGAGACTGGAAACAGAGTTTTTAGAATGGGAAACAAAGGAATAAGTGCAAAACTAACAACATAAAGGAAACAACATAGATGAAAGTCTAAAACTCACTGTAAAAGTAAAAATGTAGTCAAATTCACAAGACTCTAATACTACAATGGAAGTGCATACATCATTTTTATCTCTAGTATAAAAATTTTAACACAAAAATATTAAAATAACCATAGCTGTAATAATTTGTCAATGGGTATGTGACATATAACAGATGTAAACTGTGACATTAATATAAAATGTTGGGAGAAGAGAAGTTTAAAGTGTAATGCTTTTGTATGAAATGGAAGTTAAATTACTATCAGCTTAAAACATAATGTTTTAACTATAAGATGATTTAGGTAAACCCTGTGGTAAACACACACACACACAACCCTGACACAGACACACAAAAGATAGAGAAAGGACTGCCATACAAAAAGTTATCATATCACATTGGAAGACAGCAAGAAGAGAGAAAAATGGACCAAGGAAGTACAAAATAGTAAGAAAACAACAAAACAGCAATATTAAATTCTTACCTATCAAAAACTAATTTATATGTAAATAGATTAAGTTCTCCAATTAAAAAATACAGAATGGCTAATTGAAAAACAAGATTCAGATAAATTCTGCTTAAAAGAGAAACTGTTTAGCTTTAAGGACTCAAAGTCCAGATTTAGGCTTTCAATCCATGGCTGAAAGGAATAGAAAAATATATTTCAAGAAAATGATAAACACAAAAGAGCTGGGTGGCTATTTTTACATCAGACAAAATAGGCTCTATGTAAAACAAAGTCACAAGAAACAAATAAGCTCATTACATAATGATAAAGTGGCTGGTTCACTAAGAGGATACAGGAATTGCAAATATACGCACGTTAGGTGCACATTGGAGCACCTATACAAATAAATATTAATGACTATAGAGGAAGAAATAGACAACAATACAGTAATAAAGGATTCCCATTTTCTTTTTTCCTTTTTGGAGACAGAGACTTGCTCTGTCACCAAGGCAGGAGTGCAGTGGTGTGATCTCAGCTCACTGCAACCTCTACAATCTGGGTTGAAAGGATTCTCATGCCTTAGCCTTCAAGTAGCTGGGATTGCAGGCATGCACCATCACACCCAGCTAATTTTTGAATTTTCAGTATAGACAGGATTTTTCTTTTTTTTTCTTTTTTTTTTTTTTTTTTTTAAATTTTTTATTGGATTATAGGTTTTGGGGTACATGAGCAGAGCATGCAAGACAGTTGCGTAGGTACACACATGGCAGTGTGCTTTGCTTTTCTTCTCCCCTTCACCCACATTTGGCATTTCTCCCCAGGCTATCCCTCCCCACCTCCCCCTCCCACTGGCCCTCCCCTTTTCCCCCCAATAGACCCCAGTGTTTAGTACTCCCCTTTCTGTGTCCATGTGTTCTCATTTTTCATCACCCACCTATGAGTGAGAATATGCGGTGTTTCATTTTCTGTTCTTGTGTCAGTTTGCTGAGGATGATGTTTTCCAGATTCATCCATGTCCCTACAAATGACACGAACTCATCATTTCTGATTGCTGCATAATATTCCATGGTGTATATGTGCCACATTTTTCCAATCCAGTCTATTATCAATGGGCATTTGGGTTGATTCCAGGTCTTTGCTATTGTAAACAGTGCTGCAATGAACATTCGTGTACATGTGTCCTTATAGTAGAACGATTTATAGTCTTTTGGATATATACCCAGTAATGGGATTGCTGGGTCAAATGGAATTTCTGTTTCTAAGGCCTTGAGGAATCGCCACACTGTCTTCCACAATGGTTGAACTAATTTACACTCCCACCAACAGTGTAAAAGTGTTCCTTTTTCTCCACATCCTCTCCAGCATCTGTTGTCTCCAGATTTTTTAATGATCGCCATTCTAACTGGCGTGAGATGGTATCTCAATGTGGTTTTGATTTGCATCTCTCTGATGACCAGTGACGATGAGCATTTTTTCATATGATTGTTGGCCTCATATATGTCTTCTTTCGTAAAGTATCTGTTCATATCCTTTGCCCACTTTTGGATGGGCTTGTTTGTTTTTTTCCTGTAAATCTGCTTGAGTTCTTTGTAAATTCTGGATATCAGCCCTTTGTCAGATGGGTAGACTGCGAAAATTTTTTCCCATTCTGTTGGTTGCCGATCCACTCTAGTGACTTTCTTTTGCCGTGCAGAAGCTGTGGAGTTTCATTAGGTCCCATTTGTCTATTTTGGCTTTTGTTGCCAATGCTCTTGGTGTTTTGTTCATGAAGTCCTTGCCTACTCCTATGTCCTGGATAGTTTTGCCTAGATTTCCTTCTAGGGTTTTTATGGTTCCAGGTCTTATGTTTAAGTCTTTAATCCATCTGGAGTTAATTTTAGTGTAAGGTGTCAGGAAGGGGTCCAGTTTCTGCTTTCTGCACATGGCTAGCCAGTTTTCCCAACACCATTTGTTAAACATGGAATCCTTGCCCCATTGCTTATTTTTGTCAGGTTTATCAAAGATTGTATAGTTGTATGTATGTTGTGTTGCCTCCGGTGCCTCTGTTTTGTTCCATTGGTCTATATCTCTGTTTTGGTACCAGTACCATGCTGTTTTGATTACTGTAGCCTTGTAGTATAGTTTGAAATCCGGTAGTGTGATGCCCCCCGCTGTGTTATTTTTGCTTAGAATTGACTTGGCTATGCGGGCTCTCTTTTGGTTCCATATGAAGTTCATGGTGGTTTTTTCCAGTTCTGTGAAGAAAGTCAATGGTAGCTTCATGGGGATAGCATTGATTCTGTAAACTACTTTGGGCAGTATAGCCATTTTCACGATATTAATTCTTCCTAACCATGAACATGGAATGTTTCTCCATCTGTTTGTGTCCTCTCTGATTTCGTTGAGCAGTGGTTTGTAGTTCTCCTTGAAGAGGTCCCTTACGTTCCTTGTGAGTTGTATTCCAAGGTATTTTATTCTTTTTCTAGCAATTGCGAATGGCAGTTCGCTCTTGATTTGGCTTTCTTTAAGTCTGTTATTGGTGTAGACGAATGCTTGTGATTTTTGCACGTTGATTTTATATCCTGAGACTTTGCTGAAGTTGTTTATCAGTTTCAGGAGTTTTTGGGCTGAGGCGATGGGGTCTTCTAGGTATACTATCATGTCATCTGCAAATAGAGACAATTTGGCTTCCACCTTTCCTATTTGAATACCCTTTATTTCTTTTTCTTGCCTGATTGCTCTGGCTAGAACTTCCAGTACTATATTGAATAGGAGTGGTGAGAGAGGGCATCCTTGTCTAGTACCAGATTTCAAAGGGAATGCTTCCAGTTTTTGCCCATTCAGTATGATATTGGCTGTTGGTTTGTCATAAATAGCTTTTATTACTTTGAGATACATTCCATCGATACCGAATTTATTGAGGGTTTTTAGCATAAAGGGCTGTTGAATTTTGTCAAATGCCTTCTCTGTGTCAATTGAGATAATCATGTGGTTTTTGTTTTTGGTTCTGTTTATGTGGTGAATTACGTTGATAGACTTGCGTATGTTGAACCAGCCTTGCATCCCTGGGATGAATCCTACTTGATCATGATGAATAAGTTTTTTGATTTGCTGTTGCAATCGGCTTGCCAATATTTTATTGAAGATTTTTGCATCTATGTTCATCATGGATATTGGCCTGAAGTTTTCTTTTCTCGTTGGGTCTCTGCCGGGTTTTGGTATCAGGATGATGTTGGTCTCATAAAATGATTTGGGAAGGATTCCCTCTTTTTGGATTGTTTGAAATAGTTTTAGAAGGAATGGTACCAGCTCCTTCTTGTGTGTCTGGTAGAATTCGGCTGTGAACCCGTCTGGACCTGGGCTTTTTTTGTGAGGTAGGCTCTTAATTGCTGCCTCAACTTCAGACCTTGTTATTGGTCTATTCATAGTTTCAGCTTCCTCCTGGTTTAGGCTTGGGAGGACACAGGAGTCCAGGAATTTATCCATTTCTTCCAGGTTTACTAGTTTATGTGCATAGAGTTGTTTGTAATATTCTCTGATGATGGTTTGAATTTCTGTGGAATCTGTGGTGATTTCCCCTTTATCATTTTTTATTGCATCTATTTGGTTGTTCTCTCTTTTCTTTTTAATCAATCTGGCTAGTGGTCTATTTTGTTGATCTTTTCAAAAAACCAGCTCTTGGATTTATTGATTTTTTGAAGGGTTTTTCCTGTCTCAATCTCCTTCAGTTCACCTCTGATCTTAGTTATTTCTTGTCCTCTGCTGGGTTTTGAGTTTTTTTGATCTTGCTCCTCTAGCTCTTTCAATTTTGACGATAGGGTGTCAATTTTGGATCTCTCCATTCTCCTCATATGGGCACTTATTGCTATATACTTTCCTCTAGAGACTGCTTTAAATGTGTCGCAGAGGTTCTGGCACGTTGTGTCTTCGTTCTCATTGGTTTCGAAGAACTTCTTTATTTCTGCCTTCATTTCGTTGTTTACCCAGTCAACATTCAAGAGCCAGTTGTTCAGTTTCCATGAAGCTGTGCGGTTCTGGGTCGCTTTCTGAATTCTGAGTTCTAACTTGATTGCACTATGGTCTGAGAGGCTGTTTGTTATGATTTCAGTTGTTTTGCATTTGTTGAGCAGTGCTTTACTTCCAATTATGTGGTCAATTTTTGAGTAGGTGTGATGTGGTGCTGAGAAGAATGTGTATTCTGTGGATTTGGGGTGGAGAGTTCTGTAAATGTCCACCAGGTTTGCTTGCTCCAGGTCTGAGTTCAAGCCCTGGGTATCCTTGTTGATTTTCTGTCTGGTTGATCTGTCTAGTATTGACAGTGGAGTGTTAAAGTCTCCCACTATTATTGTGTGGGAGTCTAAGTCCTTCTGTAAGTCATTAAGAACTTGCCTTATGTATCTGGGTGCTCCTGTGTTGGGTCCATATATGTTTAGGATTGTTAGCTCTTCTTGTTGTATCGATCCTTTTGCCGTTATGTAATGGCCTTCTTTGTCTCTTTTGATCTTTGTTGCTTTAAAGTCTATTTTATCAGAGATGAGAATTGCAACTCCTGCTTTTTTTTGCTTTCCATTAGCTTGGTAAATCTTCCTCCATCCCTTTATTTTGAGCCTTTGTGTATCCTTGCATGTGAGATGGGTTTCCTGGATACAGCACACTGATGGGTTTTGGATTTTTATCCAATTTGCCAGTCTGTGTCTTTTGATTGGTGCATTTAGTTCATTTACATTTAGGGTTAATATTGTTATGTGTGAATTTGATACTGCCATTTTGATGCTAAGTGGCTGTTTTGCCTGTTAGTTGTTGTAGATTCTTCATTATGTTGAAGCTCTTTAGCATTCAGTGTGATTCTGGAATGGCTGGTACTGATTGATCCTTTCTATGTGTAGTGCCTCTTTTAGGAGCTCTTGTAAAGCAGGCCTGGTGGTGACAAAATCTCTGAGTACTTGCTTGTTCGCAAAGGATTTTATTCTTCCTTCACTTCTGAAGCTCAGTTTGGCTGGATATGAAATTCTGGGTTGAAAGTTCTTTTCTTTAAGAATGTTGAATATTGGCCCCCACTCTCTTCTGGCTTGTAGTGTTTCTGCTGAGAGATCTGCTGTGAGTCTGATGGGCTTCCCTTTGTGGGTGACCCGACCTTTCTCTCTGGCTGCCCTTAGTATTCTCTCCTTTATTTCAACCCTGTTGAATCTGACGATTATGTGCCTTGGGGTTGCTCTTCTTGCAGAATATCTTTGTGGTGTTCTCTGTATTTCCTGCAATTGAGTGTTGGCTTGTCTTGCTAGGTGGGGGAAATTTTCCTGGATGATGTCCTGAAGAGTATTTTCCAGCTGGGATTCATTCTCTTCGTCCCCTTCTGGTACACCTATCAAACGTAGGTTAGGTCTTTTCACATAGTCCCACATTTCTTGGAGACTTTGTTCATTCCTTTTTGCGCTTTTTTCTCTGATCTTGGTTTCTCGTTTTATTTCATTGAGTTGGTCTTCGACTTCAGATATTCTTTCTTCTGCTTGGTCAATTCGGCTATTGGAACTCGCGTTTGCTTCGCGAAGTTCTCGTATTGTGTTTTTCAGCTCCTTTAATTCATTCATATTCCTCTCTAAGGTATCCATTCTTGTTATCATTTCCTCGAATCTTTTTTCAAATCTTTTTTCAAGGTTCTTAGTTTCTTTGCATTGATTTAATACATGATCTTTTAGCTCACAAAAGTTTCTCATTATCCATCTTCTGAAGTCTAATTCCGTCATTTCGTCACAGTCATTCTCCGTCCAGCTTTGTTCCCTTGCTGGTGAGGAGTTTTGGTCCTTTCTAGGAGGCGATGTGTTCTGGTTTCGGGTGTTTTCCTCCTTTTTGCGCTGGTTTCTTCCCATCTTTGTGGATTTGTCCGCTGGTCGTCTGCGTAGTTGCTGACTTTTCGTTTGGGTCTCTGAGTGGACACCCAGAATGTTGATGATGAAGTATTTCTGTTGCTTGGTTTTCCTTCTACCAGTCTAGCCCCTTCGCTGTACGACTGTTGAGGTCCGCTCCAGACCCTGCTTGTCTGGGGTGCACCTCTAGTAGCCGTGGCACAGCGAGGGATGCTACCAGTTTCTTTTTCTGCTCTCTTTGTCCCAGGATGATGCCTGCCTAATGACAGTCTTTTGGATATAGAGGGGTCAGGGAGCTGCTTGAGGAGACAGTTTGTACTTTATAGGGGTTTAATTGCTGAGCTGTGCACTCTGTTGTTCATTCAGGGCTGTTAGGCTGCTATGTTTGATTCTGCTGCAACACAGCTCATTAAACAACCCTTTTTTTTTTCTCAAATGCTCTGTGTTGAGGGGTTTGGGCTTTATTTTTGGATGTCCGATCAGGTGTCCTGCCCAGCTCGAAGGCAGACTAGCCACTGTTTGGCTGCCGAGGCTCCGCCCTGCTGTTGTGTGATTCGCGCTGTTCCTGCCGGCTCTGCTGTGGTCTCTGCCACGCCCTGCGGCAGAGTCTCTTCGTTGTAGCGTGTTGCCTCAGCAACGGCAGGCTGAGTCAGCAGTGGGCGTGTATCTCAGTAGGGACGGGTTGCCTCGGCAACGGCTGGCTGCGTCAGCAGTGGGCGTGTATCCCAGTTGGGGCGGGTTGCCTCGGCACGGCTGGCGTTTGTGGATTCAACGCGGGCTCCAATCCTGGGTTGTTCTCACAGCGCCATCTTGAGTCCCCTCAAGCATAATCATCTAGACAGGATTTTTCTATGTTGGCCAGACTGGTCTCCAACTCTTGGCCTTAAACGATCCACCTGCCTCGGCCTCCCAAAGTGCTGGGATTAAAGGCGTGAGCCACTGCGCCAAGCTAGTACTCCCATTATCAACAATTTATAGATAATACAGAAAATAAATAAGGAAACAGTAGACTTGAGTCTAACGGGCCTAACAGACATATACAGAACATTCCATCCAACAGCAGCAAAATACAAATTCTTTTTAAGTGCACATGAAAAAATATCCAGGACAAATCATATGTTAGGCTACAAAGTAAATTTTAACATATTAGAAAAGACCAAAATTATATCAATTTTCTTTTCTGACAAAATGGTATAAAACTAGAACCCAAGAATAGGGAGACAGTTGGAAAATTCACAAATATGTAGAAATTAAACAACATACATCTAAACAATCAACAGGTCAAAGAAGATGTAAAACAGAAAAGCAAAAAAAAAAAATAGAGATGAATGAAACTGAAAAAATAGCATATCAAAATTACATGGCATGCAGCTAAAACAGTTCTACAAGGACACTTTATTGTGACCAACACCTACATAAAGAGAGAATATCTCAAATAAGCAATCTAACCTTACACCTTAAGGAATTAGAAGAAAAGGAGCAAACTAAGGCTCAAATCAGCAGAAGGAAGGAAATAAAAATCAAAACAAATAAATAAATGAAATAAAGACTAGGAAAATAATAGAAAACATCAAGGAAGTTAAGACTTGTTTTTTGTTTTTTGAAGAGATAAACAGAACTGACAAATCATTAGACTAACTACAAAAAGAAAACTTTAAGATAAAAATTGGGGGGTAGGGGAGGGAGAGTTGAGAGTGGAGAGGGTGGGGAGGGATAACATGAGGAGAAATGCTGGATATAGTATATACCTAAAGTAAAATAAAATTTAAAAAATACAAATAAAATAATCTTTAAAAATATTTAATTAAAAATTAATAAAATTACAAATGAAAGAGGAAACATTACAACTGCCTAGAGAAACAGATGAATTCCTAAAAACATACAACCTACCAAGACTGAATCATAAAAAAACAGAAAATCTGAACAGACCAATAATGAGTAAGGAAATTACATCAATAATCAAAAATCTCCCAATAAAGACAAGCATAGTACCTGATGGTTTTATTTGTGAACTCTATCAAACATTTAAGGAAGAATTAACACCGGTCCTTATCAAAAGCTTCTGAAAAATTGAAGAGGAGAAAGCACTTCCAAATTCATTTTATTAGGCCAGCATTACCCTGATATTAAAGCCAGACACTATAAGAAAAGAAGACTAATCAATATCCCTAATGAAAACAGATGTAAAAATCTTCAACAAAGTACTAGCTAACTGAATTTATCAGTACATTAAAAGGATCATACATTATGATTGGGCGGGATTTATTCTTGGAATGAAAGGATGACTCAACATACACAAATCAATAAAATGGGAACCACCACATTAGCAGAATGAAGACATAAAACGTGATTACAATAGATACAATAAAAACAATAAAATTCAACATCTTTTCATGACAAAAACTCTCAACAGGTAATAACCATATATGACAAAACCACAGCTAACATGACACTCAATTATGAAAAGTGGAAAACTTTTCATCTAAGATCAGGAACAAGACAGAGGTGCCCACTATGTCACTTTCATTAAATCTAAGTCCTACTCAGAGCAAAGGCAAGAAAAAGAAATAAATGGCACGCAAAGAGAAAAGAAGAAAGAAATTGTCTATGTTTGCTGATAACAAGACCTTATATATAGAAAACCCTAAACATGCTACCAAAAACTGTTAAAACAAATTCAGTAAAGTTGCAGGCTACGAAATCTACATATAAAAATCAGTAGCAACTATATGGACTAACAACAAAGTACCCAAAAACAGAAATAAAGAAAAACAATTCCATTTACAACAGCATCAAAAAATAAAAGACTTAATAATACATTTAACCAAGGAAGTGAAAACACCTGACAAAAAAACTGAAGATGATATAAATAAATGAAAAAATATATTTATAAATTGGAAGAATCTATGTTGTTAAAATGGCCACGTAATCCAAAGTAATCTACAGTTTGAATGCAATTTCTATCAAAATTCCAATGTCATCCTTCACAGAAAAAGTAAAAATAATTTTACAATTGGTACAGAGCCACAAAATAACACCAAATAGCCGAAGCAATCATGAGAAGAACAAAGCTGGAAACTTCTATATTGTTTAGCAGTTAGAAATGAAATAAAACAAAAAACAAGGTTGGTGGCCTTACACTACCTGATCTTAAAATATACTACAAAACTACAGTAATTAAAACAACATGGTACTGGCAGAAAAACAGACACATAGAACAATGGAACAGAATACACAGTCCAGAAATATATCAATATGTTTACAGCCAATTTTCAACAAAGGTATCAAGAATACATAATGGGGAAAAGATAGTATCTTCTTCAATAAATGGTTTTGGTAAAACTAAACATTAACATGGAAAATAATAAAATTGGATTCTTATTCCATGTACAAATAATAAACTCAATGTAAATTAAAGACTCAAATATAAGACCTGGAAATGCAAAATGACTACAAGGAAACATAGGAGAAAAACCTCTTGACATTGGTCTGGGTAACGATATTTCGGATATAACATCAAAAGCACAGGCAACAGAACCAAAAATAGACAAATAGGATTGTATCAAGCTAAAAAGCTTCTTCATGGCAAAGGAAACAGTTAACAGTGCAGAGACAACAATGGGAGAAAATATTTGCAAGCTGAATATTTGATAAAGGGTTAATTTCCAAAATGTATGAGGAATTCAACCCAATAGCAAAAAACAAACAAACAAAAAACAAGCAAAGAATTTTATTTAAAAAATAGGCAAAGGGGCCAGGTGCAGTGGCTCATACCTGTAATCCCAGCACTTTAGGAGGGCAAAGCAGCAGGATCTGATGAGCCCAGGAGTCCGACACCAGACTGAACAAAACGATGAGACACTGTCTACAAAAAAAGAAAGAAAAAAAATGAGCTGGGTGTGATGGGGCATGCCTGCTTCGCAGCTTCTCACGAAGGTGAGGTGGAAGAATCGCCTAGGAGGTCAAGGCTGCAGTGAGCCATGACTGTGCCACTGCAGTGCAGCCTGGTTGACAGAGCAAGACCCTATTTCAACATAAAAGAAACAAACAAACAAAAAAATCAACAAAGGACCCAACAGACATAAAACTAGCCAATGGGTCTATGAAAAAACGTTCAACATCACTAGTCATCAGGAAAATGAAAATTAAAGCCACAATGATATTATCATCTCACACTTATTAGAATGGCTATTATCAAAAAGACAAAAAATAGATGTTGGTGAGAACATAAGACAAAGGAACCTTTGTACATTGTTGGTAGAAATATAAATTTATACAGTCACTTTGTAAAACAGTATTGAGAGTCCTGAAATAATTGAGAATAGAACTACCATAGGATCTAGTCGTCTCACTTCCCAGTATCGTGAAAGCTGCTTATAAACTGGGTCATTCTACTGAATGAAAACAGAGTTGAGAGGCCAGCGGGAAAAACACTCAGGGTTCATAACACTGCTCCAAGAATATAATTCTTTGCAAGCCTGGCTGTGAAATTGCCTGTAGTAATCTGAAACCAGTTTTATCTAATAGCTACTGACACAACCTGCTGCAAATCTAGGACTAGTTTTACCATCACCACCACTCATCAATCAGAGCTTGCTAACTCCCCAGAACTTTACAGGTGCCGTGAACTTTCTCGAAGAACAAATATGTAACATCTCTCCTTGTTATAAAACTTCCGACCTTCTCTTTGTTCTCTGGATACACTGAAGACCACCCAATCTGTGTGTATCTTCCCAATTGCATTTTTTCCTAAATAAAATATTTTTATGTCAGAAATTCATCTCTATAATTTATTTGACTTCAACCGTACATACCAAAAGGAAATGAAATCAGTGTGTCAATAAAATATGTGCACTCCCATGTTCTTTGCAGCATTATTCATGATAATCATGATATGGCATTAACCTAAGTGTCCATCAATCGATGAATGGATAGAGAAAATGTGAGATTGAGATATATATACACATACATACACATATGTATAATGGAATACTATTCAGCTTTTAAAAAAGGATAATCCTGTCATTTGTGAGAACATGGATGAATCTAGAAGAGATAATACTAAGTGAGATAAGCCAAGCACAGAAAGACAATTACTATGCGATCTCACTCATATGAGGAGTCAAAGCAGTTGAGATTTTAGGTCAAAATGGCTGACTAGAAGCAGCTAGCTCACCCCTCTCTCACAGACAGGAACCAAAATGGCAAGTAAATCCTCACACTTCACATAGATCCTCTAAGAGAGTATACTTAGATTCACCAGAGAAGCAATGGGACCCAAGGAAAGCAGGGAATAGTGGAGCCAGGCAGCCTGTGGAAGGGATGAATGAGGTGAGAGGCTCTGGGACCCACACCTCCATCACAGACTTTTACAGTCCTAGCCACAGGAGAGTCCCTATAATCCTCCTTAGGTCTCCAGGTGAACACACAGTCACCCAGATATTGTGCAGAGGCATCACTCAAGCCCACCTGGTATCCCACGGTCAGCCCGGTGACAGCTTCCATGCCAAGGAGGGAGGCCAAGCTCTTTGCACACCCCCAGGTGAGACAGCACAGCCGCTGTGCAGAGGAGCTGCCAGACCACGCACCACACCACTCCCCGCCTCGACAGCTTCCTGAGAAATGGGGCTTATCTGCCGCAGGCCCCCTGTGCAGTCGACCCACCCCTGAAGAAACATTGGCCTTGACTAGGTGTTTCTCTGAGAGTCCGACTCCCAAAGGGAACCAACAAGCCACTAACATTTGTCACTTTCTACTAATCCCAGGCCAGAGAGAGAATGAGGAGGCCTGGCACCTCTGCATGTGTCCCAAGAACAAAATCCAGAACTGCTTCTGCAGAAAGGAAGTGTGAATGAGCCTAGCTGCTGGTCTCCAGTGCCCTTAGGGGCCTTCCCTTCCCCAGTGAAAGGCCCACAGCAGAGCCACCCAGCTCCTGCCTGAACATTTCTGCTGTGACCAGAACCGTTCTGAGAGCTCAGTTCCCAAAGGCCTGTGATTTGCCATGAGGCTCCCACCACCTGGGCCTTCTGCCTGCCCCCACATGAGGGTTGTGGGGACCAGCCAGCTCCCCCCATCACAGCCACCACCTGAAGTCTAGGGTGCCCCAACCCCAGTCCAGCCCCTTAACCCATTTATGCCTGAGGTTGCAATTTTTTGAATTTTTGCAATCAGATCTTGGTGATGATATTGAGCAGTAGCATATAAATAAGTCCCACATGCTCAGTGTTCTATAATGGAACACTAAGTAAAAGTGGGTTTTAAGGACTCCTACTTGCTGTCCAGTGGGCCATCTGAGGGCCTGGGAACTGGGATGCTATGTAGACCAATCGAACACTGCTGGCACCTGACCACTTTTCCCAGGGCCTGAGGTCAGGCCGACCCAACCAGTCAACACCACCACAACTGACACCCATCAATGGGCCTGAGAGGCAGAGCGTACTTCCTGTCCCTCACAATGCAACAGCATTACCACATCAAAAGTGACAGAGCCATATGCTGTTTATACTGGGCTGAAAAGGTTCTGCCAGAGTCTCAAGACAGGTGTGTTCCATAGCTGTCAACCACACTGTGGCCTGGATGTAGACAATCGTGGTGCGATTGGGAATAGATCACATTCCTGCCTAATTAGCACATGGAGCTGGTGCAACCCCCTCACCCCATGTAGCGACCTTAGCACACGTCACTGGGAACTCCTGAAGCCATCCCCATAAGGGTTGGCGCCTATACTTGGCATTGGGGTGTTTGTGGGCAAGCCAGGGGGTCCAGCTCTGCTCTGCTAAATGGAAAGCTCAAAGCACCAGGCACTTCACTGTCCAGCCCATCACCAGAAGCAACAGAGAGAGCACCTCCCAATAAACAAAGACCAAGTAGCTACCCATCTGCTGTGCAAAAGCTGTCTCAGATCCGTCAGTGCCATCTACTGGCCTGCAGGTTGAACTCACAGCCAAATATAAAAACTGCCAACGGAAGTGCATAAAGTACACAGAAGCAAAGTTAAAAGACCCTACACAACACACTCCACAGTCATAATCCCTAGGGAAAGGGAGGGATGGAGAAAGAAAAATAATAATGAAAAAAACCCCATCTGAACAAAAATAAATTCAAAATTAAGAGTGGCTTTCTGTGAGCAGCTGCTCCAGATGAGAAGGAATCAGTATAAGAATTCCGGCACCATGAAAAATCTGAATGTTGTGACATGACTGAAGGATCCCTAACCAAAATGGAAACTGAGAAATGACAAAGAACACAAAGTATAAATTGCAAGGAAATTAAATGAGATTGAAGACAAAGTTGAAAACCAACACAAGAAACTATAAAAACCCCAGGAAATGATGGGAAAGATAAATATCTTTTAAACAATGCAAAAGGACTTCTTGAAATAAAAAAACATCCACTTAAGAAATTTGAAAATATAGTTGAAAGGTTTAACAATGGATTACACCAGCAGAAGAAATAATTTCAGAGCTTAAGATTGATTGTTGAAACTAAATTTGTCAAAAGTAAAAAGAATTTTGAAAAACAAAGCCTTTGAGGAAGATGGATTATGTAAAGCAATAAAACCTATGACTTATTAAAGAGAAAAAGTAAGCAACTGGAAAACATATTTAAAATAACTCAAGAAAATTTTCCTAGTTTTGTGGGGGAATTGGGACATCCAGATATGAAAAATTCAGAGAACATCTGTGGGATTCTATACAAGATGAACATCACCAAACATATGGTCTTCAGACTATGCAAAGTGAATGTTGAAGAAATAAATAATATTAAAGGCAGCTAGAGCAAAAAGTCAAATCACCTAGAAAAGAAAACTGATGAAACACTGGACCTCTCAGAAGGAACCACACAAGGAAGAATAGATTGGAGGCCTATTTTTAGCCTCCTTAAAGAAAATGAATGCAAACCAGGAATTTTACATCTTGCCATACTAGGCTCATAAATGTAGGAGAAAAAAAGTATTTCCCAGACAAGCAAACACTAAGAGAATTTGTCACCACTAGACAAATCCTACAAGAAATGCTCAAAGGAATTCTAAATATGGAAATGAAAGTACTATACTCACCATCAGTAAAAGATACAAAAGTACAAAGCTCACGGATCCTATAAGGCAATTACACAATTAAAACTCCAAAACAACTACTTAATAATACAATGACAACAATAAGACCTCAGATAGCAATATTAACTTTCAACGTAAATGGCCTAAATGGTACACTTAAAAGATACAGAGTGGCAAACCGTGTTATAAAAAAAAAAAAACAACAACAAGACACAAACATCTGCTGTCTAAAAAAGACCCACCTACTGGCTAAAGATACATTCAGACTCAAAGTAAAAGGGTGGAAAAAAGATCATGCAAATGGAACATAAGACCAGGAGTGGGCATTCTCATATCAGATAAAACAGACTTCAAACCAACAACAATAAAAAGACAAAGAAGAACATCATATAATATAGAGTGTTCAATACAAGAAGAAGATTTAACTATCTGAAAGATGTATTCACCCAAAACTGGAGAATCCAGATTCATAAAATAGTACCAGACCTAAGAAAACACACTGATACCACAACAATACTATTAGAGGACTTAAACACCCCACTGACATCACTAGACAAATCATTGAGGCAGAAAATCAACAAAGAAACTTACACTGGACTATAGAACAAACAGACTTAATAAACATTTATATAACATTTTACCCAGCAAATAAATATGCAATCTCCTCATCTATGCATGGACTATTCTCCAAAACTGACCATAGGCTTAGTCAGTTTAGTCATAAAGCAAGATCTCAACAACTAAAAAAAACCCCAAAATCATATCAGGTATCTTCATGGACTACAGTGATGTAAACTTAGAAATCAATACCAAGAGGAACTCTCAAAACTACACACATATATGGCAACCAAAAACTTGCTTATGTATGATTTTTGGGTAAACAAAGAAATTAAGGCAAAAATTTCAAAAAGCCTTTGAAATGAATGAAAATTAAGACACAACATACTGAAACTTCTGGGATATAGCAAAAGAAGTGCTAAAAGGAAAGTTCATAGCATTAAATGCCTACATCAAAAAGATAAAAATATCTTAAATTAACAATATAACATCACATCTCAAGGAAATAGAAAAAACAAGAACTAAACCCAAGGCTAGAAGAAAAAAATTAAAACAAAGATCAGACCATCACTAAATGACATTGAGACCAAAAAAAGTAATATGAAAGATCAATAAAACATAAAATTGGTTCTTTGAAAGGACATACAAAATTGAGAGACCACTAGCTGTACTAATCAAGAAAGAAACAAGATTAAAATAATAATCACAAATGGTAAAGGTGAAGTAACTCATACTACAGAGACTACTATGAAAACCTCTATGCACACAAACTAGGAAACCTAGAGGAAATGAATAAATTCCTGAAAGCATAGAACTTCTCAAGATTGAACCAGGAAGAAATTGAAATGGAAAACAGACCAACAATAAGTAATGAAATTGAATCAGTAATAAAAAAAATCATCCAACAACAGCAACAAAAGCCCAGGACCAGATGGTTCTACAGCCTAATTTTACCAGATATACAAAGAACAGTTGGCATCAATCTTACTGAAACTATTTAAAAAAAAATAAGGAGAAAGTCTTCTCGAACTCATCCTCCTAATCCAGTTTCACCCTGACACCAAAATCAAGCAAGGACACAACAAAAAAGAGAAAACTATAGGCTGATATATCTGATGAACATAGATGCAAAAATTCTCAACAAAATACTAGCAAACCAAATCAAACAGCACATCAAAAAGATAATTTATCACAATCCAATGGGCTTTATTTGAGGGATGCAAGGATAGTTCAACATATATAAATCAATAAACATAATTCACCACATAAAGAAGACTAAGAACAAAAACCTTATGATCATCTCAATAGATGGAGAAAAAGCATTTGTGAAAATCCAACATTCCTTCATGATAAGCATCCTCAAAAAGGAGGCATGGATGAAACATACCTCAAAATAATTCAAGACATCTATGGCAAACAAAGAGCCAATAACACAACGAAGAGGGCAGTTGAAAGCATTTTCCCTATGAACTGGAACAAGACAAAGAAGTCCATTCTGACTACCACTTCTAAGCATAGTACTGGAAGTCTTAGAGCAAGACGAGAAAGAAATAAAAAGTGTCCGCATTAGAAAAGAAAAGCCAAATTATCTCTGTTTACTGATGACATGATCTGATACCTAGAAAACCCTAAAGACTTCAGAAGAGTCCTAGACTTGATAAGCAACCTCAGGATACAAAATCAACATGCAAACATCAATAGCATTTCCATATACCAATCACTGAAAGTGAAAACCAAATTAATAACTAATCCCATTTATAAGAGCACAAAAATTTATTTTATAATACATTTAACCAAGAAGGTAAAAGATCTCTATAAGAAGAACTACAAAATACTGATGAAAGAAATCACAGACAACATTAAAAAAAAAAATCCATCTGGAGGTATCATACTGCCTGATTTCAAATTATACAATGCTATAGTAACTAGAATAGCATCGTCCTGGTATAAAAATAGACTCATAGATCAATGGAACAGAACAGAAAACCCAGAAATAAAGTCACACACCTACAATGAACTGATCCTCTAAAAAGTCAACCAGGAAAAAAAAAAAAGAAAAAAACGAGGAAAGGACACTCTATTCAATACATGGTACCGGGAAAACTGGGTACTGGGTAGCCATATATAGAAAACTGACACTGGACCCCATCTTACCATATACAAAAGTTAACTCAAGATAGATTAAAGACAGAAACATAAGACCTGAAACTATACAATTCCTAGAAGAAAACCTAGGAAATAGGACATCAATGTAGGCAAAGAATTTTTGAAGACCCCAAAAGCAAATGTGACAAAAACAGAAATTTGAGACTTAATTAACATAAAAAGCTTCTGCATAGCAAAAGAAATAATCAATAGAAAAAACAGACCTACAGAATGGTAGAAAATATTTGCAAATCATGACTCAGACAAAAGACTAATATCCAGAATCCACAAGTAATGCAAACAATTCAACAAGAAAATAACAAGCAAAAACATCAACAGACATTTTTCAAAAGAAATGTAAGCAGACAACAAATACATGATAAAATGCTCAATATCACTAATCATCAGAGAAATGCAAATTAAAACCACAATGAGATATCATCTTACACCAGTTTGAATGGCCATTAAAAAGTCAAAAAATAACAGATGTTGGCATAGACGTGGAGAAAAGGAAATGCTTATAAATTGTTGGTGGAAATGTAAATGAGTCCAACCTCTATGGAAAACAGTATCCAGATATCTCAAAGAACTAAAACTATAACTACCATTTGATCCAACAATCTCACTACTGGGTATCTGTACAAAGGGGGAAAAAACATTATATTAAAAAGATACCTGCATTTATATGCTTATCATAGCACAGTTCACAATAGCAAAGTCATGGAACCAACCTAAGTGCCTACCAACAGTTAATTAGATAAATAAAATGTAATATATACACACCACAGAATACTATGCAGCCATAAAGAAGAACAAAACTATGTCCTTTGCAGCAACATGTATGAAGCTGGGAGCCATTAACCTAAGAGAACTAACTCAGAAGTAGAAAATCAAATATGTCATGTTCTAACTTGTTGAGTGAGACCAAAACAATGGGTACACATATAAACATAGAGATGGAGATAACAGACACTAAGAACTCTTAAAAGGGAAGAGGGTTGAAGGGGAGTGAGGGGTAAAAAATTACCTGTTGGGTACAGTGTTCAATATTTAGGTGATGGAAACACTAGAAGCCCAATTTCTACCACTATGCAGGCAATACCCTTGTAACAAACAAGCACATATACCACCAGTGTCAAAACTTAAAATTTTTTAAATGAAATAAAATAAAATTTCAAACTCACAGAAGCAAAGAATGGTGCTTGCCAGGTACTGGGAATTTGGGAGCAAAATGAGATGTTGGTCAAAGTGAACACAGTTTGGTAGACAGCATGAGTAAGGTCTGCAAATCTGTTGCACCAAATGTACAATAAGAGTGTACACTTGAAAATTGCTAAGAGAATAGATCTTAAATATTCTCACTGCAAAAAATTAGATAATGTTAGCTTTATTTAATCTTTTCACAATATACATTGTAAAGATATAATTTTATTTGTCAATTGCACCTTAATAAAGCTGGCAGGGAGGGATGGGTGCAAAAAATAAAGGGCACCTGTGCTAGGCTCAACTTTTCCAATGTGTTCAGTTGACACATTGGTGACAGTCTCACGTTATGACTTTTCTGACACTGTGGTCTGGAAAAAACACTCTCCCCTATATGTAACAGCCATTAACGCGCGTGCGCACGCGCACACACACACACACACACACACACACAGAGGAATTTAATATAGTAATATTCAGTATCTCCAACTTTCCTGTTACCATGGTAACTAGCAGCATTAAGTCCTGCTGCTAAAATTCAAAAGCAGATGACATGAACTATTTATGTATAATTGCATTTCATAAAGAGAAAAAACTTATCTTTCACATAAAATATGACTGAGTCTCAGATGAGTCTCAGATATCACATTGGTGTCAGAACAAATGTAGCAAGTCCCCTGTCCCCAAGCCCTCTACTCCAGTGTGTGTTGCTTCCATATGAAGTAGAAAAAGCAAAATGGCAAACAGGGGTTTGGCCTCCTACAGAAAGTGCCTGACCTGATTTGAGCTGGTGCCATTGCAAAGACAATCAGGGCTCAAGTATTCACTTCTCCAAATTGAGTGTAGAAATTTCTTTTCATTTCTACTCTTACAATCTTGTGCATTCTGCTATCCCCTGTGGTTGGCTAGTTCTTGAGCCATAGCCACTTGCATGAGCCATCAGCATGGAGGGGACACAGACCAGGTCAAAAGTCTTCATCTTGTAGGTGGAGATTGAGAGGCGTCATAACTGGATGTTTCTGGAGACAGGGGTGTGCTCAGTAGTGGTGTCCTTTCACCAGCACCAACACAGGCCTAAACTAGTTCAGGATTGGACCATGTTGATTTTTCCCTCATCCAGGGGTTTTCTGCAGATATTCTAATGTCACTTTCACAGACCATCATCCTTCCTGGGCCAAGGCTATGCAGGAACAAAAACAGCAGGTGTTACCTACATGGTGGCAGCTCCCACCTTTGAGCACTGAGCTTTCTTCCGGAGCACTGAAGCACTGTTTACAGCCAAGAGAATCATCTTCAGGGACTTTCGTCATTCACGCCCTCAGGACCAGGAAAAAAAGCTTATTCAATAACTAAGTAAGGTGATGTGATTACCTCTTCAATCACATCTTTAATACGTTTTCTGGGAATGGTGGAGGTTCTAAATGAGAATGTATTCAATCAAATAAAGTTGAGCTCCTTGAGGGAAAAAACAAATTCAATGTTTTATTCAAGCTGTGATCCCAATAGCTCTCCTCTAATACTTGCGGGATGGGTGGGAAGATGGACAACACATGGATGAAAATTACTCAACAGGAAAATACACCTTGAATGAATGAATGAAGTACTGGTTTTAGAAAGGAGGGAAGGATGGAGAGATTATTAGAGCAAGGAAGATCCTGAAGGAAATGAGCAGGCTTTGGTAAAAAGGGTTTCTTGGGTGTGGGAAACACCCAGATGAAGTCAGCCTGCCATTTACCCCTCTGCAGGAAATTCCTCTGGGCCACACCACATCTTCTCTCATTCCCTCAGCTGCTGAACCTTGATTGAGCTAGGTCCCTTGTTACAAGGCCAGAAATAGAAAGGAGAAAACAAATTATGATAATTTCCACTGCCTTAACAAGACACTTGCATTCATGTTCTGTGAGCTTAAGAAGGGCATTTACCAGTGCAGCTCTGTAGTGAAAATGTTTCTCGAGCCAGGGAAAGACGCAAAACTGGAGCCTTGGTGGCCATCTGGACAAAGCCCTTAATCAGCTACCTATGATGCCCATTTGCAGGTTCATGGGAAGTCTGCAGTCATTACAAGCTCTGCCTGGCGTTGGCCCTCCACCAAAGGACCTCCAGTTCCTGCCTCTTGGGGCACAAACCCCTACCACCCCCAGACCACTGACTCACCCCAGGCCCCTGCAGTCTTTATCATCACCATACCCTATGGTTTGGGTGGCATCTGGTCCTAAAACGTTCCCAGGCTTCTGCCTCGCTTCTCAGGTGCGCCAGTCTCTTCACACATGGCTGGCCTTCTCCGAAGCTGCTGCAGTTACTCTCAGTGGCCAAATCGTTTCTTATTTCCCCTGATAAACAAGGCAATAGGGCTTGATTAAAGAGTTCCTTCTTTGGAGGGCAGAGTGGCTGTCTTCCCTTGATTAAAATGTTTGCCAGCTGTTGCTCATTCTGGTCTCAGGTGGCTTAACTCTTCAGGAAAGTCAGATACTTCACTCACTGGTAATTATTTTTCCTTATTAAAAATCCATTTGCCTCCATGTGACCAACATGCAACTCTCCATCATGATGTTGAGCCATTCCCACGTCTTCCATCCATCTCCACTGCAATTTGGTTTTATCATCTGATCCTACCAGGTAAGAGAAAGCAATTAATCCTCCGCCCTTGAAGTTTGACCCCTACAAGATTAACCAGGTTCCTTGGAGTGTCTGATCACCTGGTGAAAACAAGCAGGACCTTTTGTCAGGTCTCTCTTCACACCTGTGAAGGTCTCTGTTCGTGACTACAGGGCATGACAGCAGTCACAGCACAAAACACTTCATCATCAACACTTTATACCCTTGCAGCTAAAGAACAGTCAGCACTTGGAGGCTTTCCTTCTAGGAGACAGTCATATCACAACAGCACTGTGTGCTCATTCTCTCGAGTCCTGCTGCCCTGCAGACAGGTTCAAAGCCCCACTTGCAGAGTCATTTATTCACCGTGCTGCCCAAGATTGCATCTGACTACTGAGATGCTGAGATCGAGGAAAGACCGGATACAAGAGCACCTCGAGAATTCTGCACCCAGAGGGCAGAGCCCAGGCATAAATGTTTTAAAAGGCAAGATAATTTTCCATGTTGGCAATTTCTAGGTCAGATTGCTTTCACATTATTTTCGAAAAGGAGCCAATCCCTCCCTGCATCAACCATTGCAAAGAAAGTCAACAAAGAACAAAAATATATCTGAATAAATAGGTTTTCATTTACTCTTTCAACAATTTATTGGTTGATTACTCTGCATCAGGGAAGGTTCTAGGTGAAAGCACTAGAGCCTCTGTCTAATCTGAATTTATCTTTTTCAATGTATGAGTCAAATTCTGCTGACTGGGAAGCACTAATGAGATAATTAAACAGAAGTCTAATCTAGAGTGACTGGGGCGGTTCTGGTTCAGTTTCGTTGACAGGGCAGGCTCTCTGAGGAAGCCCTTGAAGGCATACATGGGAGGGCCTACTCTCACCTGCTGGGCCTGGCCACCTCTACCCCATTCTCCTTTGAAAACAGCATTTTCAAGATCAGAGATGCTAAACTGACACCACTGTGAAAATCTAATTACAACCTCTCTTCTTCTAGTGAAGATGTTAACACTGGATAAAACAGGTCTCCATCCCCAACAAAGAAAAGAAAACTTGTTTTAATTAAATATCCAATTTTCAGTTGGTTTTATTGCTGTTGTTTTTTGTTTCTGTTTGTGCCAGATAGAGGACAGGAAGGCTGCAATCTCTTAGAAAACATATAAACTTATGTCCTAGAAGGCAGATCCCAGGCATCTTCCTCTGAAGCCCTCAGTCACACTCTCACTTAAGACATCTGCTGCAGGTGGAGGGACTGTCAAAAACTTTTGCAGGTAATCTGGTAAGATGTATTCAAATACTTTAAAATGTATCCTGTTTTTTTTCTTTTTCACTTTTTATTTCCTTAAATCTCTGGAAGTGAAATTTACCTTCAATGAGGTTCATTACAGTGCCATTTGAAAAGGTGAAAGGCTGACAACAATGTAACAGTCCAGACACAGGGGATGATGACACATCCATCTACTGGGGCACGGGGTACCATCCCACAAGAAGGGGATGTGAGTTACAAAAAATCTAGAATGTGCTGTTGGGTGAAATGGTATGGACCAGTATCCTCCGTGTTACTAACTGTATATCCATAAGTACAAAGAAGTCCAGTGAAATCCCAAAATGTTCAGAGGAGTGACATTGTGGAAGATTTTTATTTTATTAGCAATATTTTCTTATTTTTTAAACATCACATATATGACTTGAGTAAGTTTTTAAAGTTAATGTTTAAAAGAGAACAAAATAGTTGCCCAGAGTAACCTTGTCTTCTAAGTATACCCTCCTACCCTCAAGTGGGCAGTAAATGGCTTGCCTGTCACCTATGGGTGATCTTGTCTAAACTTGCTACCCTGTACTCATGGTTGGAGGCTACCTGGGTGTTGAGTCTGTGGACTGCAATGAAGTTCTTGAGAAGAAGCACAGGCCCTCCCAGAGTGCAGGCATATGTGACCATGCAGTGGCCACCCTGCCCGGACTCATGGGAGAATCAGCCATTCTGCTCAGCTCCTGGTCAGTCACGCCCTTCCTCACTCAGAGTGTCCAAGCACCCACCCTCAGTGCATTCACTGCAAGTCCCCTGATGATCAGACGACTGTCCATGGACCGTATGGGAGGGAGGGGTGCTGCTGAGGCTGCTGGGCCTGCTCCCACATTGCCTGTCCGTGGCATGGAGGATCCTCCCTCCCTGATCCACCCCTTGTTCTGTTGCCCATGTGAACACTGGGATTAGGCCTGAGAAAGAAAAAAAAACTGCTTCTGCTTCTAAGACTATGTTTGTCATCAGTGTACTTCTGATCAGAAAGACAAGTTTTGTAAACTTCATGACTCACCTTCATGTTTCCCACGTGCTTCCATGCTTCCCTCTCCCCTGCCTGTCTCACTGATCCCTTGAGGCTCCCCCTCCCCAACCCACAATTACTCCATAGCTTCCAGCAGAGTTTTAGGTTCCCCCCAAAGTGCACATATACACAGAATTCTGTGGGTCAGGCAGTATCTTAAAGAGGTTCCATCACACCTAAAGGTTTGGAGTCACTAGCTTGTGGCATGTCTTCAAAGATAAACAAAAGATTTGAACTGTTCAGCCTTAAAATAATAAATAAAACCTGAAAATGAAAAACCTCATCAAATTAAGCTTCTGCCCATTTTAGAAATCAAGGGCAACCACAAAGGAGATGACTCAGTTCTGAAAGACAAGAATACCCAAATGGGTGTATTGTGGGGTCCAGGAAGGATGCTTCTGAGCTTGTTGAGCTCAGCAGAAGCAGAGACACCGAGCCAGTCCAGGAACACAGACAGGGACCAGGCACTGTCCTGGCAGGTTAAATCTTAAATCTCTATGTAGCCCATTACTATCAGCAAATGGATCTTTATTAAGCTCTGATCTTGTATTGTGTATATCCTTCTCCACAGTTCTGAGCTCCCTGAGAGGACAGCCCACAGTGTTTCCCTTTCTATCTCCAAGGCCTGCTCCCAAAAGATGAACCTTCAGCTGTCCACATTGCACGTCAGAGCCTTCGGCATCCCTGATGTGCCAGCTGGCACCAGCTTCAGCAGCCAAGTGCATCTGCTGTGCTCACATCTGCCATGCCATCCTGGGGTCCTGGGCCCCTGCACACAGCAGGCCAGTTTATGTGGCCCCATCCTCTACATCTCTGTCTGCCTCCATAGTGCAGATGGCTCTAAAGTCACACCAGCCCAACTTCCAGGCCAAGACCTGGCGTAGCTAGGTTACCCTATCATTCCTGTATCCAGATCCAGATTTCTCCTGCTGCCTCTGTTCTTCCTAGGCCTCCACTGTGACTCAGGCCATCCTCGTCCCACTGCCAATGTAAGAACCAAGAACTACATCATTCCATTGCTTTCTGCATTCCCTCTATCAATGGTGGCACCCTACACAACTGCATCTAGGTAAAACAAGAGTTCCCCTGCCTGAGGTATGCAGGGTGGTGGTGGTGGTGGGGTGGGCTTTGCTGCAATCTCTTTTATCTCCAATTCTTTAAGAAGAAGTTTCATTCTTTTCCATGGGGACTTTTCTCTCATCCACAGGCATCAAAAGCTAGTTAGAAAGTTCTTCTCAGTTTTGCCTGCATGTCAATGTTTTTATTCCTGTTGTTGGGAAATAAACACCTGAATGTCTCCCTTGCCCATACTGACTGTTGCCATCTGCCTGGCCACGCCTCGACCTCCCCAGATACCATGCACCTGTCCTATGCTGTAATTAATATTTACTGAGATCTTAGCTTAATGATCCAGCTTTGTCATCTGGACCATGCCTTATAAAAAGAAAGGCACAACTTCAAAATGTTTTTCCTTCTAAATTGCTGTAAAATTGTGAATTATGGCAACTGCAGTAAAACTTCAATTATTCAGATGCACTAGGGGAACATACCTAAATTTGGAATGAGTGAAGAGGCTTTACAAAAAAGCAGGGTGTGAGTAAGGAAAGCAGCGAGATTTCAGAGCTTCCCATTTTTGCTACAGGATCATCAGCCTCGTGCTGCAGCAGAGGACACAAGAGCACACCTCAGAGTAAATCAGAAAGCACCCCGCAAATCAGCTCCCTGACAGGGAAAGGGGAAAACACACTACTGGCGAGGGGCCACTCCCCTGTGCCCATGTGACATGTTGGCTATAAACCCCATCCTGGTCAGAGCAGTTATTTTGCACTAGGCAAATTTAAATGTGTGTTATTGGATTTTGTGTGAGGTAACAAAACTGAATATTAACTTTCACTCACCAAAAACTTGCTGTATCTCAAGCAGAGCATCCTCCCTTTCTCTCTCTCTCTCTCTTTTTTTTTTTTTTTTTTTTTTTTGAGATGTACTCTCATTCAGTCACCAGCCTGGAGGGCAGCTGCGTGATCTTGGCTCACAGCAACCTCTGCCTCCTGGCTTCAAGCAATTCTCCTGTTTCAACGTCCTGAGTAGCTGGGACTACAGATGCACACCACCATGCCTAGCTAATTTTGTATTTTTAGTAAAGACAGCGTTCACCATGTTGGCCAGGATGGTCTCGATCTCCTGACCTTGTGATCCACCCTCCTCGGCCTCCCAAAGTGCTAGGATTACAGGCTTAGCCACCGTGCCCAGTCACTCCCTCTTTCTTGCCCATATCTCACCTTCATTCTAGTCATGGGTGCTTTTAAAACCTATTCTGTTGGTGACAGAAAGGGTTAATATCACCATAAGCCAACACAAGTTCAAGATATCATATACTTTTCACTGTCTGTTTTGAAAATGTTTACACTGGTGTCCAAATTAGAACAAGTGGCCATGTAATGCAAGCAAGATGGATTCTGGCTACCACAAGCCACAAGAGCAGAGAGGGAACCAAAGACAAGATGACATGTCACAAGCTACGGGGAAGCAGAGGGCAAGCTACAGCTCTTTTAGTTCTTTAGGCATTTAATCAGCTAGAAAAGCTGGTGCCTGCTGCTCCACTCCCAGTGGCCTCTCCATTATCACTAAAATAATAATGACAAATTGAGAAAGGCACAGAGGACCGGCAAATGTGAAGCCAAGTGTTGAAGATGGCAACAGGAGGTGACAGCCAACAGCCCTCAAACACCAGGAGGAGCCAGTGTCGGCCTTGGGGGCCTCGTCCTCTGAGAAGCAAAGCCAGCTGTCTACATTCATAACCTACCAGGAAGGGCGGATGGGACAAGGAGGGCTGCAAGACAGTGCCAAAGAATTCAACCCCCGAGCTGCAACAGCCATAAAGCAGCCTTGACTCATTTCTGCCTGAGTAAGAGCAAGCCCTGGAATCACAGTGAAGGGATTATTTAGACAGGACCAAGTTAGACAGGAGCAGGGTCTCTGACACCTGGGCTTAGCGGGGAGCTGAGGGGAGCTGCCCTCTCCATGCTGGCTCATAAGCTCACCTTGGCCACTCAAATGGCTATCTAGAGCCCAGCCTCAGTAGCTGTCCAGCAGTCCTCTGATTTGGGGTTGAAGACTCTAGCACCCAAATTCCAGAATCCACTTTTGTCTCATAAGCTCATAAGGTTATGGTACAGCCTGGTTTGTTTTCCTGCACAAAATCCCAATGAGTTAAATTAAAACACACACACACACACACACACACACACTAGAGAGGCCCACCAAGCACCCAGAAATCCCTGGAGCTCCAGCTTCTTAGGTCTTAAATATCAGAGCATCATTTTGTGACTTCATTCATTATTCTCTGCATTTCCTTTCTTCCTAGAATTCCCTTCCCAACAACCTTCACCCAGGTAACTCCTGCTAATCTTGCACTTCTTCAGAGGTCACCTTGTACACACACAACCCCTCCCCTCCCATTATATTAGAGGCCCCGTTGAGCACTTTATTTTATCTTCATGACATTTATTCCTTTCTTCATTCACTCAGGAAATATTTGTTGAGCATCTACTAGTCACAGGCACAGAGCTAGACACTGGGGATTCTGCCATGAGCAAGTAAAGAAACAAACCGTCCATGTCATCTTGGAGCTTCCCATCTAAAGTGGAAGACATCATTAACAAGACATAACAAATATCGTATGATAGCATTTGGTGTTTAAATGCTAAAAAAAAAATCACACTGAGCTATGAGGAAATAGCGCATGCTGGACCTGAGGTGAGGCCACTGTAATGGAAGCACTACCAAAACTTATGCAGTTTTTGTGCCCAGCCCCACCACCTCCTGAGAGGAAGCACTCTCCGCTAGGCAGGGCCCGTGCACAGCAGCTCACACTGCATGCAGGGCACCAGGCTCAATGGAGGGGGGGCGATGGCAGGGGCTCTTCACCCAGAAGAGACTCTGAACTCTGGCTTTCCCTTACCTTCCTCGGCACCCGCCGCAAAATTCGTTCCTCAACATTAATCCATTTGACAAGAGAGGAAACTATTTTCAAAGTAAACAAAATAAATCAAAATGGTGCTAACTTCTCTCCCTAATGTCCTCCATCAATCATGGATGACTCGAGCTTCTTAAACAGAGAGACTGGGGGAGTGGAGGGAGTGAAAAAAAATTTAAATTCAACTGGCTCCCAGCTCTATAACATTAAGATGCTGGAATTGAGTTCCAAGTACTATTTATGCCTAGAAGGAAGGGGAAAAATCAATAGTAAACCACATAATTGGGAGAGGGGTGAGGAAGAAGAAAGGGGGACACATTCCTTATTGACTCAGAGAAAAACGCAACGAAGAGTCAAAACACCTTCATTTAATGCCTCAGTAAAGGCTGCGCAAGGCAGAGTGACAGAGACAGGAAGATGTAGGAGAAGGAAGTGTTAACTTCCCGGACCCCAGATGACAACTGGGGTCCCTGAAAATGACTCCTGCCAGCCTCTAAGGGCAAGCGCCAGACTGTTTGGTGCAAACCAAAAACTCACAAAGGAAAAGTGGGAAAAGAAGAAACAGGATAGCACGGGTCCTCCAGAGAAACAGACAAAGCAGCCAGCCTTCCAAATCGGGATTCACATGCTCAACTCCACACTACTGCCTGTTAAGTAACTTTTTTAAAAAAGTTTTTATTTATTTACTTTTGAGACAGGGTCTTGCTGTATGTCACCCAGGCTGGAGTACAGTGGTATAATCATAGCTCACTATAGCCTGGAACTCCTTGGCTCAAGAATCCTCCTGCTTCAGCCTCCTGAGCATTGGGACTATAGGCACATACCATCACACTAGGCTAATGCTTTTATTATTTGTAGAGAAGGGCTCTCTCTTTTTTGCCCAGTCTGGTCTCAAATTCATGGCCTAAAGTGATTCCCTTGCCTTGGCCTCCTAAAGCACTGATATTACAGGCATAAGTCCCCACACATGGCATTTAAAAAAAAATTTGTAGAGACCGTGTATTGCTATGTTGCCTAGGCTCAACTCAAAATCCTGACCTCAAGGTATCCTCCCACCTCAGTCTGCCAACTGCTGGGATATCAGTCATGAGCCACCACACCAAGTTCCTTAAAGTTTTGCCATTCAAATTAAAAATAAAGGTAGGCCCACTAGGTTGGCTATACTGAGAAGTATGGACAACTGCCAGGTGTTGGCAACGATGGCAAGACATCAGTGGGAACATAAGCTGGTGCAACCTCTTTGGAAAACAGTCTGGCAGTTCTTCAAAAAGCTAAACAGAGAATTTCCATGATACCGGCAATTCCATGCCTTGGGTATAAACCCAAGAGAACTGAAAACATATGGCCAGAGAAAAACTTAGACATAAATATTCATAGCAGCATTATTCATGATAGCCAAAAAGTGGGAATAAATCAAGTATCTATCGACAGATGAACGGGTAAACCAAATGTGGTACATGCACACAATGGAACATTCACATATAAAAAGGAATAACACACTGAGACATGCTACAATATGAAGGAACCTTAAAAAATGCTGAGACAGTAGACAGACACAAAAGACAACAAATCATATGATTCCGTTTATATGAAATGTCTAGAACAGGCAACTCCATGGACACGGGAGCTGGCTTAGTAATTGTCAGGGCTGGAGGAAGGAGAGTGGAATGAGAGTGACTTCTAAAAGTACAGGTTTCTTTTGGGGCGATCAACATGTTCTGGGATTAAACAGTGCTGATGGTTGCACTCCTTTGTGAATAAACTAAAAACCACTGAATTGCACACTTTAAAAGAGTGAATTTTATGATGTATGAATTATATTTTAATAAAAAGAAAATAAAGGCAGGACACATATGGTAGGAGGTGGTTAATCTACTTGATAGATTTATTATCTCATCAACATAAACACTACAGTAATCATCAATAAGCTACCTATTTAATAAACCATGTCCAATTTTGCAACACCTTGAAGTAGATGGTTTGAGGCCCTAAAAATGGTAAAAAATACTACTTTTGAAACATTTTGTGGCACCAGTTTTTTAATAAATTCTATCTGGCTTCCAATAGCTATGTACATTAGGAAGGTATTATGGGCTAAACTGTGTCTCCCACAAAATTCTTATGTTGAAGTCATAACTCCCAGTACCTTCAAATATGACTGTGTTTAGAGATGGGACCTTTAATGAAGAAATAATTAAGGTAAAATGAGGTCCTGTGTTTGGGCTCTAATCCAATACTAGTGACGCCCTTATAAGAAGAGATTAGGATGCAAACAGGAACAGCAGAAGACTATGTAAAGGCCAAGGGAGAAGATGGATCTATAGGCCAGTAAGAGAGGCCCTGGGAGAAACCACTCCACCAACACCTTGATCTCAGGCTGCCAGCCTCCACCACTGTGAGAAAATAAACTTCTGTGGTTCAAGCCACCCAGTCTGTGGTACTATGTCACGACATCCTAGGAAACTAATACAAAAGGCATTCATGCGTTAAATTCAGATTTAAAGACGGAAAGCAGATTAGTGGTTACCAGGAGGTAGAGAAGACAGAAATAAGGAGTGGCTACTTAATGTTTTTCTGGAATTAATTAAAAAGTTTTACGACTAGAGGTTGGTGCTTGCACAACATTTAATGAATATCCCAAATGACAGTGAATTGTACACTTTGAAATGGAAATTGTATGTCATGTGAATTTCACTTTTTAAAAAAAAAAGAAATCATACTCCTACCAGTATAGCAAGATACCTCTTCCCACACAGGTTCTAAGAAAATAATCAGATAAGTAAGTATACAGTCATGCATGGGTAAAAATGTTTGTTTTAGCCTGTGTACTGTTAAAGTGTTTTATAATAGTGAAAATGTGCCCATATGTCCATCAAGGAGTACATAAATAAATCAGGGTTCATCTATATATTGGAATATTAAATGACTGATCAAAATAATTGGTAGATCCATACAAAAAAGTCCCTTCACTTAGAAACACGTTTAATTCCTAAGTGCTGTTAAAAATGTAATTGTCGAGCAGTGAAAATGATACTATACACCTGAGCACTTGCCACCTGGCAGCAGAAGGCACAGCTGAACTGTGCTCTGTCCCAGCTTTGTTCATGTGGCAATTCCCGGCACATAGTAGGTGCTCAATAATTGTTAGATGGATGAATATCTAGGAAGAACCATTACATTTTAAGTTTTAAGAGCAAGTTCTATAGTTCATGCATCACGGACATTGCACTTTGTCATAAATAGAAAGATTACAAACAATGTATCTGGAATATTGCCATTCTTACTGAAAAATGTAGACACATACATATGTAATATGTGCAAAGAACCAAGTCTGGAGACATATACATTAGAAAGTTGACAGTGATTATCTTTACATGGGAATATTATAAATGATTTTTAAAACTTCCTTTATATGTTGTCTGAATTTTTAACAATAAGCACAGACTACTTTTCTAATCAGGAAAAAACTGAAAAAGCAATAAAGCTGTTTCCATGCAGAAAATAATTCACTTTATTGTTTACAATTCAATTCTGAAGACAGTTAATTTGGCATGCTAGGTCCTTTTGCTGAACTGCTCTCGTTGTTCTGAAGTTCTAAATCCATTTAGTTCTCTAAAATAAACAACTTACTCAAAGAAATTCAACCTGCTCAGGAAAGTCCAACATTAGTAATGTCCAGCCACACCACAGGTATTGGTGGGCCACTGTTGGTCCAATTGTTAAGAATCTGTCTGTTTTTGGTGCAATAATCAATAGGCTTAATACCTATCAGGCACCTGCTACTGACATTAACCAGCCAAAGCACCCAGAGTGTCATTAGAGGGGAGAAAAAATCTGGTCAGTCAATAATCAGAAGTTAATAAAAGAACTCTCCACCAGCTCGCTATTCCCAAAGACCAGAAAGCTGCTATGCTCTTAGGAACTCTTAGCAAAAACGACAACAACAAAAATTGTTTTCCTTGACTCTTGACCTTGGGAACAAAGGACTAAAACCCAGTACAATGACACAACAGAGTGTCTTGTATACTGTTTTCATTTCGGTGTCACTCTGTTTTCTGTGACTCTTTGGAGTAATTAAACAAGTCATTTCTCCCAGATCCTGAACTGGTCATACATAAAATCTTCCCAGCAGGACAAGCCTCAGGTGGTCAGGGAGACTGAGAAGTGGGGAGTCTCAATCCCAACTCCTGCAAAGGCTGGTGTGGCTCAAACCTGGTGACCTCACTCACTGAAGGGACATGAGGTGAGGGGTGCGGTGGTTACCCTGTGTCAGACTGAAGGGTCCTGCTGCCTGTCAGCTCCTGAGATGCCTGACTCAGGGCCCAGGAGCCACATCCTCCAGGCTTTAAGGAGAAAATGGAAATTGTGATTTTTTATGTAAATGCCTATTTTTGTTCTCTTAGCCACTAATTAGATTTTTTTAAACCCTATGCAGTCCAAACCAAGAACATCTATGGGCCACCAGTATGCAACATGTTAGCATCTGATCTTGAGTTTGATACTGACTCCAAGCCTTTCTACTCCTGGCAAGCCACCTAAGGACAAGTCATCTCAGGACCTTTGGGCTTGAATTCCTTTTTCATCTTTATCTCTTGAGTTTCCTCACAAAACTCCAGGGGGATGCGTCCCGCTTAAGACTATGTTGTTTATAAATCACATTGAGTACAACCCACAATCAATTTTCCCCTCTAGTCAACTGCAAAATAGGATTATAGGCCCTATTCCTAAAGAAGGTGCTTAGAAAAGGAAGATGTTCATGGCCTACAGTCCCCTACCCCACATTATTCTGGATTCCAACAAAGATGGGGGAACCAAGGCAGCTCAGGGAACCAGGGCAGCTCTGAAACCAGGCCTGCTGGAGCGAGAAATGAATGACTTCCCTTCAGTGGCTCAAAAACCTGGCAAAGAGGAATGATGCCCTGGCCCCAACAGCCACTGCAGAGGCTGGCTGTTACTCCACTAGAAACCCTCGTGTCCCTCCTCTACATGCCTACCCCTCAGCCTGCTGCCCTGTCTGTCCTGCGTTTCTCTACTCCTAGGGTTCCCGTGCAGAGGGCATGGAGGCCATCTCAAGACTCCCTCTCCAGCCTGCCCCTCAGGCTTCCAGAGCACCAAGGAGCAAATACAGATCTCCCTCTAAGCTGCAAGGATTGAACAGGATGGGTCCACACAGCCCATCTCTACTGGATTTGGTATAAATGAAGTCCATGCACATATGCCATCTTCCTTGTAGTCCTCATAAAAAAGCTCTGAGAGGTGTCATGTCCTTCTTACAGAAAAGGAGATGGAGGCTTTGAGAGGTTATTTTAGTTAAAAAAGAGAGAAGCCTTCTTAGAGAAGGTGAACTTCCAACTGGGATAAGAAATCCCAGCAAGAACATGAGGGGTACAATGGGAGACCAGCGAGTTTTCCTAAACTTAGCTTTCCCAAAGCACCTGCACTAGAGCCCACCAAGTACTCAACACTCCAGACACACGGGCTACCATGGGAGGCTTTAGGGAGCTTTGGCACAGAGAGGACAGGTTCCTTATGGCACAACCAAAGACTTCAGAGCTGATGAAAGGCATGATGAAAGAACACAGTCAGCCCCATAGCAGATGGTTGGAGATGGCAGCCTGAAAACCAAAACAGCCCACAGGTGCTTCAAGAATGCAGGCCCTGACAAAAAAGAGTCCATCAGCCCTACTGCTATTTATTCCAAGTTACTTCACACACACACATGCAGATGTATGCACATATGCGTACATGCACACTCACACACACACTCTCACACATATTTCTTGCAGTAGGCAAGAAATGAGAAAGACTTGAAGGAAGTGCAGCAGGGGGCCTGGGAGAGAGGCCTGCAGGAAACTGTTCAGGACAGAATGTGTGGCATTCAGCAACCCAGAAAGCTGCAGGTGGGGATTAAGGGGACGCTGTCAGGGGAGGGAGAATTGACTCTTGTTTAATAACAGCACATCCCCACAGAGCTACTCTTCCTGTGTCATGTCTACACATCTAGTTTGCCCTTCATGTGGCTGTCTGACCCACGAGCATCTCCTCCAAAAGCAGGGGTTTGGCTAGGGTGAAATGCCAACACTGGAGACAGTGGTCTGAGAATTTTCTGTGTAAGTTATATTTGAAGTTGCATATATAGATGTAATCAGCAAGAAACAGGGTATATAGGAGAGGAGGGGGAAAAAAAACAATGAATGATGCCAGCAGCAGAAACAGAGACTCTGAGACTGGGAATCTCCTATTGAGTATCTTCTTGGTAAACTTCTTTCTGCTTGTTAAACAAAGGCAAAGCTCTCTGAAAGGGCAGGACCACAGCAGTGGTGGAGCCCTCAAGGCAGAAATCGTGGATAAGCACTGCCCTGAGAAGAACCAAACCCACCACTTTTATTCTTCAGTCACTCTGCTCAGGAACAAGCTTCCAGGGAGCTTGGCTGGTTTTCTGCAGTGATCCACAGACACGTCACTAGAAGTCCTTCCTTAGATCACGGGAAAGTGGCCAACGATTCTCCCATTGTACACAAGAAAACTAAATGGTCAGACCCAGATGACTTGGCAAGACCAGGGCTAACTAATCTGGTTCCCAGGTTCCACTGCTGAGAAGCAGGTCAAGGGCAGTACCTGCTTCCTGGCCTGGGCCCCCAGGTTACTGCCATAGGCTATAGAAGGGCTTTGTTACAGGGCTGCAAGTGCTATAATTTTTGTCTAAAAAAAAAAAAAAATTATGTAACTTCGCATGCTGTGAAAACACTAGTTTATTTTGCATCTTCATTTCACCTTGCTGCAATTTAAGTTTATTGTTTCTGATACCCTTTTATACATTAATCTAATACTGCATTTGGTCCAAGAAGTCAGACACTGTGAATTACACTGATCACTCAAAATTTTATCCAATTTAACAGCCTTGATACGATTTAGAATACAGCAATAGCCCTGTCTTTTTTTTTTTTTTTTTTTTTTGAGACGGAGTTTCGCTCTTGTTACCCAGGCTGGAGTGCAATGGCGCGATCTCAGCTCACCGCAACCTCCGCCTCCTGGGTCCAGGCAATTCTCCTGCCTCAGCCTCCTGAGTAGCTGGGACAACAAGCACGTGCCACCATGCCCAGCTAATTTTTTGTATTTTTAGTAGAGACGGGGTTTCACCATGTTGACCAGGATGGTCTCAATCTCTTGACCTCGTGATCCACCCGCCTTGATCTCCCAAAGTGCTGGGATTACAGGCGTGAGCCACCGTACCCAGCCAGCCCTGTCTTAAAGATAATAAAAATAGATAAAAATGTTTGAAAAACCACAAGCAACAAGATGCCAGGGTATGTCTGACAGCCTGAGCTTGCATCGCCTATCTACCTCTTGGCCAGAAGAGAAAAGAAAACCTTCAGTGACCATCCTCCCAAAACCATATCTAATGAGAAGAAAAGATATTTCCTCTTAGTAAAATCAGGGTGCTTGACCACGTGATCTTAACCACTCATACAGAGATAGCTACACTGATTTTGGGAACAGGGTATTATGTGTGAGCTTACCTGTGACTACTCATTCAAGAAAGCTTTCTAGCAGATGATGCCACAGAACCCAGACTGCCTTCTCCTTCCCATCTTCTCAAATCCATGTAGAGGCAGGGGGAGGTCAGTGAGAGCAAACAGGAGATGTGCTGGGTGGGGTCACGCTCAAAGTTCAGTGTAATGCACAAACAACCTGTTAGTGATTGCCAAGTGAACCAGTCAACAACCAATCATGAACTCTAAATACTCTTGGAAAACTTAAAAATATACCCCTTGGGAATGAGGGATTCCAAAAAATCATAGGAGGCAGGAATCCTGCTGGCACCCCCACACGCTACAGCCATGGCACTCTGTGATAAAAGGCAGTAACTACCATGCATCTGCACTGCTTAAAAGCACCTGGGATAGGGACTTTCCACCTTTGACAAGAGCAGGGAGGCTTAATGAGTTAACATTTTCAAATGTTTTCTGAGCTCTTTGATGGGAGCAGCTCTGTCACTGCAAAGCAGCCTTTCATCTCCAGGGCTGAAATAGTCTATTTCTACCCCCTCTAACCAGCTAAGCCTAACCAACCTCAGCAAGGTCACCCTCTCCAAGACAAAAGGAAAGCGAACAGCTGACACAGAACGTAGCCTCTGATCCTGTCTTTCTTTGCCTAATGCACCCTGGCTAATTTTTCCCTAACAGTATCATCAGGGGCACATGTGGCCCTGCTGCAATGCCCTGTGCCATCTGAGGAACAGGAGAAACTCTTCTGCTGGAAAATGAATGCAAATAGATTCTAATCAATAGGAAGAGCTCAATTAGAGCAAGTTCAGCATACTTAAAAGGTGTTGCTATTTTCTCCCTGGCTTACGCCACTCAGCCATTTTGAGGGGCTGGACCTTGGGAGCTGGCTGTCAAGAAGAGCTACTCCAGACAACTCTAACTGGACCAGCACACTTCCCACCATCCTGGATGTCTTCTGCAAGCCAGGAGAGGGGAAAAACTCCTTATTTCAGTTCAGAGCTACATTTCTCCTCTTTGCATGCCCCAGCAACTCCTTCAGGACACTGAGGGCAACTCAGTAAAGACCTGTGCCTTGACCACTGGTATGAAAGCCCCTGGGCTATTGCAGCCCCCAGGTCATCACAACCACCTGCAGAAAGTCAGCTGTGCCTTCAATCTGCAAGGAACAGACTCCTGCCCAGGAGACCTCAGGTAACGAGGGGTTAATAATATAAAAGCCGGGGAAGTGAGGCAGAACATGAAACATGGCCCAAATGCCAGGCACTGTTTTCTGGGTTTGGATCTTGGCACTATCTATTAGCTGTGTAATCTTGCAAAGGTTACTTAACAATCCTGCAGCTAGGCACTCTTGTCATCTCTGGCTTATAAAAAAAACAAAGGCCAAGGCGGGCGGCTCACTTGAGGTCTACAAGACCTGGCCAACATGGTGAAACCCTATCTCGATGAAGAATACAAAAAAATTAGACGGGCATGGTGGTGCACACCTGTAATCCTTGCTACTCAGGGGGCTGAGGTGGGAGAATCATGTGAACCCTGGAGGGAGAAATTGCAGTGAGCCGAGATTGTAACACTGCACTCCAGCCCAGGTGACAGTGATAGACTCTGTCTTTAAAAAAACGAGGGGAGGGGGAAAAAATCTTCTCAATATCTAAAAGCCTTAGCAAGAAACAAACCCATTTAGCATTTAGCACAGTGCCAGGTATACAGTAAGTGTTCAATAAATGCTGGCTAATGACATGCCTTCTGCTGCTGTTGCATGCTGGAAAATGTTGAGAGAAACTCTGAAAAAGAGCTAGCGGCCAGAAATTTCAGGAAAAGCTGCCTATATCCTCCTCTATGAGTGTCATAAGGCACATTTCTCTGGTACTTTCTCAGGATTTTTAATGTGTTGAAGACAAGTTTAACTTTGAAAAACACTGAATTAGATAAATTTACTTATATATTTTTGCTATAAAGAATACCTGTAGATAGATCAAGATGGCCAACTAGAGGAATCTATTGTTCATCTTTCACAAAAATGACAAAAACAACAGATAAAACTGCACTTTGAGTAGAGTGACTAAGGGAAAACACTGGAAAGTGACAAAAACTCTCTGAAGCATGAAAACTTCGAAAGCTAGCATAGGGATGAATGCAAAACACCCAGCCAGGATCTCCTTGGGGCCAAGGGAAAGGTAAGCAGGGGATCCCCCATAGTCTCCCCAGTCACTGAGGCTGTCTGCAATTCCAGCTACAGGTTAGCCACACAGTCCCCACAGGACCTGAGCCCAGTGGAAGAAACTGCCAAGAGTCCAAAAGGTCACATTGCTCCAGAGAAGGGACACATGCTGAGTTATCACCACCTCCAAGAAGCCAAGCTCAGCTCCAGAGTGGGACAGAGCCACTGCAGGAATGCATTCTGCCCTGGAGGCCATTAGCCTTTATACATCCACATCTCCACGTCCCTGGGTCCCTGCCATCATTGCAATGTGCCCACAAAAAGGACTGAGTGCTGTGATCCCAGCTAGACCCGATGGTGCAGTCATCATCCCTGCCCCCGTGTGCATGCAGTACTCTACACTCCAGGGAGCAAGCAGTTAGCACAGCAGGGATGCCCCAGGACTAAGGGAGCCACTGTACATGCTGAGCAGAGACCTAGAGCTGAGTACCTCATACCTGCTGCCACCAACAACCCCTCCAGTGGCGTTGGTACTGCATATCTATGTGCATCTTCCAAGAACTAAAGTGCAGCCAGTTCAGTGACTGCCACCACAGACAGACACACCTCCTCCAGAGGTAGAGCTGCTGCATGCCATGTGTCCACAAGGAGCGGCCCACCTGATGCCCACCAATGCAAGTAACCCTGTCCACTCTAGGGCCAGAGCTACCATATGCCATGCACATACCCCAGAAACCAAAAAGTGACCCGCCCACCATTACCAGCAACCCCACCCACAAAACCAGGGGAGCCACTGTACCAGGCGCATCCCCACCAGGGCCTGAGAACCACCTTGTCATGCAAACCCCCTCAATCACAGGCAATGCTGCACCACTGTCTTCACAAACAGCTGCAGTTTAAGATTCTGAGGAAATTTCAGACACTGATGACTTTAATTACAGTCAAAGAAAGCAGAGAGGAATTACACTACAATGCCCTACCTAGGATAAAAGGCAAAGCACCCTACCACCCCAAAGACACCATAGGAAACATCTATATGAAAAGCTATTTCTCCACAAAAGTGACTCCATATATTTGCAAGAAGCAGCTACTCTACCAGATGTGCAGACACCAATGTAGGAACTGAAGAAACATGAGAAAACAAGTAAACATAACACATCCAAAGGAGCATAACAACTCTCCAATAACAGACCTCATAGAAAAAGAAATCTATAAAATGCCTGAAAAGGAATTAAAATATTATCAAGAAAACACAGGGAGATACAAGAGAACACAAAAACAGAAAAACAGTTTACAATCTGAATAAAACATTCAAAAAAAAGATGTAAAAAACAACCAAGCAGAAATCCTGGAGCTAAATAAATGAATGAATGAGATTATAATATAATCAACAGCTTCAACAATAGACTGAGCAAAAGAAAACAAAAAAATTGAACTTGAAGACGAGTCTTCTGAAATAACCTAGTCAGACCAAAGACTAAAAAGGGTGGAAAGGGAATTAAAAGAATGAAGACAGTGAAGAAAGTCTACATTCTATATGGGGAAACACCATCAACTGAATAAATACTCAAATTTTAGGAGTTCCAGAAGCAAAAGAGATTTTAAAAGACACTAAAAAAACTATTCAATAAAATAATAGCTAAACTTTTTTTTGTTCCCTCAAGATGGTAGATTGGAGGCTTTTAGCATGCCTCAGCCACTTGGAAATAGCAAAACATGGAGTAAAGATCAACTTGGAGAGTTTTAATTCAAGAAGGGAACATGAATTAACCAGAATAGTGAAAGTTACTCCAAATCCCATGGAGAAAATGGTGGGTAAGCAGCCCTTGTAATAGCATTTGGCTATAAAAATGAGTGAAGTCCCTGTACATAAAAGGGGCAAAGTTTTCCTCTATGACTCACCTTTCCAATCAGGATTTGTGCAACCCACAACCAAAAAAGAGCACCTTGGAACTACCATGAGGAGAGGCTGGGAGACACTGAGAGGAAAAGATATTGGGGAAAGCTGCATGCATTTTTCTCAAACTTGGATCAAGGGGAAGATGTCATTTTTAATCCACACCACAAAGTCATTGTTTGGTGACCTAACAAAGCAGCTACACAGATTTAGTCTCAGACTAGAGACAGGAGCACTTGCTTTGGAGCAGGGTAGAAGCCTCCCAGCCGTAAAGAAGCAGCTAGTGTGGAAAATGCCCCAGCAGTAGGCACTGGAATTGGGCAATCTCCCACCACAGGACTAGAGTGGGAGCAGAGTTGCTGAAACCGTGAGAGGTGAGACTTGCAGCCAAGAGCAGCTTTGTGACCCGGAACTGCTCTGTATGTCATTGTTTGGAGCCCCAACATTCTCCCCTGAGACCATGGTATAGCTGGGCCCTCTATCCCAGGCAGATCTCCAGTCATTTGTAGTACCCACTTCTCCACTTCTCTAACATTAGCAGCCTAAGCTGCCCCACACCTACTAAGCAAAGAATCTGGTACAGTGGAGCCATCTTTGCTTGACACCCAGACAGATCTCCAGGCATAAGGAGTACCCATCTGACTGGATTAGCAGTCTGAACTACTTTATCCTTTCTATGCAGAGATGGTGGTGGAGCAGAGTCAACTCTACTCCTCGCCCAGGCATTTGGAGCATCCAGTTGGTTTTGGATCAGCAGCCTGAGCCACCCCAACCTTCTTGTGCAGAGACCATGGTGCAGCAGGACTGTCTCTGCTCCATAGCAAGAGAGATCTCCAGGCATTCAGAGAACCCACTCACCTGATTTCTTCTTGAGCTGCCCACCCCACTTTTCTACAAAGACCTTATTGCACAACCATTTACTCCACTCCTCACCAGTAGATATATTTCCAGGCAATCAAATACCCATACGCATGGATTAGTAGCCTGAGTTGTCCCTCCCTTCCCCTGCAAAGACCTTGTTGTACCAAGAGTTTTTCCAGGGCAAACTCCCAGGTATGCAGCATGCTTGCTCCCCTTATATAATAATAAAGGGTTTAATGCAACCAAAAGATACAAGTATCTGGAAAACATATTGATATGGTTTGGCGGTGTGCCCATGCAAATCTCATCTTGAATTGTGTAGCTTCCATAATTCCCTCGTTATGGAGTGACCCAGTGAAAGGTAACTGAATCATGGGTGTGGTTCCCCGGTATTGTTCTTGTGGTAGTGAATAAGTCTCACAAGATCTAATGGTTTTGATAAATGAAAACCCCTTTTGCTCGGTTCTCATTTTCTCTCCTGCCTGCTGCCATGTAAGACACGTCTTTCGCCTTCCACCATGATTGTGAGGCCTTCCCAGCCATGTGAAACTGTGAGTCCATTAAAACTCTTCTTCTTCATAAATTACCCAGTCTCAGATGTCTTTATCAGCTGTGTGAAAACGAACTAACATACACATGCATCCAACACTGGAGTACCTGGATTCATAAAACAAACACTACTACACCTAAGAAAACAGATTGATAGAAATATAATAATAGTGGGGGACTTCAACACCCCACTGACAGGACAAGACAGATCACTGAGGCAGAAAATCAACATAGAAACTCTAGGCTTAAATTGGACTACAGAACAAATGAACCTAATAAACACTTGCAGAACATTATATCCAACAATCACAAAATATCAGCTCTTCTCATTTCTGCATGAATGTTCCAAAACTGACCATATGCCTGACCACAAAGCAAGTCTCAATAAATTTTAAAAACCTAAAAATCATATCAATTATCTTCTCAGACAACAGAGAAATAAAATTAGAAACCAATACCAAGAGAAACACTAAATACTACACAAGTACACATAAGCTAATTATTGTTCCTGAATAATCTCTGGATAAACAACAAACCCAAGGCAGAAATTGAAATCTTTTTCAAAACAAATAAAAATAGAGATACAATACACCAAAACCTAGGGTACAGCAAAAGCAGTGCTAAGAAAAAGTTTATAATGTTAAGCATCTACCTCAAATAGAAAGATACAAATTAACAACCTAATGTTGACCCTCAAAGAATTAGAAAAACAAAAACAATTCAAACCAAAATCTAGTAAAAGAAAGAAAGATCAAGCAGGACTAAATGAGATTGAGATCAATAAAATAATTATACAATGGACATTACAACTGATAATTACAGAAACACAAAAGACCATCAGAGACTAGTATGAACACCTCTATAAACACAAACTAGAAAACCTAAAGGAAATGGAAAGATTCTGGGAAATACACAACCTCCCAAGATTGAATCAAGAAGAAAAAAAATCCTGATCTGACCATTAATGAGTAATAAAACCGAATCATTACTTCCAACAAAAAAAAAAAGGTCTCAAACCAGAGAGATTCAAAGCAAATTTTACCAGATATATAATGGAGAGCTGTTATTAATCTAATTGGAACTATTCCAAAGACTTGAAAAGGAAAGATCCTTCCCTAACTACTTCTATGATTCCAGTAACACTCTGATACTAAAATCAGGCAAGGATACGATAACAACAACAACAAACATGACAGGTTAACATCTCTGATGAACATAAATGCAAAAATCCTCAACAAAAATACTAGCAAATCAAATCCAAAAGCACATCAAAAAGGCAATTCATAATGATAAAGTGAATTTTACTCCAGAGACGCAAGGATGGTTCAACATCTGCAAATCAATAAATGTGATTCTTTACACAAACAGGACTGAAAACAAACACCATATGAAAATCTCAATAAAGAAAAGGCATTCAATAAAATTCAAAATCCCTTCTAAATAATAAATCCTCAATAAACTCCAAATCAAAAAAACACATCTCAAAATAACGAGAACCATCTGTGAAAAACCCACAGCCAACTTTATGGAGAGAAGTTGAAAGCATTCCCCACTAGAATTGAGAAAAAATAGGATGTCCACTCTCACCACTCCTATTCAATGCAGTACTGGAAGTCATAGCCAGAGCAGTCAAGGAGAAAAAAATGAATAAAATCCATATTAGAAAAGAGGAAGTCAAATTATCTTAGTCCCTTAATGACATGATCATACACCTAAAAAACCATAAAAACTCCTCTATTAGTTTGGTAGAATTCAGAAGTGAAGCTATCGGGTCCTGGGCTTTTCTTTGCTGGTAAACTTTTTTGTACCTTGAGGTATCACTTAATTGTTTATTTGAAACCTTTCTAATGTTTTGATGTATGTGTTAATTACTATAAAATTCCTTTCTAGTGCTGCTTTTGCTGTATCCTAAAGGTTTGGATATGCTGAGTTTCTATTTTCATTTGTTTCCAAAATTTTTTGATTTCCTAATTTCTTCATTGACCAGAAGCACGTTGTTTAATTTCCATATATTTGTACAGTTTCCAAAATACCTTTTGCTATTAACTTCTTTTATATACCATTGTGGTCTGATACGAGTTCAGTGTTTTAAAATTTGTTGACACTTGTTTTGTGGCCTAACGTGGTCTATCTTGGAGAATTTTCCATGTGCTGGTGAGAAAAACGTGTATTCTGTAGATGTTGGATAAAAATATTCTGTAAATGTCTGTTAGGTCCATTTGGCCTAAAGCATAATTTAAATCCAATGTTTCTTTACTGATTTTTGTCTAAAGATTCTGTCCAGTGGCGACAGTAGGGTGTTATAGTCTCTAGCTATCATTGTATTGGAGTCTATCTTCTTTTTCATACCTATTAATATTTGTTTTATATACCTAGATGCCCTGGTGTTGAGTGCATGTATCCTCTTGGTGAAATGACTCTTTTATCATTACATAATAACCTTATTTGTCTCTTTACAGTTTTTGACTTAAAGAAAGCCTATTTTATCGGATTTAAGCATAGCTACTTCTGCTTTGTTTTGGTTTCTGTTTGTATATTTATTTCTATCCCTTCAATTCAATCTATGTGTGTCATTACAGGTAAAACAAACTTCCTGTAGGCAACATGTATTTGGGTACTGTTATTTTCTTTTTTAAATGCTTTCCACCAGTCTATACATTTTAACAGGAGAATTTAATCTGTTTGAAGTCAAGGTTATTATTGATAGGTGAGGACTTACCTCTTTCATTATTGTTAACTATTTTCTGGTTGCTTTGTATATTTTTTTGTTCCTTTCTTCCTTTCATTTTATTCTGATAAAAGATTTTTTTACTACAGATACAATTCCATGACTTGTTGATGATCTGATCAGGATTTCTATTTCTTCCTGGTTCAATCTTGGGGGTTGCATGTTTCCTAGAATTTATCTATTTCCTCTGGGTTTTCTAGTTTGTGTGCATAGAGATATTTATATTAGTCTCTGATGCTCTTTTGTATTTCTGTATTATCAGTTGTAATTTACCCTTTATAATTTCTGATTGTAGTTGAAATTTTTTCTCATTTTTTCGATTAATCTAGCTAGTAGTCTGTCAATTTTGTTTATCCTTTCAAAAAACCAACTTTTTGTTTCACTGATCTATTGTAAAATGATTTTTTTATCTTAATCTTACTTAGTTCTGCTTAATGGCTTTGTTTTTTTTTTTTTTTTGCTAGATTTGAGTTTGAGTTGTTCTTGTTTTTTTGTTTCTTAAAAATTTCAAAACTTTCATCAAAGAAACTGAACTTCACACACACATACAAAAAACAGAAAAAACATCCCATGTTCATGGATTGTTAAGAATGTTATTAAAATAACTATACTACCCCAAAAGATACAAAGATTCAATGTAATTCCAATTGAAATACCAACAACATTATTAACAGAAATAGGAAAAGCAATCATAACAGTCATATAGAGTTGCAAAAAAATCCCAAACAGCCAAAGCAATCTTAAGCAAAAACAAAAACAAACAAACAAAACAAGACAAAACAGAAACAAAAAAAGCAAAGTTGGAGGCATCACACTACTGGACCTCAAAATGTACTACAAAGCTATACTAACCAAAACAACATGGCACTTGCATAAAGCAGACACATAGACAAAGAGCACAGAATAGAAAACCCCGAAATAAATCCATTCATTTGCAGCCATCTGATTTTCAACAAGGGCACTAAGAACATTCAGTGGGGAAGGAACAATATCTTCATTAAATGGCACTGGATTATCCATACCCAGAAAAATGAAACTAGACCACTATCTCTCACCATATACAAAATCAACTCAAAATGAATTAATGACCTAAATATAAGAACTGAAACTATAAAACTACTATAAGAAAACAGAAGAGAAACACTTCAGGCTAATATCCTCAAAAATAAAACCTCAAAAGCAGAGGCAACAAAAGCAAAAAGGAATTATATAAAACAAAAAGCTCTGCACACCAAAGAAAATAATCAACAGAGTACAGAGACAACCTATAGTATAATAGAAAATGTTTGCAACTGTTTATCCAACAAAGGATTAATATCTAGAATATATAAAAGGAACTCAAGCAACTCAACAGCAAAAAAACAATCAAAGTAGCCATACAAATAAATAACAGTTGCTGGTGAGGATGTGGAGAAAAGAGAATGCTTACATACTTTTGGTAGAAATGTAAATGACCTATCATAGAAAACAGTATGGAAGTTGCTCACTGTTTTTTATTTTAAAACTAAAGATAGAACTACCATATGATCCAGCAATCCCACTATGGGGTATATATTCAAAGGAAAGAAAATCAGTATGTAAAAGACATGTCTGCAGTGAGATGTACATTGCAGCACTATTCAGAACAGCCAAGATGTGGAATTAACCTGAATGTCCATCAACAAATGAATGGATGAAGAAAATGTGATATATATGAATACCATTTAGTCATAAAAAGAGTGAATGCCTGTCATTTGCAGCAACATGAATGAACCTGAAAGACATTATGGTAAGTGAAATGAGTCAGGCACAGGAAGATAAATACCACAAATTCTCACTCACATATAGAAGCTAAACAAGTTCATCTTCCAGATGTAGAGAATAGCAGCTAGCAGCTAGGAAGGGTGGAGAGATACAGAGAAGGTAGTTAAAGGATACAAAATTACAGCTTGATAGGAGCAACCTTCTAGTGATCTATGGCAATGTAAGGTGATCATAATTAACAATAACTTACTCTGTATTTTCCAATAACTAGAAGACTTTGAATATCCCCATAATGAAGAAATTATAAGGGTTTGATGTAATGGATATGCTAATTTTCCTGATTTGATCATTATAAATTACATGCAGGTATTAAAGTATCACAATGTAAACCATAAATATGTACAGATATTATGTGTCATTAAAAGAGTATCTATAAATATCAAGATAAATAAATGCTATGAAGATCGAATTGAGAACTCCTAAATCAGCATATTCTCCATTCAGTCTACTCTTCTCCCAAAAAATAATATACATACCTAACAGATATACCAAGACCATGTACAACATGTGAGCAGAAATGGGCAGGTAGCAGGCTGAGGTGTCTGCCCAGCTCGGTATTTGGATATTAACCTCCTCTGTATTTCACTTCTCACTTCCTCTAGACTGGATTATTCCAGGCTGGAGAATATTGTTAATTTATCTTCTACTTTCTTCTGAACTTAGTATATTTCAAAGTTTAGTTCTGCCTTTGTTTTATAATATCAAGCAACATATTTCAACTGTTTAAAAAAAAAAGAAAATTGGGCTGACAGAATTGAGCTGTTAATCAGAAAATTTTGCAGCCTTAAAAAAAAAATAAATTGGATCAGTCGATTCACTGTCTTAATATCTGTAGCCACAACTGAAAGCCTTCCTTTTTACTACAAAAATCTAAATTGGAAAAATGCTTCTCCCCAGGAAGATTTTAATACATGGGAATAGGGCAGAGTCACCCCAACACAAGGCCCTAAGCAGCAGAGGTGTGCCCCAGGACCCCTCGGAAATATTTCTTGACTGTTTCTTGTGTGCAAAAAGGCCCCAGAGATGGCCAGCAAGACTCAGCAACTTTCAATTCATCATTCCACACCTGTCCTTCTAAACCTCTATGCTGGGACCAAAGTCCTACACCTTACCTTACCAGGGATTGTAGGATTTTCCTGTGGTCTCAAAAAAGCAAACAAAAAACAACCCTTAGAAGCTTAGGTCCATATCCTAAAGATGAAAAGACTGGCACCGTTGTACTTTCAATCCCTGTGTCTTGATCATCTTAGCTTTCGCCCATAGCAGAAACTCAGACTTCTGTCCACATGTTACCTCCCTGAGGATAAGCTGGACTTGTAACAGACAGAGGTATGGTAAAGAGACAGTTGGAATCAGCCCCCATATGGAGGGCACTTTGTCCCCATATGGAGGTATGGAGTCAGTGCTTTAGTTCCTTCCCAGACACTAAGATGCCCTCCTACAGCGACATCTGACTCAAGTGCAAGGCAATAAAGAGGTTAGGGGTTCAGACTCTAGATTCAGCCTCCTCTGGGTTTGACTTCAGTTGTGTGATCCAAGGAAGGTGGCCTAACATCTCTGAGACTCACTGGCCCAGTTTAATAGATGAAGAAGCTAATAGCTTCTTCAAAAGCCATAGTTCAGACAGAGAGACAGAGAGAGAGAGAGAGAGAGAGAACATAAATGAAGCTCTCAGCTCCTAAAACATAATTAATGCCAGCCAACATTTATTAAGAACTTATCACCATAATCAATAACTAATGGGCAACTAATGCCCACAAAAAGAAGGGGAGAAACAAACAGCACAGAACCAATCAACAGGGAAACAGTAATGTAAGCTTGCATGTTGCTTTTGGGTTTAGGAAGCACTGGCACAGACATTGCCTCATTTTATTATGGTGAACATGTAAAAGAGGCAGATACTATTATTCCCACACTTCACAGACTAAAGAGAGTATTCTAGGCTGGGCGCAGGCTCGTGCCTGTAATCCCAGTACTTTGGGAGGCTGAGGCAAGTGGATTACCTGAGGTCAGGAACTTGAGACCAGCCTGGCCAACAGGGTGAAAGCCCGTCTATACTAAAAACACAAAAAATTAGCAGGGCATGATGGTGGGCACCTGTAATCCCAGCTAATAGGGAGGCTGAGGCAGGAGAATCGCTTGAACCTGGGAGGTGGAGGTTGCAGTGAGCGGAGATCACGCCATTGCACTGCAGCCTGGACAACAAGAGTGAAATTCTGACTCAAAAAGAAAAGAAAGAGTTCTTAAAATACGGGTGGGTTTACTGGAGGCCATATAACCAGGAGGAAACAAATACAGGCTTTGAATGCAGATGTTCTGCCCCTAAATCCACTAGGCTCAGTTGTTTCCCACAGAAAACTATGAACTCCTTTCTTTATAACCTTCCAAGAGGGCTAGCTCTTTAAGCAACCAGTTCTGAAAGCATGTTCGCTAAGGAAGAGCCACCTTGGGAAATGCCAAGAAACCTTTGCATGGGTGACCCTCATGTTCTGTGTCCTGGCCACCAAAACTCTATTGTTCTTCATTATTGTACATTGAGACAAGATTTGCTCCCAAATTTCCTGTCTTTTCCATCCACACTACTGTATTTAAAACCACCAGTTCTGCCCAGGGGATGGGAACTGTGGAACAAGTTTATGGGACCAATTCTTAAGAAAACTGGCATTCCTGAGAATTGATTAAATGGTAATAATAATAATAATTTAAAAAGCCAAACCCGAAGAAAAAAAATACATAAAAAACAAAAACACCAGTGTAGTAACTTAGATATGACAAAGCCTGGGTTACTTTTGACATTAAAAGTGAAACATTTCTTAGAAAATGATTGATTTGGTATCAGACACGCCAGCACAATTGCTGGACTGAGGCCTCATGGCTGCTGCGTTCTCCAGCTTGGTTCCTTTCAGGCTCCCCTGTAGACCACAGTGAGGACTCCTAATGAAGACTTTACCTCTTGTTCTCTCCCCTCCAAGTCACTGTGCTCCTGATAAAGTCTCTTTAGAATACTTTCACATCATTCCATTGTGTTCAATGTATTTTGCCTCATATTCAACACTCTCTATAGCCCAATCTCAAACTAACTCTCAGCTCTCTCTCTTACTGCTTCACTACACATCCCATACTGTGGCCAGACAGCCCTCCAAGGGAAGACATCTGCTTAAATGGCAGAGTGAAGTGTTTCCTAAAGTCCTCTAAAATTCTCTGTCCTCCCAACCCCCTTCCTAAAAATCTGTGATCAAGTTAAGAAATGTTGTGTGCTAATCCTTGATCTAATTTCCTCACAGCTGTTACATTATTGCCTGGTGGCCATAGCTGCAGAAAGCCCAGAACTCTGAATATTTAGAGTTGTATGAAAATTATTTTCCTGACTTCTACCATCTATTAGTCATATGACCTTGAACATGTGAAAACCCATCTATGAATATTTTCTCATTTGAAAAATGGGAGTAATACAGCTTTGCCTACATGCTTACAGTCCATTTCAGAAAGGTTCCTTAATCTAAGTCTCTTAACTAACATTCTTATGAGAATGTCTGGACATTCCCCAGTGATTATCTGGACAGTGCTCTATAGAGGGCATTCTATTGGGTGTGTGGGAGGGTAAAGGATGTATGAGATCTAGCTCCTGTTCCAAGGAACGTCTGTAGGTAAGGAGACTGCTACCAAAAAAGTCCATACTATTGCACATTAAGAGTTAAATGATAAACCATGATGTACAGAGAAAGAAAGGGCACAGTAGGGCAGGTGGTAGGGGGATCAGCTCGTCCTGCTTTGTGTGGGACTTCCCCTTGTTAGCACTGAAACTTTCATGACCTAGAAAACCCTTCAGCTTTGTGCAAACCAGGAGGGCTGGTCATCCCACAGTGATTAAGGAAGGCTTAGCAGTGATTGGAGTGTTCCTCAGAGGGGCATTTTAGGTGGTGGGCAACATGCAAATTGCCTCTCTACTAAACAAACATACACCCAACTCTGTGACTCAGCAATTCTAGTGATATAACTGTGAGAAATGAGCTCATGGCAGCATTGTTTATAATAGCCCCACTGCAACCAAGCAGATGTCCACCAACAGGAGAAGGGATATGTAATCGTGCATTTATAGACTGGGCTATTAAATACAACAACACAGGAGAATTTCTTAGGTATAATGCAGTGAAAGAAAGCCAGACTTACAAAGATCAGAATCTATATGACTTCTTCCAATTAACAGAAGAAAGAATAATTAATAATTAGGAGCTACTGATTAGAAGGGGGCACAAGGGAGATCTGGTGTGCTAGAGAGGTTCTATGCCATAATCTGCTTGGTAGTTACATGGGTAGGTATGTATGTATATATACACAAACATGCACACACATACATGTTAGCCAAGCAGTTTACTTAAGATTTGTGCCCTTTATTGCATGTATTATTCATCAAAACAATTTTTAAGCTGCCATTTATTGAGCCTATGTGCTACACAGCATGCTGTTAAGCATTTTAATCCTCATAGACCTTGGCCACTTTATAGATTAGGCCAAGAAAATGTAAGAAAATTTCTCATGACCAAGTGTTTCTCAAAAGTATTTTAAGGAATAGCAGCTTTGCAGGTGTTATCTGCAAAAAATTTAAAAAAAAAGAGGCTTGTGTTCAACTATGTTTTGGGAACTCTGGGATTAAAAGAGTTAAATGTACCTTTTCACTCCAGTATTAATACACCAATGTCCATACCTAATCTCTCTTTTATAAAGTCTGCAAGGTGTAATAAATACTACAGAGAAATATCTGTAGACCAACATTTATATTTTGAGAAAATGATTTAGCTTTGTATTGTCAATATTTGCTTTAATATTCTGAGATCTTTCCCTATGGCATTAAGAGGTTAATTTTATAGTGTAAGCACTCATCTAACGTTATCAGCTCATATTGGCCCCTCCTCCAGAAAAGCTTTTAGGTGATAGTGTTCTTCCCTCATAACAGCATAATGCCATCAGCAAATTAGTTATTACATTCCACAGAGCCTGGTGGAAACCTCCCTTGCCAATTACTGACTAGTCAATTACATTCTGGACATATGCATTTTATACTGATTAAAAAAAGAATTACAGCCGTTGATTCTGCTTTTCAAATTAAGGGATAACATCTATGTAATACAGACTTACAGCGACTTGGCTCAATAAAATAGTTATTTAAAAGAAAAAAAATGGGATTTAGAGAAAAACCGTGACCAAGACATTATGACTTTCCAAAAACAAGGAGTAAGAAATCCTGTTAGCCTTTCTAAGCCCCAAAGACTAAAAGGCCTCAGGGAACTGTAAGCTCTAACCTAATACCAATACTACACTGAAAAGTCAAAATTTCCTCCAGCACTGGAGAGGATTTGTCTCACTAGAAAATTTTAGATACAAACACCACGTCAAAAATAATTCTTCAGTGACTCTAAGCATTCTGCCAATGACAACAGATTTGAAATGCATTTTAGAAGCAATGATAGGGAATTAAATAGATTTCTAGTGCTGTAAAGCTTAATATTACTTCACAAAGTGTTAAAGTGTCTGCCCATCTTCCCTCAGCTCATTTTGTACCTTGTAAGCACTAAAGGAAAGCTAAGTGCAGGAATACTTATTAACCATTGGAAGCAACATCAATGGTAGCATGACTAACACCTTCCAAAAGGTTTTGAGAAAGCTAAAGTAAAACAGCATGTGAGTCCCTAAAAGTCTTGATGGAAAATATTGGCAGCTATCACCTACAAAGCTGCCTCTAGCTAAGGGCCAACTATAAATTAGAGATTATTTAATTTTGCAGTAACACTCATGAGAAACGACAATGTATTATTCTTCCCCTGAAAATAATGCAAAGATTCTAATTAGTTTTTAATTGCTTACTAAATTGTTCCAATTTTATTCAAAATGGTCTTTAAAGAGCTACACACCAAAAAATACTTCCAATATTTCCATGAGACATTTGTCAGTTCTCCTGGCCTGAAGGCAGCACCAGCTGAATTCCAGAAGTACACAGCCATGGAGGGCTCACATGCTAAATTTTTAGTACGAAAGGATTTTATTTCAACCGCCTGTGACTTCACCCAAACAGGTCTGAGTGCAGAAAACAATTCTCATCTAAGCAAATGAAATCTGGGTTGCCTGAGATTCTGGGATGTGAATGTGTTCACCTGGAAGATACTGTTCTGGGCGGTCACTCTACCCAGACTCCCCTTTATCTAAATGCTCTCAAATGTTTCTATGGTCAAACACCAACCATTTTAGATAATATTTATACAGAAATGCGGCAGAGAAACTCTTAGAACTTTGACCTGTTACCAATTGGCTACTAATAGAGTCCTCCACTTCTTTTGGCAATGATTCCAATCTTGAAGGCTCAAGACAACTTCAGCTTTCAGTCAAGATTGAGTAACAGGTATCAAGATTTACCCCCCTGCCTTAAATAACTAGAAAAGTGGACAAAATATATGAAACACTGGTTTTCTGGACATTAGGTAACAGGCAACACAGGACTGTGATAGCTAAGAAGGGAAACAGAAAAGGTCAATTCTACAATTCTACCAGCTTCCTACCTGAAGGCAGTTTCCAGGCCTCAGTACAGGGACGGGAAATGAAGCCCAGCTGATTCACTAATTCAGGGAGACACAGTCAGAGTTCAGAGGACAAGGCAGCCAGAATTTTTAAGGCAGAGCACAGGAGATAAGGGAAATGCAAAGACAGAGAGCACCAGAAACCTGCAGAGGGTCCTTCGAGGACTATTTCAGTTCCAATCTGTATGGTGTGAGAAGACAGTACCTGGGGCTGGGAAAGAGCAATCAGGAAGGAATAAGCAGAAAAAGTCTCACTCCTACCAGCCAGAGTGAAAAGACTGCACAATATACAAGGGACCAGACAGATGTCTTTAAAATAAAGGGGAGTCACGTGAGGTATCTAAAATAAGTCAAATCATAGAAACAGAAGCTGGAAGATGATTGCCAGAGTTGAGAGGAGACAGAATTAGTGTCGAATGGGCATAGTTTCAGTTCTGCAAGCCAAAGCCCTGGAGACCTGTTGCACAACAATGTAAATATACTAACATTGCTGAACTATAAACATAAAAATAGTTCCGGTGGCAAACTTAACCTTATTGCTTTATAACCACAATTAAAAATAAAATATAAACATAAGGAAAAATAAATAAACAGGAGAGGGCCTAAATTAGCCCAAGACTACCAGCTGCTCTGCATGTGCCCAAATGAAGCTTACAAGCAAGCAATGAAAGGATCCACCTCATCCCAAATAAGTGAACTCCACAAAAGAGCCACACCATTCAAAGAAATAAAACCAATCACAGCAATAATATAAAATTCTTAGTATCCATCATCCAGTCGGAAGCCAGCCAGCAAAGAAATGAAAAAATATGACCCATAAGCAAAAGAAAAAGTAATCAACAGAAACAGAGCCAGAGGCAAGAGAGGTGATAAAAAGAGCAAATAAAGATACTAAAATGGCTATTATAAATATACTCAATGTGGTCAGAAGAGAAAAACATGATCATGATCAAGAGAGAAATATAATAAAAACCATCTAGAAATGAAAAATACACTATATGAAATAAAAAATTCACTGAATGGGATTAACAATAGTGTAAACAGTGCAGAGGAAAAGACGAGCAAACTTGGAAACATGCTACTAGAAATTATCCAAAAAGAAAAGCAACAGAAGAGTGAATAAAGCACCAACGACCTTGGGACAAAAATCAAAGAGAGTAACATGTATGTAATTACAGTCAAGGAAGGAGAGAAAAGAGAAGGTAGAATAGAAGAACAATATGAAGAAATAAACTCATATGATGAAGTACAATAAACTCCTTGAAGAATAAAAATTAAGAAAACCACACAGAGACACGATAATGAAATTGTTGACCAGTAATAAAATGAAAATCTGAAAAAGAGAAAAAGATACATGACAGCAGCATTGTCAGAAATTATGTGAGCCAAATGACAGTGGAGGAACGTCCTCAAAAGTACTGAAATCGACTGTTATTTTGGGATTCTCTACTCAGTGAAAGTCATCTTTCAAAATTAAAGACATTTTTCAAATAAAAGCTGGGAGAGTTCAGTTGTCAGCAGAATTTGACCAAAAGAAATGATGAAGTAACTCAGATAGAATAAGACAGTAAATACAAATTTGAGCCTTTACAAAAGAATAAAGAACACCAGAAGTGGTCATTATATTAAAACTATTAAAAAGAAAGTTAACTCTTTTTAAAGAATAATAGTTTAAAACACAAATAGTCACATCTTGAGAAGTTTATAAACATATGTAAAGAGTAGTGTAGGACAACACCACAAACGATGGGAGGTGGGAAATGAACCTTACACAGAGGGTGATAAAATATTCTTTGCAGGCCAGGCGCGGTGGCTCACGTCTGTAATCCCAGCACTTTGGGAGGCCAAGGAGGGTGGATCGCGAGGTCAGGAGATCAAGACCATGCTGGTCAACATGGTGAAACCCTGTTTCTGCTAAAAATACAGAAAGTTAGCTGCGCATGGTGGCGCGTGCCTGTAATCCCAGCTGCTCGGAAGGCTGAGGTGGGAGAATTGTCTGAACCCAGGAGGCAGAGGTTGCCGTTAGCCAAGATCGTGCCATTGCACTCCAGCCTGGGTAACAAGAGCGAAACTCCGTCTCAAAAAAATAATATATATATGTATATATATTCTTTGCAGGACAGGCATGTTGTAAACCCTAAAGCAGGATGGCACAGGCTATATGCAGCCTACTGACTATCTTTGTACAGTTCAGAAGCTAAGAATGATTTTTACATTTTGGAAGAGGTGGGAGGGAAAGGAAATGTGAAATCATCTATGTCACACAAAACCTAAAATATGTGCTACCTGGTTCTTCACAGAAAAAGTTGCTAAGCCCTGTCCTAGAATAAAATTTCTCTACCTCGGTGCTACTGACATTTTGAGACAGATAATCCCTTGTTTTATGGGGGTCTCCCTGTGCACTGTAAGGTGTTTAGTGGGACCCTTAACCTCTACCCAATAAATGCCAAAAACACCCACACCCCCCTCCTCCATGGTGACAATCAAATATGTCTCCAGACACTGACAAATGTCCTGGAGGTGAGAGAGAAACCTGACTGCAGTTGAGAACTACTACACTAGAGTACACCTAATTTTTTTTTTTTAATTAAAAAAAAGGTAGAACTGGGCCAGGCATGGTGGCTCATGCCTGTAATCCCAAGCACTTTGGGAGGCCTAGGCGGGTGAATCACCTGAGGTCAGGAGTTCAAGACCAGCTTGGTCAACATGGTGAAACTCCATCTCTACAAAAATTAGCTGGGTGTGGTGGTACCTGACTGTAGTCTCAGCCACTTGGGAGGCTAAGTGAGGAGAATCACTTGAACCCAGGAAGCAGAGGTTGCAATGAGCCGAGATTGCGTCACTGCACTCCAGCCTGGGTGACAACAATGAGACTTGATCTCAAAAAACAAAATAAAAAATAAGGTAGAGCTGATAAGCCAATAGTAGAAATAAAATTAATTCCTCAAAAAAATTTTTTAAACTCTCATTCCAAAAGAAGTCAGGAAAAGAAACAGATGTTTCAGATAAGGCAAAAGTACAAAACATAGAAAAAAACTGATAAATTAGACTTGATCAAAATTTAAAATTCTGCTCCTCAAAAGACACTGCTAAAAAATAAAAATAAAAGGCTGGCGCAGTGGCTCACACCTATAATCCCAGAACTTTGGGAGGCCGAGGTGGATCATGAGGTGATCACGAGGTCAAGAGATCAAGACCATCCTGGTCAACAAGGTGAAACCCCATCTTTACTAAAAATACAAAAATTAGCTGGGCATGGTGGTGCGCGCCTATAGTCCCAGCTACTCGGGAGGCTGAGACAGGAGAATTGCTTGAACCCAGGAGGCAGAGGTTACGGTGAGCTGAGATCATGCCATTGCAGTCCAGTCTGGGTAAGAACAGTGAAACTCCCTCTCAAAAAAAAAAAAAAAATCCAAGCCATAGACGGAAGGAAAATATCTGCAAAACACACATTTGATAAAGTACTTGCTTCCAAAAAGAAAAAAATGACTCAAGAAAACCTGATTTCGAGACAATATAAAAAGGCAAAAGATTTAAATAGACACTTTACCAGAGATTTAAATGACAAATATGCACATGAAAAGATATTAAACATCATGAATAAGAGAAATCCAAATTAAAACCAAAATGAACTACCACAACACACCTGTAGAACACTGCAGATACAAGAGACGGACAATAGCAAGTGCTGGCAAAGATGAGAAGCAACTGGAATTCTCAGGCATGGCTGGTAGAACTATAAAATAGGACAGCCACTATGGAAAACCATTAGAAACTTTACGATGAAATAAATGTGCACTTACTATATAGCCCAGAATTTACCCTCAGAGAAATAAAATGTATGTTCAGATAAAAGTTCTTACCCAAATATTCTTAGCAACTTTATCCAAAATATCCAAAAACTATGAACAACCCAAGTGGTCCGTCAACTGGTGAATGAACAAATAGAAAGAAACATACTACTCTACTGACACAGGAAACAACATAGATGAATTCATTTTAAGAGCATTATGCAAAGTGTAAGAGCAACAGAAAAGACTACATACCGACTCATTTCTTTTCTATGTAATTCAAACTATAGTGACAGAAAGCACATCAATGGTTGCCAGGTCCAAGTATGGGCGGAGGAATTTGCCTAAAAAAGAAAATAAGGGGACTTTTGAAGGTGATGCAACTCAACATTATGGTGGTGATAGTTACACAACCGCATAGATGTGTCAAGACCTGGAGAATCACTTAAAATTGGTGATTTATTGTATCGAAAAAGATGACATAAGCTGATTTAAAACCAAAATAGCCAAGAAGCCTTTAGAAATAAGAATGGAGTAAGAGTAAGACTACATTTTCCCCTAGTCATTAGTAGGAAAAACAACTTGCTATATTCAGGATGTCCAGGAAATAGTCCTTCTGGTCAAATTTAATAGGGTGCTAGTGCTTTGGATCCTTGTAGCAGAATACACGTTTAACCGGAACTAAAATACTGTTCAGAAGGTTTTGTTTTTTTTTTTTGAGGCGGAGTTTCGCTCTTGTTACCCAGGCTGGAGTGCAATGGCGCGATCTCGGCTCACCGCAACCTCCGCCTCCTGGGTTCAGGCAAATTCTCCTGCCTCAGCCTCCTGAGTAGCTGGGATTAAAGGCACGCGCCACTATGCCCAGCTAATTTCTTTTTTGTATTTTTAGTAGAGACGGGGTTTCACCATGTTGACCAGGATGGTCTCGATGTCTTGACCTCGTGATCCACCCGCCTCGGCCTCCCAAAATGCTGGGATTACAGGCTTGAGCCACCGCGCCAGCCTTACTGTTCAGAAGTGTTTAGGTCAGAGAGTCAACAGTAGGCACACATGGGAATTTAGTATTATTTCAAGTAAATGGGGAAAGAATCAACTCTTCAACAGACAGTATTGTGAGAACTCCTGAGGCATTTAGAGAAAAACAGTTCCATATCACACAGTACACAAAATCAAATTACAGATGTAATACAAATGTAAATTTAAACAAGATTATAAAGTCACTGGAAGATAATATGAAATTTTTAAAATCTTGTGATAGATAAGGCCTATGTAAACAAGTCACAAGACCCAGAAGAGTAGATGTGATGACAATTAAAAATTAAATAAAATACCACAAACCAAGTTCACAAGCTCAGACAGTTTAAGAGAATACTTCATATTTGAAAGTATAAACATTTCTATAAATGAGAATATGTTACTTATATGTATAATTTTATATATATGATGTATTTGTTTAAATACTAAAGGATTAAAAGCCACACTATGTAAAATTCCTATAAATCAATAAAAAAACTCAAATCCAATAGAACAAGCAAAAGATGAACCAGTAATTTTCAGAAAAATAAACCTGTGAAAATATAGTAAATGATGTGCTTGTATGCTTGTAATAATGAAAAACTGGAAACTTGAATATCCATCAATACTGGGGAATAGGTTAAGTAATGAATCATGCATCCATAACAGACAATGATGTTTTTGCCTGCAAAGCAGTCCTTCTACCTTCTTCTAGCAACAGAACCGCTCCCTTTCCCCTAGAAACTGCCCTTCCATCACCTGGAAGGCATCATTTACAAGGTTTTAACCACTCTCTAACAGAATGGAAATATGATTTCATGGGAATAGATGACTCCATTCTTCTGGGTTGTATAGTGAGTGGTCAAAAAACAAGCAGAAAATACAGGTAGAACCAAGCAGATGCTAGAAGAAAGGGGTCTCTCTCTCTCTCTCCCCCCCACCTTTGAATCCATAAAAACTAGGGTTGCTGAGGCCATCTTTGCACCACAAGGAACAAAGCCAACCTGAGAGTGACGTCCACACCAGAGAAGGCAGAACTAAAAAGATGGATCCACCAACCACGCCTAAAATCAGTTTGCATCCTCTAAATTCCTAGTTCTAGCACTAACCTTCATAAGGCCTGCTGGAGCTGAGTTTCTGTCACTTATAACTGAAAAAACTGGCAACGAGTATAACACAAATACACAGGGATGAGGTGGATCTGTATGTACAGACGTAATTTTCCACAAGGTGTTAAGGGAAAACAGCAATAGCAATTTTCAGAGCATTATTATATTTTGCCTGGTTTGTTATTTTTAAAAGAAACATATTTTTCTGTTAATAACGAGAACTGGCAAAAAAGGAGAATGTTCACTTTAACACTAACACATAAAAGACCTTGAAAAATACTATATACATTTTTAAGAATCACACAATAAAATAAAACATCATGCATAAAATTTGCATTAAAGCCCAGTCATCAAATTTATTTTAACAATTTCCACAGAAGCCCATGGAATATTCTTCCTAGAAAGAAGAAATAACAGCAGCAAACTGAATTATAAAGAAACAAAAGTGTTAGTGCTCCCAAGAGGTTATCAGTATTTGACACAGAACTTATTCATCTCCCTCTGGAAAGCCAACTCCAGAAAATAAATATTTCACCATCCTTCTATAACTATAGGGAAGGTGGATATACTTGAGGTAAAAGCTCTCTGGGCAGTTTTTAAAAAGACATTCATGTTTACATCTATGGTACAATGACAGAACAAGAAACCTAGGAAGATACTTCTGAAGAAGCTCAAATGTACTCAATTAAGGTACAGAATTTTGCTGTCTGCCATGTTCATGTTATACTAAGGGAAGACCAGAAGAACAGGACACAGGGTAATTCAATCAATACAGAAGACCATCCTTTTTCCACATCAGTGTTTTCATCTCAAATGCCAAATCCACACCACTCCAGGGCGCTCTCAGTACTGCCTACACTACACCATCTGAGATGTGTGATTCTCTGTGATCGAGAAAGAATCTACTCTTTGTACCTTAAATAAGAACACATAAAGCCTATTCACTAATAACTATTCACATGAATAAAAATATTTAGCTAAGATTTAAACTAAAATCGAAATACACTCTGAAAAACTATCATGCTATAAACAGGAATGGTATTAGCTTCACTGACCTATCCATATTGTCTTGACACTCTAGAAAGTTACAAGAGAATATACGTAATCTAAACTCTAAGATAAAGTGAAAATTCAATTGAAAAATCGATTTTTTTAAGTTGAATAAATGGCTTTATCTTGAAGCATCATATCTAGAGGGAAAAAGAAAAGAAAAGAACAAATAGTTTTTAAATCAATATTTGGCTGAAGCTGATGTAGAATTAATCAGCATTACTTTTTAAACCTCTTTGCAACAGGATTTTTAAAAAGTAAAAAAAAGAAACCTTTTAATGATTAAACAATAAATCTAATATATATCCTTCTACATTTAATAGCATCTGAAAAATAAGGTTTTTTTTTTTTTTTTTTTTTTTCAAATTTAAGAAACAACCATAGCCACACTTAGCGGGAAAGAAGAGTACTACTCTTTCTGAAACACTGAAAAGATAAAATATTGAGGGTTCTTATGATAATCACATATGCTACATTGGCACTATGACCCACAATGGGTTTGAAAAAATAACAAGATATGATTTTATTATTTCACACTATAATTTTAATCATTAGGCATATTAATGTCACTATACTTTTTAAATATATATTTTTAAAAGCTGTCTCAACAATACGATACCAAAAACACACAGCTGATATAGGTTGTATAAGTAATCATTTTGACTGTGAAAGAAATATGATCAGAACACTCTTACAATAAAAGAAAAATATCTTCCTTTTAATCATTCTCATGCAGTAATAGTGAAAACGCTCTTTGTACACAGCAGCTCTGAACAACACATTTCATCTCTTTTTCAGACCTGCTGTGCTATCTATTGCTGTTTTGACGATTACACAGTTCAACATGAAAATGCGTCCCATTCAGATTCTCAATAATAAGTCTGATTAGCCAGATAACTTCCCAATCGTTAAGAGCTTTTATTTCAGGACAACTACTATGCAAATCTAGCATAAAAATTGAACTCACTGGAATTGGGATAAGAAGATACTCTAAGAAGAAGGCTGTACATGTGACACCTATTGCATTTTATGCACTTGTCTTGCATTCCCTTCCTTTCTTCCTCCTCTTTGAAGTACCAGATTAAAGTATAATTACACTAGACAGTTATAAACAGGCTTATTACAAGAGAACTGTATGTTTAAGAAAGTGAGGCTTTTGGATAAAAAAATCTCCAAATATAGCCGGGCGCGGTGGCTCACGCCTGTAATCCCAGCACTTTGGGAGGCTGAGGCGGGTAGATCACGAGGTCAAGAGATCAAGACCATCCTGGTCAGCATGGTGAAACCCTGTCTCTACTAAAATTACAAAAAATTAGCTGGGCACGGTGGCACATGCCTGTAATCCCAGCTACTAAGGAGGCTGAGGCAGGAAAATTGCCTGAACCTAGGAGGCGGAGGTTGCAGTGAGCTGAGATCGCGCCATTGCACTCCAGCCTGTGTAACAAGAGCGAAACTCCGTCTCAAAAAAAAAAAAAACTCCAAATATTTTCTGTTATATGTTTTTACAATCTTTCTTATAAAGGAGTGTTTAACAGAAATAAATCTACACTTCACTCAAGCCCAGTAGAATAATCAAATATAAAATACAGATGAAAAGCAAACTACATCAGTGATTTTTGGGGCAACAGCGATTTTTGGAGCAACATGTGCAAAATACAGTATTTTGCTATCTAATATCATAGTCATCAGAAAAGAAATGTGCCAAAACTCTTTCTCATTCTACTTGAAATGGATCCCCATAATTCTAACAAAGATCACTTGTGACATTAGGCTGTCATCAGCTTGCATGATCCCCAGTTTACTTTACCTTTCCTTCTTCATCTGGCTGTTTTGTGTAAAGGCAGAAAACAGTTCCTTTACAATTGCCTTCAACTTGCTCAGAAAGGTCAGGTCTTGTATAAAGCTCTGTTTTGGCAGGTGCACATGGAATCTGCTCCTCGGATCTACTCTTTCAGCTACATCTGCCTTTCCACTTCTCTGAATGTTAAGTGCTTTATTTTCTAGAGAAAGAAACGATGACAAATAAAGTTCAGTACACAAGCTAGCCCAACTAAAACATACATATTTCTACAGTTTGTTAGAGCTTTCAAGTTTTTTTCTGCCAAGGATTCCTGCTGTCATCTAACTGGAGTTTACAAATTCCTTTCCATAAGAATCTCAATGAGTCTTGCTCTTTATGCTAAGGTTTCCTGATCTTCACACAGGATCATAAATTTTAAACTCTTTGTTTACTCTTTTCATCCTAGAATCTTCTCTATTCAACAGGTATTTCCTATCTGTTAAGCACTGTGTTAAGAGCTAGGATGCACAGATTGACAAAACAGTGCCACTTTCCTCAAACTAACTCCCAACTTAGCAGCGAATTCTAGATGAGGCCATGACCCCAGCCCCATGGGATTATTTTCATGATGATTAAATGGCAAAAGGACTTTGCATCGCAATTTGCAATGTAATTAAGGTTCATAATCAGTTTTCTCCAGCTGGTTACAAAATAGGAAGTCAGAGAGATTCAAAGTATGAGAGGTTTGCCTTGAGGGAGGTTCTCTTTTGCTGAGACAGAGGGGACCATGGGGCAAGAATCTGAGAGCAGCCACTAGAAGCAGAGTGTGAGCTCCAGGAAATAGTCAACATGAAAACAGGGACCTCAGTCCTACAGTCTACAGAAACTAATTCTGTCAACAAATGACATGAATGTGTTTGGAAGTAGGTTCTTCCAACTGAGCTTTCAAATCAGAGCACTGTCCAGCTGACATCTTGACTTCACCCTTGAGACCTGTGAAGAAATAAAGAATCTGCTCTTCAGGAGTAGACCCTAAAGGATGGCAAGGACTACTCTTGAAACAGCTTTAAACTTTCCTGACCTCCATCAATGCTTAATTCTCTATGACTGAGACTTAGACGGAGTTCTGTCATGGCTTTGAGGTTCACAAATATCCAGTGAGTTAGCTCACCTTTGCTGCCGAAAAAGGCATATAAAAAATGGAGGCAAACTTCACTATTGCCTCCAGTAAACACAGCCCTCAACCTGGTACATGCATTTTCCCACCTCCAACCTCAACAGATGCCAGCCGGAGTCACCCCTGCTATCACACACACTCATTCTATACACTTATAGAAAGCCAAGCATGGTAAGAAGGGAACAGCAGGACCACAGAAACCACAATGTCAAGGTTCTGAATGAACAGTTCAACTAGCTGACCTTGAAAGTTTCTTTCTCCCTGAGATTCTATAATGTTACAGCTTTATCAAACTTTTCTTTCTCCATGCCCAAGTACAGTCTGGCAATCTTTTGTTTTTTTTAATAGAATGCAATTTTTTTAATAGATTTTAAAAAAATAATAAAGCAGGAAGACTCAGATCCTTAATCAGACTTTAATGCTTAAAAAAAAGTAAATTAGCTCTGGTTATTCTATCTAAAATTCCTAAATATTGCACACTTTCAGTTTCATCTTGGGCATTTTCTTGCAGGTTAGAGAAAATTGTAGCTTTCACCAAGAAAACTCCATAACCTTCATTTTATGATATTACTCACCAACGATATTTTGGGAATGTGACAATGCTCACCTAAGAAGACCTGTGACACTGAAAACAAATGTTTCAAGGAACTGTCTTCTTAAAAAATCTTGGCTTTTTTCACACTATTCTAAAAATAGAGCAGAAAAGCTATGCTGATTCATTGTAGCACAGTGTGACACAGCATTCCTCTATCATTTCTGCAGATCTACGGGCAACAAAGCATTCTTCCAAAGACTTTCAATCATTAACTATTGATGTTATTATAATTTATATAATATTTAGGCCTTTCAAAATCAGAAAACAATAGGACTCAGCACGGGAATGTATAAAGCATAATTTCTTAGGTGAAATCATTCCAACCCTTAAATAGCAGTGTCTCGGCCAATGTTCAGCTTAATGAGGAATCCTTCCTTGTAACGGTGGGTCCATTGTCACTCCGGGAACACTTACTCCCGGGATATATTTCTAGGCCAGCAACCTGTAAGTTACAATTTGAGATAATAACGATCAGTTTCAAAAAGGGCAGGAAGGGTTTTACTACAATCACTTTTTAGCCTTTAACACCATGCAAAAGTAAAGCACAAAGATAAAGTGTTTTACAGATAAGCTTTATTAGGTATTTTAAACCAACAAACACTTCATTTGTTCCAGATTTGCAAGTCATTAGCATGTATCATTTTCAAACCACACCTACCCCACCCCAACACAGGCTGTCAACATTCAATTCCTGTTCCACTGTCTTTCATTCTAGATAAATCAGTTTTCAGATTCTGCCAAAAGTAGAAATCCTTTAACAATTTTGTTAAAAGATGCACTTATTCAAAATAACCATTCTCTCAGCTACTCAATTAGTAAAGAGCAGTATTTGAGTTTAGTTAACATAATCTGAGACTAAAAACAAGACCCTACATTTAAAAAATATGCCAGTTACAAGATACTCCAACCCAACTTAAAAATCACTTCTATGAATTAAGCATGCCTGCACTGATACACAGGTTAAAATTAGCAGCTAGTTCCAATGTAATTTATACAGAGTAGTCAGAAAGATTCAAACCTGGTCTGATTCTCTCACACTGTCTCTTCACACCACATGGTACCAACAAAAAAGAAACAGTAATAAGAATAATTTATTTCCTAATGTTATGCGAGGCACTTTAAAAAGCAAAAATGAGTCACTCAAACCTCTAGAGTTATTTAGGAAACCACTTAGGAATAATTTAATATACAAAATCATAGCTGAAGAGGAGCTGCTATAACTACTCATGATACATCTACCGCATGTATGTTAATTTTCTAAGAGCAGTCATATACCATGAGAAAACATGTATTACTTTTCCCTTTGCATATGCCTGAACCATATATGTACACAATAATTTAACTCTTCTGTAGAGAGGTTTTTAAAAATATGCTAACTAGGACTTCAACTAAAAGATTTTCAGTTTGGGATTATGTGCAAAAAAGACATAGGAGTGATTATATTAAACATACATATACAAATAGTTAAATATCAAACTATCAGGAATCATAAAATTTAAAAGAGTGGGAACCAGCAGCTACCTAGCAATGATACAATCATATTCAAACTCAGTTATAAAAATAAACAGATAATTTGGCAATTAAAAAGTAACTGCCATTTCTGAAACAATGGAGATATCTCTATTTTTCCTGCTGGGAATAACCAAAAACCGTGGCATTATGTATAAAATAAACATAAGATAACTGAAAAGTGGAGAAAAGGCAGCAGACCAGCAATGGACCTCAAGACCCAAGAAAGAACAGTTGGTATTTTCCAGGGTTTTCTTTTCACTTCCTAATCCTCAGACTTGGAGCTGACGAAGTTGGCAATCCAATACACAAACATACAAAGACCAGAAAAGCCCCCAAAATACTGCTTTGTCTAGTCAAAGGACTAGGCAACCTAGAAAGACAGAAAACAGACAATAATACCTTCATGCCAGCCAAACAGCACAAAATCAAAGAGTGACCCGATTCCCATCCATGCCAGCCAAAGTCAAGAGGAACCTGGATTTCTGCCCTCTGAAGGCAATAACCAGGTACCCCAACACTCCCACTGGGGTAGAATCAGTGAAAGCAAAACAAAGAGCCAGGACTTTCATCCCCACTAACTGGTTACAAGGCCCTCTCTGAGGCAGTATCAGTGAAGGCTGAGGAGCCTGGGCTTGTACTCCCACCTAGCAACAATAAGATGCCTGCCCTCTCCCCTTTTGGGTAATGTCAGGGCAAGCCTAGTGGAGATTACAACTTTCACAATTGGCCAGTGGTAAAACCAGCCCATATACCACAGTGTCAGCGAAGACCACATGGGAAGCTAGCTCCCACCCGTACCCAGCAGGAACAAGGAGCTCCTCTACCCAACTTGAGTATCAACAGAGGCGAAGGGGAAATGATGACCTTTACCTCCACAAGTTGATGGCCGCCTACTTCCATTTTTTGTCATCCTGTAGGAATGTCAGAGAAGTTAGAGAAGATCCAGACTCTCATAATGTAATACAAAAATGTCCAAGATTCAAGTGAAAATCACTTGTCATAACCAAGAACCAAGAAGATATCAAATTGAATAAGACAATCAATCGATGCCAAAACCAAGATATCAGAGATGACAGAATCAGCTGACAATTCGAAATCAGCCATGATAAAAATGCTTCAGTGAGCAATTATGAACATACTTCAAACAAATGAAATATGAGTCTCAGCAAAGAAATAAACATAGAAAGAACCCAATTAAAATTTTATTTTTTATTTCAATAGCTTTAGGAGTATAATATAGTTTGAATATTTATCCCCACCCAAATCTCATATTGAATTGCAATCTCCAATGCTGAAGGTAGGGTTTGGTGGGAGGTGTTTGGGTCATGTGGGCAAATCTCACATGGATTCACATGAATTCTTGTGAGATGCGGTCATTTAAGTGTGTGCCCCTCCAACCCCCTTTCACTTGCTCCTGCTTTTGCCATGTGAGATACCTGCTCCCTCTGCCTTCCACCATGATTATAAGCTCCCTGAGGTCTCCCTAGAAGCTGAGCAAATGCCAGCATCATGCTTCCTCTAAAGAGTGGAGAACCATGAGCCAATTAAACCTCTTTTCTTTTTAAATTACCCAGTCTCGGGTATTTAATTATAGCAATGCAAGAACAGCCTAACACAGATAATTGGTACTGAGGAGTGGCGCATTGCTATAAAGACACCTGATAATGTGGAGGCAGCTTTGGAAGTGAGTAATAGGCAGAGGTTAGAAAAAGTATGAAGGGCTCCAAAAAAAGAACATGAGAGAAAGTTTGGAACCTCTTAGAGACTGGTTAAATGGCTGCGACCAAAATGCTGATAGTGATATGGACAATGAAAGCCAGTCTCAGGGGGACATGAGGAACTTACTGGAAACTGGGGCAAAGGTCACATGTGTTATGCCTTGGCAAAGAGCTTGGTTGCATTCTGTTCATGCCCTAGGGATCTGTGGAAGTCTGCACTACAGAGTGATGACTTAAGGTATCTGGCAGAAGAAATTCCTAAGCCACAAAGCGCTCAAAAAGTGACCTGGTTGCTGCTTCTAACAATCTACGCCCAGATGCAAGAGCAAAGGAATGACTTTAAGTTGGATCTTTACAGGGAGAGCAGAACATAAAAGTTTAGAAAATTTGCAGCCTGAACATGTGGCAGAGAAAGAAAAAGTTTTTCTGGAAGAAGAATTTGTCAGGCTGTGGAACAACTACTTGCTAGATATTTGCATAAGTAAAAGGGATCCCAGTACTAACATCAAAGACCCCGGGGTGGGGGGGCGGGGAAGGCCTTGAAGTCATTTCAGAGCTCTTCACCGCAGCCCCTCCTGTCACAAGCCCAGAAGCCTAGGAGGGAAAAATTGTTTGGGGGGCCAGGGCAAGGTTCCTAAAGCCTGCACAACCTCAGGACAATACTACCCACATTCTGGCTGCTCCAGCTCCAGCTGTGGCTTAGAGTCACTGCTCATACCACTCATCTACAGTGGGTAAATCACCATAGCCTTTGGTGGCTTCCACATGGTGTTAAACCAGTGATTGCACAGAGCACAAGAGTGAATGAGGCTTGGTACCCTCTACCTAACAGATAAGCCTGGATGTCCAGACAGAACTCTGTAGAAGAGGGGCCCCCACAGGGAACCTCTACCAGGGCATTTCCTAGAGAAAATGTGGGATTGGAACCCCTACACAGAGTTTCCACTGGAGCATTGCCTAGTGGAGCTGTGAGAAGCGGGTGATCAAACTCCAGACCTGAGAATAGTAGATCCACCATCATCGGCTTGCACCCTGAGCCTGGAAAATCCACAGGCACTCAACAGCCAGTGAGAGCAGTGGCAGGTGTTGAACTATGCAAAGCCATGAGGGAAGAGCTGCCCAAGGCCTCAGGAGCTCACCCTTTCCACCAATATAACTAGGATGTGGGACATGGAGTCAAAGGAGATTACTTTGGAGCTTTAAGATTTCATAACTGCCCTGCTAGGTTTTGAACTTGTATGTGGCCTCCTTTCTTTTGGCTGGTTCCTCCCTTCTGGAATGGGAATGTTTACCCAGTGCCTCTACCTCTACTCTGTCTTGGAAGTACATAACTTCCTTTTGATTTTACAGGCTCATATATGGAAAGGACTTGCTTTGTCCAGATGAGACTCAGATGAGATTTTCAACCTTAAACTTTTGAATTAATGCTGGAATAAGTTAAGACTTTGGGAGACTATTGGGAAGACATGATCATATTTTGCAATGTGAGAGAGACACAAGATTTGGAAGAGGCCAGAGGCAGAATGATATAGTTTAGATATACAGTTTTCCCTGCCTAAATCTCATATTAAATTATAATCCCCAATGCAGAAGGTGGGGCCTGGTGGGAGGTGTTTGGATCATGGGGGCAGATCCCTCATGGCCTGGTGCCATCTTCATGATAGTGAGTGAGATCTTGTCATTTAAAAAGTGTATGGCACCTGCGCCCCCACCCTCTCTGTCTTGCTCCTGTTCCAGCCAGAAGACGTAATAAGCCAGCTCCCCCTTTGCCTTCTGCCACAATAGTAAGCTTCCTGAGACCTCCCTAGAAGCAGATGCCACTATGATTCCTACAGAGCCTGCAGAATCATGAGCCAATTAAACCCCTTTTCCTATAAACTACCCAGACTAACATATTTTTTTATAGCAATGCAAGAACATCCTCATACAGATGTTTTGGTTACAGGATGAATTGTATAGTGCTGGAGTCTGAGATTTTAGAATATCCATCACCCAAGTAGTATACATTGTACCCAACAGGTAGTTTTCATCCTTCACCCTTTTTCCAACCTCCCCTATTCTGAGTCTCCAACATTGGTGATACCAGTCTGTATGCCTTTGTATACCCAAAGCTTAGCTTCCACTTTTAAGTGACAACATATAGTATTTAATTTTCCACTCCTGAGTTACTTCTTGTAGACTAATGGCCTCCAGTTTGATCCAAGTTGCTGCAAAAGACATTATTTCACTATTTTTCATAGTTCATTATTTTCTGAGTAGTATACCATGGGGTGTGTGTGTGTGTGTGTGTGTGTAAAACACAAAATAGGCTGGGCGCGGTGGCTCAAGCCTGTAATCCCAGCACTTTGGGAGGCCGAGGCGGGTGGATCACGAGGTCAAGAGATCGAGACCATCCTGGTCAACATGGTGAAACCCCGTCTCTATTAAAAGTACAAAAAATTAGCTGGGCATGGTGGCACACCCCTGTAATCCCAGCTACTCGGGAGGCTGAGGCAGGAAAATTGCCTGAACCCAGGAGGCGGAGGTTGTGGTGAGCCGAGATTGCGCCATTGCACTCCAGCCTGGGTAACAAGAGCGAAACTCTGTCTCAAAAAAAAAAAAACAAAAAAAAAACACAAAATAAAAATTTTAGAACTGAAGAATACAATAATTAAAGAGTTCAATGGGTAAGTTCAACAGCAGAAAGAAAAGAGCAGAGGAAAGAAACAGTGCATGGGAAGATAGAACAATAAATACTACTCTGAACAATAGAGAGAAATTATACTGAAAAATAAAAGTAAACAGAGCTTCAGAGACCTATTGAACTATAAGAAAAGATCCAATATTAGTGTCATCATAGTCCTGGAAGGAGAGAAAAGAAGGTGAGGCTAAAAAGGTAACTGAGAAAATAATGACTAAAAGCTCCCATATTTGATAAGACACAATAAGCCTATAGATTGAAGACGCTGAGCAAACTCCACACAGGATAAACTCAAACAGATCCATGAAAAGATATATCATAATTAAATTACTGAAAGCTAAAGACAAAAACAAAAAAGGAGCAAAAGCATCAGTAAAAATTTTACACCTTACCCATTGGAGAGAGATTATGATTGATAGCATCAGAAACCATAGAAGCCAGGCAAAAGAGGCACAGTATTATTTAAGGATGGAAAGAAAAGAACTGTCAGTGCAGAATCCTATACCCAGTAAAGATATTCTTCAGTAATGATGAAGAAATCAAAACATTCCAAGAAGAAGAGAAACTAAGATAATTAGCAAGCAGTAGATCTACCTAATGAAGTGGGTAAAGAAAGTTCTCTGAACAAAAGAGAAATGATAAAAGAGCTAATCTTGGAACGTCAGAAAGGAAAAACGGCACAAGTAAGCAAAAATACCAGTAAGTAAGCTTTCCTTCTCTTCTTGAGTTTAAATTATGTTTGAAATTTGAAATGAAAATATTAATATGATCTAACATCATTCTAGATGCACATAAAGGAGATGTTTAAGACAATTATAAAAAAAAAAAGAGATATAAAGAAAAGCAAGGTTTCTCTAATTCACTTGAACTGGTGAATGAAGACACCAGTAAACAGTGAGGCTATGCACATACATACATGGAGCAATCACTAAAAAAAACCTAAAAAAAATAGCTATATAAAAAGATATACTCAAAAACAAATGAAATTATGAAAATTGCTCAGGTAATCCACAGGATGTTGTACCCAACAGGTAGTTTTTCATCAGTCACTTTGCTTCAGGAAAAAGCAAATCAAGAAATAAAAAGCTGAACAAACAGAAAACAAACAAAAAAAAGTAGACTAAAGACTGAACATCAATAATTAAATGTAAACAATCTAAATATAAAGACATTAAAAGACACAGATTGTCAGAGTAGATTAAAAACATGACTCAATTATACACTGTCTAAAACTAAATTTAAACAGAATAATAGAGGTAAGTTGAACGTAAAATGGTGGAAAAAGATATATCACGCAAACATTAATCAAGGGAAGGCAAGTGTGATTATATTAATGACAGATAAGGTAGACTTTGGAGCAAAGTAAATTACCAGAGACAGACAATAACATTATATAATGAGAAATATGTTGATTCACCAAAATCACATAGGAATCCTAAATGGGCATACAACAAATAACAGAATTGCAAGATATGTGAAGCAAAAACTGACAGAACTGAAAAGACAAATATATCCATACTTGTGCTTAGAGATTTTAGCAACCTTCTCTCAAAAACTGACAGAATTATTAAATAGAAAGTCAGAAATAATATAGAGAAACTCAAAAATACCACCAACCAATTTGATCTAGTTGACATTTATAGAATGCAATACCCAACAACAGGAGAATACATATTCTTTTCATAAGGCCACATTACACATAACAAGATAGATCATATCCTGGGCTATGAAACAAACCTCAACAAATTTCAAAGAGTTTAAGTCATACACAGTGTTTTCTTATAATCATGGAATCAGACTAGAAATCAACCAAAAGACAAAAAAACTCCCAATTCTTGGAAACTAACACTCTCATTTCTGCATGGGTCAAAGAATGAAAATACAAAACAAAATTTGTGGAACACAGCTAAAGTTATGCTGAGGGAAGTCTGTTAACATTAAGTGTGCACATTAGAAAAGAGGAAATATCTCAAGTCAATAACCTAAGCTTTCATGTGGAAAACACAGAAAAAGCAAAATAAACCCAAAACAAGCACAAGAAATGAAATCATGAAAACAACAAAAACCAAGGAAATTGAAAACAGAACAGCTTTTAAAAATCAATGAAACAGAGTTGGTTATTAAAAGAGAGAGAACATACAAACTACCAGTATAGATTACAAAACAAAGATTACCACTACAGACCCTGCTGACATCAAAAGAATAAGGAACTACTACAAACAATATATGCAAATTTGACAACTTAGAAGAAATGGTCCAATATTGCTAAAAGCAAAAACAACCAAAATTTACTCAATATGAAATAGGTCATTTGAACAGCCCTTTAACTATTAAAGTTGAATTCATAATTTTTAAAATTCCAAAAAATAAATCTCCAGGTCCAGATGGTTTCACTGGAGAAACTTATCAAACATTTAAAAAATTAACATCAATTCTACAAAATCTCTTCCAGAAAATAAAAGACAAAAAAATACTTCAGAGTTCATTTTATGAAGCTAGTATTAGTGATACCAAAACCAGACAAAAACAGGAGTATTAAAAAAAACAAAACTACAGTTCAATATTCTTAATGAACATAGATGCAAAATTTCCTCATAAATCATTAGCAAGTACAATTCAGCAAAATATAAGAAGATACTACACCATGGCCAAGTGGTATTTATACCACTGAGGCAAGGATGGTTCAAAATCTGAAAATCAACCAGTATAACTCACAATTATTATTATTATTTTCTTCTTGTAAGAAAAATCAGGTGATCATCTCAGGAAAGGCAGAAAAAGCATTAAGAAAAGTAAACAGTCACTTATGATAAAAGTTCTCAGAAAAATAGAAATAGAGGAGAACTTCTTTTTTTTTTTTTTTTGAGACGGAGTTTCGCTCTTGTTACCCAGGCTGGAGTTCAATGGTGCGATCTCGGCTCACCGCAACCTCCGCCTTCTGGGTTCAGGCAATTCTCCTGCCTCAGCCTCCTGAGTAGCTGGGATTACAGGCACGCGCCACCATGCCCAGCTAATTTTTTTGTATCTTTAGAAGAGACGGGGTTTCACCATGTTGATCAGGATGGTCTCGATATCTTGACCTTGTGATCCACCCGCCTTGGCCTCCCAAAGTGCTGGGATTACAGGCTTGAGCCACCGCGCCCGGCCGAGAACTTCTTTAACTTGATAAAGACTATCTATAAAAAGCCCAGTTAACCTCATTCTTAGTGATGAAATATTGAATACATTCCCCATAACATGAAAAATATAAGATATCTATTCTTACTATCTTTATTCAAATAGTGCTTGAAGTTCTAGCCAGTGCAATAAGGCAAGAAAAAAAAAGTATACTAATCAGAAAAAAAAAAAAAACACTTTTCCTACTTACAGACAACATGATTGTTTACATAGAAAATCCCAAGGAATCTACAAAAACATTTCTATAACTAATAGGTAACATTCAGCAAGGTCACAAGATATAAGATGAGTATACAGAAATCAATTATGTTTCTATATACTAGCAATCAATATATGAACATTGAACTTAAAAATACATTATGATAATCTAATGATAACAAGAAATGGAGAAAAAACTCTCTATTCAATAAGTGGTGCTAGGATAATGGGCTACCCATATGCAAAAGAATGAAACTGAACTCCTTCCTTTCACCATATGAAAAAAAATCAACTGAAAATGGATTAAAGACTTAAAAATAAGATCTAAAACTATAAAAACCCTAGAAGAAAAACTAAAGAGCTTCTGCACAGTAAAAGAAAATATCAGCAGAGTGAAGAACCTGTAGAATGAGAGTAAATATTTGCAAACTATGTATCTGACAATGGTTTAACAGCCAGAATCTATAAGAAAGAAAGAAAGAAAGAAAAGAAAGCAAAAACCAAACAAACCCATTAAAAAATAGGCAAAGGACATAAACAGATACTTCTGAAAAGAAGATATACACCTGTCCAATAAGCATATGAAAACATGTTCAATATCACTAATCATTAGAGAAATGCAAATCAAAACCACAATGAGATACCATCTCACACAAGTCAGAATGGCCATTATTAAAAAGTCAAAAAATAACAGATGTTGGTGAAGTTACAGAAAAAATATGCTTATACACTCCTAGTGGTACTGTAAATTAATTCAGTCACTATGGAAAGCAGTTTCAAGATTTTTCAGTGAACTTAAAACACAACTACCATTTGACCTAACAATCCTATTACTGGGTATATACCCAAAGGAATATAAATCCAACCCATATGTTCATTGCAGCACTATTCACAATAGCAAAGGCATGAAATCAACCTAGATGCCCATCAAGGGTGGACTGGATAAAGAAAATGTCATACATATGTACCATGGAATACTACACGACATAAAAGTCATGTCCCTTGAAGCAACATGGATGTAACTGAAGGCCATTATCATAAGCAAATTAACACTTGAACAGAAAACCATATGACATGTTCTCACTTATAGGTGGGAGCTAAAAACCCAATACACATGGACACAAAGATGGGAACAACAGACAACAGAACCTATTTGGGCGGGGAGAGTGGGAAGTGAGTAAAGATTTTTAAACTGCCTATTGGGTACTATGCTCACAACATGAGTGGCTAAATCATTTGCACACGAAACCCCAGTGACATACAATTTACCCACTGTAACAAACCTGCGCATGTACCTCATGAATCTAAAATAAAAGTTGAAAAAAAAAACACAAAACACATACAACATTTGTATGCTGAAGACTACATAATGCTGATGAAAAAATCAAAGATTTAAGTAAACAGAAAAATATGTTCAAAGATTGGAAGACTCAACATAATGAAGATGTCAATTCTTCCCAAACTGATATATGAGTTTATTAAAATTCCTATCAAAATCTCAGCATGATTTCTTGTGGATACAGACAAAATTATTCTAAAATTTATATTGAAAGGAAAAGAACTTGGGTAGCTAAAACAACTTTCATAGAGACCAAGTGGGAGAAATCACTCTATTTGATTTCAAGACGTAATATACAGCTACAAGTATTAGTGAAGAAATAGGTACACAGATCAGTGAAACAGAATAAAGAACGCAGAAAAAGACTTATACAAATATGCCCAAATAATATTTGAAAAAAACGTAAAACCATTTTATTAGAGGAAGGACAGTCTCTTCAAGAAATGATAAAGGAGCAACTGTACATCCACAAGCTAAAAAAAAAAATGAACCTTGATCTAAACCTCACATCTTACAGCAAAATTAACTAAGAAATGGATCACAACTTTATATAAAATGTAAAAGTGTAAGACTTTTAGAAAAAAATAGGAGAAAATATTTGCAAATCTATAGCTAGGCAGAGTTCTTAAACTTAACACCAAATAGCTCAATCCATAAAAGGAAAAATTGATGAATCAGACTTCATCAAAAACAAAAACTTTGCTCTGTAAAAGCACATATAAAGAAGATAAAAAGACTGGCTTTGGCGCAGCAGAAAGTATCCACAAACCACATACTTGACAAAGGACTATTATCTGGAATATATATAGAACTCTCAAAACTATAGCAATGAAGGACAAACAATAGGCAAAAGTCATAAACAGATGATAGAAGAATGGCAAATAAGCCTATGAAAAAATGTTCAATATCATTAACCACTATGAAAATGATAATTAAAACCACAGTGAGATAGTACTACACACCTATCAGAATGGCTAAAACAAAAAACAGTAAAAACACCAAGTGCTTTCAGTATATGAAGAAACTGGATCACTCAACAGTACAACCACTCTAGAAAACAGTCTGGCAGTTTCTTTAAAAAACTAAGCATGTGACTATCATAGGACCTACAATTGTATTTCTGGGCATTTACCCCTAAGAAATAAATAATCTAGATGTCCTCCAACAGGTGAATAAACAAACTGTAGAACAACCACACACTGGACTACTACCCAACAATAAAAAGGAAACAAATTACTGGTATATACAGCAACCGGGATGAGGCTTCAGAGAATTGTGCTGTGTGAAAAAGCCAATCCCACAAGTTCATATCCCAAAAGGAATGTGATTTCATTTTTAGAACTTTTTTGACATGACAAAATAACAGAAATGAAAAACAGATTAAGGTTTGCCAACAGTTAAGGAAGAGACTGGTGGGACACAGAAGTAAGTGGGTGTGGCTGGCTATCATAGGGCAACAGGAGGAGTCACTGTGGTGATGGACATGCTCTTCAGCCTGACTGAATGTCAGCAGTCTGGCTGTGCTATGATACCGTGGTTTCATAAGATGTCATCCCTGGGGCAAATTGGCAAAGAGCACATATACAGGATCTCTCTGTGTTATTTCTTACAACAGTGGTGAATCTATAATTATCTCAAAATAAAAAGAATTAAATGAAAGCAACTGAGCTTTGACTGTTACAAAATTGTTTAAAGTTATAATTTTAAGGGTCTAAAATCTTTGAAATACCATAAATTATGAGATTTATTGTTTTTCTTCCTAATCTATGTTTTGAAAATGCTACATAAGATCCCTGTACAATTGAGCTTGAATGACTTAGTAGATATGAGTGTCTGAACTTCTTTGAAGAAAGAGGAGTATGCACTTACATCTTAGTCTCATATTTTATATATTTATTTACAACTTAAACTATTTCCCAAAAGACAAGAGCTCATCATATCTTCTTACCATGTAAATCCAAGTTCCTCATTAAAAATTCTACTGATGTGCATGCTGTGCCTCGTGCAACTTTACACGGCAGCAGTTTTCTGATGAAGTCTCATTATGGTGAGTGCCTGTGATGAAAACATACAGCTGACAGGGTGATGGATGCAGCAAACCACTACCGTGGCATGTGTATACCTATGTCACAAACCTGCACAATCTGCACATGTGCCCCAGAACAGGAAGGAAGGAAGGAAGGAAGGAAGGAAGGAAGGAAGGAAGGAAGGAAGGAAGGAAGGAAGGAAGGAAGGAAAGAAGGGAGGGAGGGAGGGAGGAGGGGAGGGAGGGAGGAGGGGAGGGAGGAGGCGAAGGAGGGAAGGAGGAGGGGAGGGAGGGAGGAAAGGAAAGAAAAAGAAAAGAGAAATGAAAGAAAGGAAAGGGAACGGGAAAGGGGAAAGGAAAAAGGAAAAAGCAAAAAGGGAAAAGGGAAAGAGAAAGAAAGAAAACAAACATACAGCTGACTGCTTTAAGAAGTAATGTACCTTTTCCAGTATTAGGGACAGCCTGGGGCTGACATTAGATATAGTCTAAACATTTAATAGCTACCATTTAAACTTGAAGTATAAATTCATTATATACAAAACAATGACTATTTTGAGTTATTTTCTAAAATCTAAAAGCAACATTCTTAAAAAAGAATGACTTGACCTCAGAAATGCAAAAGCACTTTTCTTTACTACAAAAGAATATCTGAGAGCAACTTTGCTCAGTATCTTGGGAAAAAAGGATATTATTCAAGAAAGAAGACACAGATCCTATGAAACAAATCCTATGGCAATGTGAAGACCGCTAGTTTCAGTCTAGTGCTAAACTGAAAATAAAGAATACAGACCACCAGGTTGGAAAGTATTAAAAGAAAAGGATGATTGCACAGAGATGAAATTAATATTAAACTAACACATTTTCAAGAATAGGCTGAACTATGTTTCACAGGGTAAGATTCCTAAGTTGTCATGCTATGTACATAAATAAATAATCAGCCTTCCACATACAGGCATACATTGGAGATATTGTATAGTTTCCAGACCAGTGCAACAAAGCAAATATTGCAATAATATGAATCACACAAATTTTTTTATTTCCGATGCATATAAAAGTTATTTTTATGAGAGAACAAGGCAGGAGGATCACTTAAGCCCAGGAGTTTGAGCCCAGCCTGGCTACACAGTGAGATCCTATCTCTAGAAAGAAATCAAAATACTAGCCTGGTGTAGTGGTACATGCCTATAGTACCAGCTACTCAGAAGACTGAGGTGGGAGAATCATTCGACCCCAGGAGACAGAGGCTGCAGTGAGCTAGGATTTCACTACTGCACTCCAGCCTGAATGACAGAGTAAGACCCTGTCTCTCAAAAAAGTTACGTTTATAAAATACTGTAGTTTAAGTGAACAAAAGCACTACGTTTAAAAAAATGTACACATCTTAATTTAAAAATACTTTATTTTGCTAAAACATGCTAAGGATCATCTGACCTTCAGCAAATCAGAATCTTTTTGCTGGTGGAGGGTCTTGCCTCAATGTTGACAGCTGCTGACTGATCTGGGTAGTGGTTGCTGAAGGTTGGGGTGGCTGTGGCAACTTCTTAAAATAAGACAACAGTTTGCCACATCAATTGACCCTTCCTTTAGTGAAAGATTTCTCAGTAGCATGTGATGCAATGCTATGAAAGCTTTTTACCCACAGAAGAATGTCTTTCAAAATTGGAGTTGATCATCGCAAAGCCCTCCTCTGCTTTATCATCTACTTTGATGTACGATTCTAAATCCTTTGCTGTCATTTCAACAATGTTCAGTCTCTTTACCAGGAGCAGTTTCCACCTCAAGAAATCATCTTCTTTGCTCATCCACAAGAAGTACCTCCTCACCTGTTCAAGTTTGGTCATAAGACTGTAGCAACTCAGTCCCGGAAGCTCCACTTGTAATTCTAGTTCTCTTGCTATTTCCACCACATCTGCAGTTACTTCCTCTACTGATGTCTTGACCCTCAAAGTCATCCACGAGTGTTGGAATCAACTTCTCCCAAACTCATGTTAATGTTGATATTCTGACCTCCCCTCCCGAGTTGTGAACATTCTTAATGGCATCTAAGTGGTGAATCCTTCTCAGAAGGTTTTCAATTGTCTTTGCCCGAATCCATCAGAGAAATCACTATCAATTGCAGCTATAGTTTATAAAGTATATTTCTTAAATAACAAGACTTGAAAGTCAAAATTACTCCTCGATCCATGGGCTGCAGAATGAATGTTGTATTAGCACGAAAAAAACATCAATCTCCTTGTACATTTCCATCAGAGCTCTCAGGTGACCAGGTACACTGTTCAGCAAGCAATATTTTGGAAGAAATTTTTTTTTTTTTCTGAGCAGTACATCTCAACAGTGGGCTTGAAATATTCAGTCAACATTGCAATAAACAGATGTGCTACCACCCGGGCTTTGTTGTTCCATTTCTAGAGCACAGGCAGAATAGATACAGCATAATTCTTAAGGGCCTTAAGATTTTCAGAATTGTAAATGAGCATTGGCTTCAACCTTCAGTCACCAGTAAGAGAACTAGCCTGTCTTCTGAAGCTCTGAAGCCAAGTAATGACTTTACTCTGGTTATGAAAGTTCTAGATGCATCTTCTTTCAACAGAAGGCCATTTCATCTGCACTGAAAATATGCTGTTTAGTGTAGCCACCTTCATCAGTGATTTCAGCTAGCTCTTCTGGATAGCTTGCTGCCGCTTCTACAATAGAAACTGCTGCTTCATCTTGCACTTTTATGTTACAGAGATGGCTTCTTTCCTTAAACCTCATGAACCAACCTCTGCCAGCCAACTTTTCTTCTGTAGCTCCCTCCCTCACCTCTCTCAGCCTTCACAGAATTAAAAAGAGTTAGGACCTTGCTGTGTAGACTTATGCTTAAGGGAATGTTGCAGCTGGTTTAATCTTGTATCTTGACCGCTTTCTCCATATTAGTAATAAGATTGTTTTCCTTTCTTCCTTTTCTTTTTTTTTTTGAGACGGAGTTTCGCTCTTGTTACCCAGGCTGGAGTGCAATGGCGCAATCTCGGCTCACGGCAACCTCCGCCTTCTGGGTTCAGGCAATTCTCCTGCCTCAGCCTCCTGAGTAGCTGGGATTACAGGCACGCACCACCATGCCCAGCTAATTTTTTTTGTATTTTTAGTAGAGACGGGGTTTCACCATGTTGACCAGGATGGTCTCAATATCTTGACCTCGTGATCCACCCACCTCGGCCTCCCAAAGTGCTGGGATTACAGGCTTGAGCCTCCACGCCCGGCCCCAATTGTTTTCCTTTCTGATGTGTCTTTCTCACTAGGCTTAATCATTTCTAGTCTTTGTTTAATGTGAGAGACATGCAACTCTCCCTTTTACTTAAACACACAGATGCCACTGCAGGGTTATTAATTGGTCTACTTTCAATATTGCTGTGTCTCAGAAAAGAGAAGCCCAAGAGGGAGAGAGATGGGAGCATGGCTGATTGCTGGAACACTCAGAACACACACAACACTAAGTTCACCATTTTCTATGGTGACACCATTCCCGTCACTTCAAAATAATGACAGTGGTGATATCAAGCCCACTGGTCAGAGATCAGCATAACAGATATAATAACAATAAAAATGTTTGAAATATTGTGAGAATTACCAAAATGTGACACAAAGACATAAACTGAACACCTGGTGTTGGAAAAATGGTGCTAAGTAGACTTGCTCAACGCAGGGTTACAACAAACCTTCCATGTATAAAACATACAATATTTGTGAAGCACAATAAAATAAAGTATTCCTGTACTCAACAGTGGCATTTCATTAAATTCTGTCTTCCACAGAAAGTAAAGTTTTCCTTCAAAGCTTAGAATGAGTAAATACACCAAACAGCCAGACACTTAAGATTCCTTCTACAACACCATGCTAAACAAATCTTATGCCTGAGATTTTATTTTTTTTTAATTAATTAATTTTTTAAAAAATTTGTTCTGAGACGGAGTTTCGCTGTTGTTACCCAGACTGGAGTGCAATGGCACAATCTCGGCTCACCGCAACCTCTGCCTCCTGGGTTCAAGCAATTCTCCTGCCTCAGCCTCCCGAGTAGCTGGGACTACAGGTGTACACCACCATGCCCAGCTAATTTTTGTATTTTTAGTAGAGACGGGGTTTTACCGTGTTGACCAGGATGGTCTCGATCTCTTGACCTCGTGATCCACCCACCTCGTCCTCCCAAAGTTCTGGGATTATAGGCGTGAGCCATCGCGCTGGGCCCAGCCTGAGATTTTAATATCCACATTCATGCAGTCCACAAAAGCGTCACCTTTTTCCTCCTTTTCTATCACAATATCCGTCAGTAAACCACATCCTAAGGAAGAGAACAGGAACATTTAAGGTGGGCAAGGGGAAATGTCCAAACACAAAAATGTAGAACAGATTTCTCTGTTGCGAGAGACCCGAAATGATGAGACCAGTCAACCAGATGCATTTAAATAAAGTCGATCTCCCACATATTCTATTTAAACCAAGGCATCACATTTTTACAACAACTTCCCAATGTGTCCCCCTATTAGCAAGACTACTCAATTAGCCATCTCAGACCAGCCCAGCACAAAATTCACTTGGAAAGGTGTCATAAAAATTTAAAAATAATCCTAAAAACCTACAGCTGGGTCAAAGACCTTTAAAGCATTCAGTCCTCTTAAGCTGTGTTCTAACTGCATGGGTGCTGTAAAAAGCTTAAGTATCTGAGATTCTATGATTCTAATATAAATTACATTTGAATAAACCTAAGCAGTTCTCAAGATTACCTAATTTTAATATTATCGTAAAAAGAATGATTTAAAGTCTGAGAAACTGACTTAAGATAGTTTAGCTACTGGAAAAAAGTCTACCTCATTAACCAACAAAAAGCCATCAGATCTCTATAAATCTTAGTCAAATCAGTAATGTAGGCCAAGCCTCTGAGTGGGCTTAAAAAAACCTGGAGTATTAGAACACTAAACAGCTTGCTTGACTTTCATTATAAAACAGAAGAGAAACACAAACAAAGCTGTAAGAAAGAAAGAACTCACTGTGTTGTAACTGAGCACGAAATCACCACTGAGACACAGACTAGGCCAAATTACAGGGTCTTTACTGCTGGTTCCCATCTCTCTAACCCCCCACCCCAGAAGGAGGGTGTTAAGACCTTTTATGCCCATAAACCACCTCCTGGGCGGGGGTGAGGGGGCGAGGGGCTTCAGACATTCCAAGGGCCAGTAGTAGACTTTGGACATTCCGTAAACGACCTCCTGGATGAGGGTGAGGGTGAGGGGGCTTTGGACATTCCGAGGGCCAGGGGACTTTGGACATTCCGATTGTTACTTAAGTGGTTCACAGAAGTCAAGATAAGCATCAGTTTACACACTGTCTGGGTAGGGTGGAAATTACAGACCTTAGTTACTTATTACAAGTCACAGAGGCCAAGATGGTGTGGGTTTGGACTGCTTGCCTGTCACATTAGGGTTACAGAGAGCAGTTTCAACGGAAAGCCGAGGTATGGTGGAGGCATGCAGTTTATGGGGCAATTACCATGTCACAATTGTCTAATGATGAGTCCTTTAGTACATAAAAGCAGTAACTGCAGTAAACAGGCAAAGCCACTGAACTTATCCATACTTGAAGGGTACAGACAAGCCTTTGGGGGCACTAGAGAAGGCAAGCAGACTCCATACACTAGAATGCTACCACACGTGAACTAGAAATGACTGAACAGAGTGATTTTGTTTCTGATTCTGTGTCTGCCTGTACTTTGAATATTGTTTGGTTTTTTATCATTAGAAAAATTGAGAATAGAAAAAGAATTGCATATTGAAGAAAAAACAGATTTTTACACAAATTATGTATTCTTAACTATTTAAATCATAAAGTCATTACCCAAAGTGAACAGATTTTCTAAAGAAGAAAGAGAAGCTCAACTATAACTACTATTAATACCCCACACATAGTAAGTCCTCAATATATATCTCTTGTTCTAAGTGTTAGCTACGGATCAGTATCAGGTAAGCTTCAATCTTACTCATAAAAAAGTGCTCCATATATTCATACCAGAGATGCCATTTGATTCCTCAATTCTCAGAAATGTCCTCTGTTAGTAAATTTACAGTCATTTTTACACTCAACTATCAGAATGTGATATGTTATTTATGACACCTTGGCAATTACATTGTAATTTCCTCACCAATCTAAGAAGAACTCTTATCTACTATACAATTTATAATATCAATGTTATTTTTACTCTGCCGAAAAATAAAGTGTTTTTACTGCAGTGATTTATCCTGCAGATGTGTTACTTGTATAGACACATCTATTATAAATCAAGTATTAGAGAGGAAAAAGGAACAAAATTCACACACTTAAAACAAAAAAGGGAGGGAAATGATGTACTAGTGAACAGCAGGAAATTAAACTCCCAGGCTTGCTTCCATTAAGAAGTTTTGACAAGATCAAGATCAAGAACATAGCTTAAGCAGTTTGTGAACAGCTGTGCAAGTCCCAAAATGATATATAGTTTTTTTGCATTAAAAGTTTGATTACTAACTTGTACCAGTTTTGGTAAATAATTGAACAGAAACAACTAAATTTGACACATTATGGAAATATACAAGACCAAGATAAACAATTGTAAAGTAACCTAAATTTAGGAATTTCGCCAAATGAATAAGATTATAACTTGAAAAGTTATTTTTAATGGATATTTAAGATAGCTATTAAAACATAATAGTTATATATTAACTATTTTATGTTTATTTTAATATTAATCTTTCAACATTAATGTTTTCAAAAGTATACTGTGTCAAGACACAAAGTATAGCATTTGTGACACTCAGCAAGCTTTCAGACAATTAAGATAATTTTTTACACCAATTTCAAGTAAAACACCCTTCATATTTCTCATAAAAATAAGCTAAATTTAAAACAAAAAAATAAACAACCATGCACTAAGATATCTACAACAACTATAAGAGCAAGCAACAAACTAGAAAAAAAAATCACTGAAATTTAAAAATAATGTTGGGAAATTTTTTTTTAATTCTAGAAATTAGACATTCATTCCATGAATCACCTGCAATCTGAAAAGTATGCTTCTTCCTCATGGTCTTTTTTCTATATAGGCCTATAAGTATCTTCACAACATATACACTGCTAAAAAGAACCAGAAGTCCACTGGCTCAAACACTGGGTCAACTCCTTTTAAGCTTCCAGTGCCTTCAATGTTTCAAGGCAATTCATTAATTCATTTGAATTCAAATAGGTTGAAATCACATTCCTGGAACTTTGACAAGAAGACTGGTTTACTGTTTACTTAATCATGTCACGTATGAGAGTTTGGTTGTGTCTTCCATACTCACCTTCCAACTCAATGGAGTCAACACTGAACTCCATTATGCCATGTACCACAAAATGGCCAGGAAAAACAAAAATAATGTCACCTTCATCGCAGGCATTTATAGCAGACAATGAATCACTACAGAACTAGAAAACAACAACATATTTGAAAATATATACCCTCATATGGTTTGGCTCTGTGTCCCCACCCAAGTCTCATGTTCAATTGTAATCCCCAATGTTGAAGGTAGGGCCTGGTGGGAGGTGATTGGGTCATGGGGACAGTTTCTAATGGTTTAGTACCATCCCCCTAGTGCTGTCTCATGATAGAGTTCTCACGAGATCTGGCTGTTTAAAAGTATGTAGCACTCTCTCTCTTCCTCCTACTCCAGCCATGTAAGCTGTGCCTGATTCCCCTTCACCTTCCTCCATGATTTTAAGTTTCCTGAGGCCTCCCCTGGCATGTGTCCTAACCTGCAGAACTGTGAGCCAATTACCTCTTTTCTTTATAAATTACCTGATTTCAAGTATTTCTTTATAGGCAGTGTGCAAAGTGACAAATACACACCCCCATAAAGCAACTTGAGTATTATTCCAAGTGCCTTCATGTCTCATTCTGAAAATGGAGCCAGCACTGCACACTGAAGCATCTCCTTTGGTACTGGACTGAACCCAATGCACGTCTGGTAAGTGACTACTGCTGACAAAAGGCAGGGTTCTCACTACTTCCCATTTAACAGAAAACCATTTCTGGGAAGCTCTTTGTAGAAATCATGAAAAAATACAGTGAATCAGAAGGAAAAAGGCCACTTGCAGCAAGAAACTCTTTTAGCTGAATTTCTATCTGTTCCCCCAAGGCACCTGCCTCTCCATGAGTAGAGTCCACAGCAGACCAGTCATCGTGGTGGAGGAGACAACATGGGTGACTTTCTGACCACTGGATGGTCACCCTTTGCTTAGATGTTAGAATTCTGATAACCAAACGCATACCATGAAAAAACCAAATAGACCTATCAGTTTTCAGTAAGATAGCAAGTAAGAAAAGATGCTGACTAGCTAAGAATTACAAAGACATACCTCAACAAAGGATTCTCAATGAGTTTTAGCTTTTGCTTCGACTATTGATTCTCTGAATACAGTTTTAACCCTTCAACCATATATTTATTTTCCTGCTCAGAATCAGAGCTACAATTTGACAAACAGCTTCTCAGATTTAAAAACTTGCTGTAACTCTCCCCTCATTGAGACAACAGATTGTGGTAGTCAACAAGTCCTGAAGGAATCCAGTTTTCAAGAATGTCATAATGCCTGATAGTTTAAAAACAAATTGAAATCCATTGCCTTTCATGCACATTTTTTTCTCATTAAGAAAGCTCACTTAGTCCTCAAAGACCCAGTAAGAAAAGTGCTTTATAACTCAGGTACACATTAAGTCTCTCTGAATTAACACTCTATTCTAAGTGGTAGCTGTTGCAAGTCTGAAGTATCACTTCATTAAAGTCACTAATTTTTCTTCTTTTGAGGAATTTTTTTCTTTAGATCCAAACATCTGTGCTTTAGAATCACCTAAAGTTCATATTGCACAATTAGTAGTCATTATTTAATAAGAAAGTATTTTCTTCTCATATATTCAAAATCTTAAGAAGCAGGTGGCAAGGGCCAACTGGGGAGTAGGGGTAGAGGGAAGTAAACTGTTTCACAATGGTTAAGACTGCCATGTTTTTCAGAGATCTGAATGTGATTTAAAAATGTTACAAAGATTACCGTATTTATAGGAACCAAAATTAGAAATCATTCAGATAACCTAGTCCCTCCTTGCATTTAAAGCACTATGGCCCAAAATTATGTTGAACATTCCCTCAGAAAGTTCAGGGGATTTCAAAAAAATAAACCTTTGAGAATCTGCGGGAAAAAAAATGCTGTCATTATTAAATTAGAGAATTATTAACACAAAATAACCTTATACTGGACAAATTGGCACCTGAAATTTATTCGTTTACATAAACTCTCAAATATAATGACAGAACAAAAAGTATTTCTAAATGTAATAAAATAATTTTAAATGTACAGTGAAGTTAATAGATATTAAACTAATGGATTTAAAAATAAAATAAAATATTGCCATTATCTATTGTTTTAAAATAATTGCTTTATTTTTCAATTAAAAGTATATCAACTAGCTGTGCCTCAGGTTAGAGCTTCTCAATCTTGCTTAATATTAGAATTACCTGGGATCTTTTAAAAATACAGATGCTAAGGCCAAACTCCAAAGCAAATTTAAAAAAAAAAGAAAAATGGTCTCTGAAAGTGGAGAGGTGTTTTTTTTTAAAGTTCCCTAGGGATGTAATGTGTAGCCAAGGTTGAAAACTATTGTCTTAGATTTTTTTTTTTTACTTAGTCATGCTCTGTAGATGGGGGGGAAAACAAAACAAAACCCTAAAGAAATGTATATCAAATTTATGGTGAACACTCAATATTTAAAATGAACAGAAGATTTTATTTTCTTCCTTTTCCAAGTAAATGGATTAGGCAAAGCTTGAAAAAGTAAGGATTTTGTCTACTTGGTTTTCCACACACATTTAAAGATATTCTAGAAATCTACTTTGCAAATAAGAAATTAGGAACCAAACCACTGGTCTATTAATTTGTGATGATTAAGACTCAAATTTTAAAATAAGTTTCTTAGCATTTCCAATATCCATGCAAGTTAGCTTATTTCTTCTCATTAGATTGATACTTTATAGTATAGAAGCAATGAACCAATAACATCTTCAATGCCCTAAGTTCTGAAGCAGTGTGTTTTGAATTAGAAAGGAAAAATATTTGCCACACGGTGTAAAATGAAGACAGTGATTTGTTCTTGCCTGCTGATAGTGCTACTCCTATCTTAGCCCAGAGACCTCTATAGAGTCTGCTCACATTTGATAGCATTCCAGTCTCTCCATCAAGAATCGTAGTTTCTTCTCCATAACTAAAAACAATTCCTCCCTTATGCTTTCCCACCTGCCAGTGACATAAAAGGCATGTATAAAGATCATTACTTGTTGTTCACAGATGCAAGGCTCTCAAATCAGAATACAATCTGTATTCTGATCTGTATGTCAACATACAGATCGAATTTGCCAGATATGCATTATATCTACTTACCACTACATTCCACTGCAATCAAAACCAATCACTGCTCTTTAAGAACAAGTGTACCAAACCTAGAAAATATTCAAGCTTATTGATGTTCTGGGATTGTACTGAATACACTATAGAAAAATAGGAAATACACAATGGAAAAAATAGGAAGGCTAAATAGAAATCATAGCCAATAAATGAAAGCTGAAATCAGACCTACGTAGTTCTAAACCAGGTAGAACCATTAACCAGATTGTTATGGTTTTTAAAAATATTATTATTTACAATTTAAACCAAGAGAAACTTACTAAATCAAATCAAATTGTGTGAAAATGTAAAGGCTTCCTGCCTTGTCTTATATAGTCAAATCAGCTTTCACACAGGAAAAACAAATTACTTTCTACAATATTTTTTAGTGTGAGTTCTGATTTTATTAGCACATTGCCTAACAATTTACTGCTCATGAATACAGGAGAATATTATTGGTCTTAGAGCACCATCTAGTGGAAAGGTAAGGGCCGCAGGTAACAAGAGCAGCGTAGGACAACTACTTAATTTAGGTTGTGGGATTAATTTTGGCATTTTCCTTGTCAAAATATGATAAATTAGAAGAATGTGTTTAGGTATTTGAAATACCCAAATGTGTTTAGGTATTTTGGATACATCTGTTAGTTTAGCCTAGTATGTTTTAATATAGGAACTTAGAGTAAAGCCATATACTTTAAAAAGTATTCTTGAAAAGTTTAAAGCAAAAAGTTCTCTATAATTTAAATAAGTTCATTGTTTTTCAAACAGTTGTCATTGAATACACGTTCACAAACTTCCTGATTTTAGACTCGGTTTATAAACACTAAAAGCAGATTTCTCTGCACTTGTACATTTCATTTAATAAATTGAAAAGGGGTTGCACTATTTGTATATTGGTCTATTTGTCTATGGGCCTCTGGGGGGTGGCAGGGGAAGAAAGAGAGAGAAGGAAAGAGAGAGAGAGAGTTTCACACCGGTAAAATAAAGCCATGGTAACTATTCAATATGTACAAGCAAGGTCAGTAATAAACAATCTCAATTGACGTTCAACACATCTGACAAAACAATCATATGCATCAGCCTTTCCTTCATCCCAACTCCTCCAAATGTTTTGGTAGAAAAACCTAAACAAGAACTTAGAATCTTTCAAATTTAATGATCAGCTCCAAATGTTAGGATTCTGCAGGGTTGAGAGCTGGAGAGTAAATCAAAGGAATTCTCGTATCTCAGAGAATGCTGCATATTTGCTATGGTTATCAGTTGAGCCACACATGATAAAGAGCTTTGGATCAGCAAATAAAAACATTCATTTTTTTAAAAACTTTCTTTTTATCAGAAGTAGCATTTATTGACCACTTGTAACTGAGTGGACGGTAGTTCCTTTTGTTGAGATAGAAAACACTGGGAGAGAAACAGGTTTGGGGTTGAAAATAAAGAGTTCTCTTTGCCATGTTCAGGTTGAGATGCCTATCTGATCTCCCAGTAATGATGTCAAGTATGCAGAGGAATATACAAGCCCAGAGATCCAGGGAAAGGTCAGAGCTAGAGACATAAATCTGGGAGCTGTCAGCATATTAATGGTTTTAAAGCAGTAAATGAGATCATCTAGGGACATAAAATAAAGCAGCAGTTCTCAACCCTGGTTGCACATTAGGGTCCCCCAGGACACTTTAAAAAATTGATTCCTTATCCCAGACCAATAAATCAAATCTCTGTGAGGGAACGGGGTTAGCATCCACATGTTTTTTAAAGCTCTCCAAGCACTTTAACAAATGTTTATTACAAAAAGTTCTAAACATGCAACAGATAAAATAGTATCATGAGTATCATGTATCCATCAGCCGACTATAATAATTACCAACTTAGAAGCAATCTTATTTCATCTCTACCTCACCAACCTACCCTCTGCTTCTCTCTTCCCACCATCCTGACCCTGGCTTATTTTGAAGCAAATCTCAGACATATCAAATCATTCACAAATTTTTAGTAGGTAGCTCTAAAATAAATCTTTATACCAAAAAAAAAAAAGTTGTAATTTCTTAATATTACCAAATATCCAGTCAGTGCTCAAATTTACTAATTTTCTCTTTTGCTGTTGCTGTTTTATAGTTGATTTGTTCAAATGAGGATCCAAACAAGGCTAGCTGTGGCTCTTAACGGATACGTCTCTTAAATCGCTTTTGTTCTATACATTACCCCTTGCTCTTTTTGCCCCTGTAATTTAAGTTTCCCACACTCTAAATTTTGTTGATTACATCTCCATGGAGTCCTTTAACACGGTTTTCTGTTTCCTTTCTTTCTAGTAAACTGATCTGATAATAAGATCTAGAGCTCAATGGGCTTCAGGAAAGACTTTTTGGCAGGAATACTTCAAGTGAGGTACGAGGCACTTGCATCGGGAAGCACATATAGCAAGTCCTCGAACGTCAGCATTTCGTTCAATGTCTTTCACTATAGAAGGGAATGAATATCAATTCCTGGCCATAGCCATAGTCTGTGTGGAGTTTTCATGTCTTTCCCACGTCTGCATGAGTTTTCTACAGGTACCTTGGCTTTCCACATCATAAAGATGTGCATGCTAGCTGAACTGAGTGTGGGTGTGTGTGAGTGCATGCTGGGATGAAACAGCATTCTGTCCCATGCTGGTTCCTGTCTTGCACCCTGAGCTGCCACGATAAGTTTTGGCCACCTGCACCCCTGGACTGGAATAAGCAGGTTGGAAAATCAAAGAATGAATATGAATTACTGTCAAGCAAAAATTCATAACCTAGACAATCATACAAATGCACAACAAATAATGCAGTTTGAAATTGCTCAGCAAGTCCATCAAATTCGTGATTGGTTTTGAACCACGTAGCAGTAAAGGGTAATTCTTACAATTTTCACTTTGCCGATATTTATTCCTCAATTTGACCAGCCACCACCATGACTGCCATGACTCACCGATTCACCAAGAATCGGGAAAATAATTATTTTTATTAATCATTCTTAAATGTATACATAGTTCACATTTATTTCAATGTTCAAGTTTAAAATTGTTTTGGGTCTTTATTTAGAAGTTTGGTAATGTTGTTGTAACCAGAAAGATGCCACTGGAACTTGAACTTTTGTTTAAATCTATTACCCAAAGGTAACATTGGTTTTGTTACCATTTTGCTTAAAATTGAAGTTTCAACAACAGAGCCTGTCTACAACAGTAAGTGAAGACTTCTGTAATACCTAGCCATCTCTTTTTGTGAGGTTAAGATTGATCAGTGGATACAGGTATTGTCACTGATTCATTCTCTACAAAGTTCTTTATTAGTTTTTCACCTAAAGATTATAGCAGCCACTGAGGATCACCACCTAGAACCTTTATTTCATTAGTGGTTACAAAATATGGATATTGATTCTATCATTCCTTCTTCATGTAGTGGTTGGAACGTATCTATAAGGAAAATCCCCAAGTTATTTTAATGTGTTTTCAAGATAGAGTAGATTAGAAAAAGAAGAGTCAGAGCCTAAGACTGATCCCTGGGTAACTTGAACACTCTAAAGTTAGAGCTGAGAAAAGAGCTGGCCAAGATGACTAGAAAAGCAAGGCAGTGAGACACCAACTGAACAGTGCTGTCCCAGAGGCTGAAAGTATGTTCAGATGGGAATGGAGGAGGCGGAGCAAGGTGGTGGAAAAGGAAAAGAAGGCTCTACTGTTCATCCTGGTGCAAGAAATCCAATTTAACAACTATCCACACAGAAGAAACAACTTCATAAGAACTAAAACTCAGGTGAGCATCTATAGTAGCTGGTTTTAACTTCCTATCTCTGAAAAGAGGCATGGAAGAGACAGAAAAAACAGTCTTGAATCACCAGCACCAGCCCTTCTCCACCCTCCTGTGTGGTACAGAGGGCATATCTGGGTGCTGGAGGAAGGAAAGCACTGCCATTGTGAGGCATGAAACTCAGCTTTCCTGCTACAGCAAAAAGGAAAACTGATCAGCTGACACTTGCCCATGGAGGCAGCGTTTAAGCCAGCCCTAACCACAGTGAAATTGTCCACCCCAACAGTCCAAACTTGAAATCCTGCAAACCTCGCCACCAAGGGTTAACGCACCCTGTGTCTCTAAGCAAACTTGAAAGGTAGACTAGGCCATAAGGACTGTGACTCTTAGGTGAGTCCTAGGGTTGAACTAGGCCCAGAGACACAGTGGACCTGGTGGAGGCCTACAACCTACAGACATCAGGTGGAGTGGCTAAGGGAGTGCTGGCATCACCTCTCCCCTAAACCCAGGCTGCACAGCCCACAGCTCTAAAGGATACCGCTTCCTTCCACTTGAGAAGAGGAGGGGGATGAGTGGGGAGGTCTTCATCTTGCAACTTGGATACCAGCTCAGCCACAGCAGGATAGGGCACCAGCCAGAGTTGTGAGGCTCCCCGACCCCGCATTCCAGGCACTAGCTCCCAACTCTCAATGACATTTCTAGACACGTCCTGCGTTAGAAGGGAACCCACTGCTTTGAAGGAAAGGACCCAGTCCTTCCAGGATTTATCACCTGCCAGCTGAAGAGCCCTTGGGCCCTGAATAACCAGCAGCAACACCCAAGTACTATGTCATGGGCCTTGGTGAGCTCTTGAGACTTGCTCACTTCAGGGGAGATCCAGCACATTCCCAGCTGTGGTGACCACAGGCCGACACTCCCTCTGCTTGAGGAAAGCAGAGAGAAAAGTAAAGGGAACTTTTCCTTGCACCTTAGGTACTAACACAGCCACAGGGAGGTAGAATACCCAGGGGGCTATCGGTGTCCCCAATTCTGGGACTTGACTCTTGAATGGCATTTCTGGACCCATCCTGGATTACAGGAAAGCCCAGTGCCCTGAAAGGTGAGTCCCAGGCCAGGCAGCATTCACCACCAGCTGACCTGAGAGACTTGGGGCCTTAAGGGAACATCGGAAATAGTCTGGCAGTACTCCTTGTGGCTTGGGATGGTGGTAGCTACAGGGTGAAGCTTCTCTGATTTTGGAAAGGGAACAGAAGAGTGGGAAGGACTGCATCTTGTGGTTTGAGTGTCAGTTCATCTGCAGTACAACAGAACACCAGTAGATGTTTAAGGCTTTTGACTCTAGTCCCTGACTTCAGGATGACACCTCTGAATCCACCTGGAACCTAGGGGACCTCATCACCCTGAAGGAAAGGACATAGGCCTGGCTGGCTTTGCCAGCTGCTGATTGTTAAGCCCCAGGTTCTTGAACAAACATAGGCAGTAGCCAAGAAGTGGTTACAGCAGGCCTTGGGTGAGACCCAGCGCTGTGATGGCTTCAGGTCTGACCCAGTGCAGTCACAGGGTGGTGGCCACAGGGATGGTTGTGTCACTCCACCCCCAACTTTAGATGTCTCAGAAGAGAAACTCTGTTTGGGAAAAAGTAAGAAAAGAGAACAAGAGTCTCTGCTTGATAATCCAGAGAATTCTCTTGGATCTTGTCCAAGACCATAAAGGCAGTACCTATGAGTCTGCAAGAACCATAGTGTTACTGGACTTGGAGTGCCCCCTACAGCAGGTACAGCTTAGATCACAACACTCAAGCCTCTTCAAACATGTGAAAAGCCTTCCCAAGAAAGATGGGAAAGACTTAAGTCTACAAAGCCCAGACACAGATGAACACAAGTAAGAATCAAGACATTCCAGGAAAAAAAGACCTCACCAAACAAGCTAAATAAGGCACCAGGGACTCATCCTGAGGAAACAGAGATACGTGACCTTTCAGACGGAGAATTCAAAATAGCAGTTTTTGAGAAAACTCAAGAAAATTCAAGGCAACACAGAAAAGAAATGCGGAATTCTGTCAGATAAATTTAACAAAGAGACTGATATAATTAAAAAGAATAAAGCAAAAAAATTATGCAGCTGAAGAATGCAGTTGGCATATTGAAGAACACAACAGAGTCCATTAATAGCAGAACTGATGAGGCAGAAGAAAGAACAGTGAGCCTGAATACAAGCTATCTGAAAATACAGTCAGAGGAGACAAAAGAAAAAAGAATAAGCATGTCTACAGGATCTAGAAAATACCCTCAAAAGGGTATTTTGGGAAAATGAAACATGTCTACAGGATCTAGAAAATACCCTCAAAAGGGCAATTCTAAAGAGTTGTTGGTCTTAAAGAGGAGCTAGAGAAAGAAATGGGGGTTGCAAATTTATTCAAAGAGATAATAACAGAGAACTTTCCAAAACCTAGAAAAAAAATTACAGGCGACAATACAATAATCACTGGAGACTTCAACACCTTACTTTTAACACTGGATAGATCTTCCAGATGGAAAATCAACAAAGAAATATTAGACTTAACCTGCACTACAGATCCAAAGGACCTAATAGATATTTACAGAACACTCCATCCAATGGCTGCAGAATGAGCATTCTTTTCCTCAGCACATGGATCCCTCTCAAGGATAGCTCATATGCTAGGTATCAGAACAAGTCTTCAAACATTCAAAAAAACTGAGATAACATCAAGCATCTTCTTTGACCACAATAGAATAAAACTAGAAATCACTAACAAGAGGAATTTTGGAAACTATGCAAATACATGAAAATTAAACCATATGCTCCTAAATGACCAGTGAGTCAATGAAGAAATTAAGAAGAAATTGAAAAATTTCTTGACACAAATGATAATAGAAACATAACATACCAAAAACCTACAGGATACAGTAAAAGCAGTACTCAAAGGAAAGTTTACAGCTGTAAGTGCCTACATCAAAAAGGAGGAAGAACTCCACATAAATAATCTAACAATGCATCTTAAAGAACTAGAAAAGCGGCCGGGCGCGGTGGTTCACGCCTGTAATCCCAGCACTTTGGGAGGCCGAGGTGGGTGGATCACGAGGTAAAGAGATCGAGACCATCCTGGTCAACACGGTGAAACCCCGTCTCTACTAAAAATACAAAAAATTAGCTGGGCACGGTGGCACGTGCCTGTAATCCCAGCTACTCAGGAGGCTGAGGCGGGAGAATTGCCTGAACCCAGGAGGCTGAGGTTGCGGTGAGCCGAGATCGCACTATTGCACTCCAGCCTGGGTAACGAGCGAAACTCCGTCTCAAAAAAAAAAAAAAGAACTAGAAAAGCAAGAACAAATCAAACTCAAAATTAGAAGAAAAGAGTAAAGATTAGCACAGAAATAAATAAAACTGAAATGAAAAAATAATATAAAAGATCAATGAAACAAAAGGTTGTTTTTTAAAAAGTTAAACAAAATTGACAAACTTTAGCTAAACTAAAAAAAAAAAACGAATAAATAAAATCAAAAATTAAAAAGGAGACATTACAATTGATACTGCAGAAATTCAAAGAATTTGATTCTAGTATCATTTGTGAATACTATAAGCAACTATATACCAATAAATTTAAAAAATCAAGAAAAAATGGGCAAATTCCTAGATATATACAACCAATCAAGATTGAATCAGGAAGAAATCTAAAACCTGAACAGACCAATAACAAGTAACCATATTGAAGCTATAATAAAAATTCTCCCAGTAAAGAAAAGCTCAGGACTAACGGCTTCACTGCTGAATTTTACCACTCCTCCTCAAACTACTCCAAAAAACAGAGGATGACTGACTACTTACAAACTCATTGTACAAGACCAGAATTACCCAGATATCAAAATCAGACAAAGACACATCAAAAAGAAAAAAAGAAAAGAAAAAAGAAAGATAACTACAGGCCAGTATCTCTGATAAATATTGATTCAAAAAGTATCAACATTACCAAACCAAATTCACTAACATATTAGATCATTCATCATGACCGGAATTTATCCCTGGGATGCAAGGATGGTTCAACATACACAAATCGATGTGATATATCATATCAACAGATTGAAGGATGAAAACCATATGAACATTTCAGTTGATGCTGAAAAGGCATTTCATAAAATTCAACATCCCTTCATGATAAAAACTCTCAAAAAGCTGGGTACAGGAACATACCTCAACATAATAAAAGCCATATACAGCATACCCACAGCTCTTTTACTGAATGGGTAGAACTGAAAGTCTTTCCTCTAAGATTTGGAACACAAGGATGCCCACTTTCACCTCTGTTATTCAACATAGTACTATGAGTCCTCACTAGAGCAATCAGACAAAAAAAAAAAAGATATAAAGGGCATCCAAATGGAAGAAGTCAAATTATCTTTGTTTGCAAACAATATGATCTTATATTTGAAAAAACCCAAAGACTCCACCCAAAAACTATTAGAAGTGATAAATCCAGTCAAGTTGCAGGATACAAAATCAATATATAAAAATTAGTAGCATGTTTATATGCCAATAGTGAACAATCTGAAAAAAAATTTAAGTAACCCCATTTAAAATAGTTACACATAAAATTAAATACCTAGGAATTAACCAAAGATGTAAAAGATAATGAAAACTATAAAACAGTGATGAAAGAAATTCAAGAGAACACCAAAAAAAGGAAAAATATTCCATGTTGATGGATTGGAAGAAGGAATTTTGTTAAAATGTCCATACTACCCAAAGCAATCTATAGATTCAATGTAATCCCTATCAAAACACCAATGACATTCTTCACAGAAATAGAAAAAAAAAAAACCCAAAATGTATATGTAACCAAAAAAGACCCATAAAAGCCAATGCTATTGTAAGCAAAAAGAACAAAAATGGAACAATCACATTACCTGATTTTAAATTTATATTAGAGAGCTGTAGTAACCAAACAGCAAGGACTGGCATAAAAACAGACAAATAAACTAATGATAATGAACAGAGAACCAAAACCAAATCCCCACACACACAGTGAATTCATTTTCCACAAAGGTACTAAAAACATACACTGGAGAAAAGACAGCTTCTTCAATAACTTGTGCTGGGAAAACTGGATATCCATATGCAGAAGAAGGAAACTAGACTACTATCTCTCACCATATCACAAATCAAATCAAAATGAATAAAAGACTTAAATCTAAAATCTTAAACTACAAAAAAAAAGTCTTAAACTATGAAACTACTACAAGAAACACTGCAGTTTTCTCCAGAACACTGGCCTGGGCAAAAACTTGTTGAGTAATACCCTATAAGCACAGGCAACCAAAGCAGAAATGGAGAAATGGGATCGCATCAAGTTAAAAAGCTTCTGCAGAGCAAAGGATACAATCAACAAAGTGAACAGACAACCTACGGAATATTTACAGAAAATATTTGCAAATTACCCACCTGACAAGAATAACCAGAATATATATGGAGCTGCAAACAACTCTATAGGAAAATATCGCACTATCTAATAATCAAAAAATGGGCAAAAGATTTGAATAGCCATTTCTCAAAAGAAGACATACAAGTGTCAAAGAGGCATATGAAAAGGTGGTCAACATCATTGACCACCAGAGCAATGCAAATCAAAACTACAATGAGATATCATCTTACCCCAGGTAAAATGACTTACATCCAAAAGACAGGCAATAGAAAATGATGGCGAAGATGTGGAGAAAAGGAACCATCCAACACTGTTGGTGAGAATGTAAATTAGTAAAATAACTATGAAGAACAGTTTGGAAGTTCCTTGAAAAACTGAAAATGAAGCTACCATATCATCCAGCAATCCTACTCCCGGGTATACATCCAAAAGAAGGAAAATCAGTATATTGAAGAGATACCTACATTTGTATGCAGCATTGTTTACAATAGCTGAGAGCTGGCAGCAACCTAAGTGTCCATCAACAGATGAATGGATAAAGAAAATGTGGTACTTATACACAGTGGAATACTATTCAGCCATAAAAAAGAATGAGTCATTTGCAACAACAAGGATGAAACTGGAGATCATTATGTTAAGTGAAATAAACCAGGCACAGAAACACAAACATTGCATGTTCTCATTTATTTGTGGGATCTAAAAATCAAAACAATTGAGCTTATGGAGGTAGAGTATAGAAGGATGGTTACCACAGGCTAAAAGGGTAGTGGGGACTTGAGGGAAGGTGGAGATGGTTAATGGGTCAAAAAAAAACAAAAATTAGAATGAATAGAACCTATTATTTGATAGCACAACAGAGTGACTATAGTCAATAATAATATAATTGTACATTTTAAAAGAATGAAAACAGTATAATTGGATTGTTTGTAACACAAAGGATAAGCACTTGAAAAGATGGATATACCATTCTCCATGATGTGATTATTTCACATTGCATGCTTATATCAAAACATCTCATGTACCCCATAAATATATAAACCTACTATTAAATGCCTACTACTATATTATATATAATATACAACATAATTTATATATTTATAAAAATATTTTTAACCTTTGTGGTTTATATATATTACATATACATTTTGTCGTTTATATACATATATGTACATACACTGCAAAAATTAAAAATTAAAAAATAACAAGATAGAAAAGATGAAATATCTAGAATGTGGTCAAGACATCAAGCAGGATGAATCAGAGAAGTGTCAACTGGATTCGAGAACATGGAAGTCTTTGGTAATCTTGAGCACAATTTTCATAGTGAACTCAAGTGTTACTGGAATGCCAAGAAGTACAGACTGTCTGTCTGTGACTATATATAACTCTTTCAAAAAGGTCTGTGTGAAAAGAAAGGAGCACTAAAAATGAAGCCAGCCATCTTTTAATTCTTATAGATTGGGCTGTCAGTCTCTTCACCCTCTAGAATCTATTTTATTTTTTTCCAAAAATAAATGAACCTAAGCATACCTTTACTCAATTAAAAAAAAAAAAAAAAAAAAAAAAAAAACCTCTCTTGGCTCTTTGCTGCTCTCAAAATGAAGTCTTAATCATGGTAATATAACATGAATTAATAATTTAACTCTAATGTACCTCTCTTGCCTTAGAGCCCTTGTGGGTAAACTCAATTTCACAAGCTCTTTCAAACCTCCACCTAACAGCTGGTCAGGCTGCCAGAAGTGTCTTCCTTCCCCATCTGGTAGGCTTGTATTTACATACCATGACTCAGCTCAGCTATCCTCCTCACCAGTACATGCCAGGCACTTACACATCATTCACATCTGCACCTCCCCAGTGTTTGTTCCTTCAAGCCAGAAGCATGGGTATCAGCCTTGACTTCCACATCCACTCATGTTTCATCCCTCGTAATCGCTCAACCACCAAGGCCCAGCTATTCTCTACTTTCTCAGCAAGCCTCCATCCCCATTCTATATCCCTCCATATTCCCACTCTAGACCCCTCTGTATCCCCACACTATACTGCTCCATATCCTCACTGTAGGCCCCTCTGTATCCACATGCTAGACCCCTCCATATCCCCTGCTCTAGACCCCTCCATATCCCCACACTACACTGCTCCATATCCCCACTCTAGACCCCTCTGTATCCCCACACTATACTGTTCCATATCCTCACTGTAGGCCCCTCTGTATCCACATGCTAGACCCCTCCACATCCCCCGCTCTAGACCCCTCTGTATCCCCAGCTCTAGACCCCTCCATATCCCCAGCTCTAGACCCCTCCATATCCCCAGCTCTAGACCCCTCCATATCCCTGCTCTAGATCCCTCCATATCGCCACTTCCCTTTAGCATCTCCCTCATTTGTTTTCCACACAGCAGCCAGAATGAACCTTTTAAAACACAAAGCAATTCACATTCACCCCAAAATAAAAACCCCTCAATGGCTCTTCATGCTCTTAAAAAATGATTCACTGGCTGACAGAGCCCTGAACCTCCTGAGCTCTGCCAACCTCTCTACCCTTACTTCCTAGGTCTCTCCCAGCACTGTGCCTGGCCACACTGACCTTGCAGCTCCTTAAACCCACTGAGTTCCTGAACCTGTTCCCCCACTTCTGCCACCCCTTTCATCTGCCACTCTTTTCACCTTTTAGACCCAAATTTGAATGTCATTTCCTTGGGAAGTAGGCAGAGAACAGCAACCTGACCCAGTGTTAGGACACTCTGCAGTTCATGGTGCTCACTGCCACTTCCAATCACATCTGCATCTTTGTTTGACTATTCCATCAAGCTTCACCTCCCACCTTTAGGCTGGCAGCTTCCCAGTGAAGGTGCTAGTTTTGTGCAACCCTCCGCTAGTCATACCCCGCCCTCAACTAAGAACCCAGCACTCAAACACTTATTGAATCAATGGGCCAATGAAAACCCTCATAATCTGACCTTCTCTAGGCACTGACCAGAATCTGAGTCCTCAACATGGAGAGTAAATGTAACCAGGCTCCTCTTCCTTAACAGGAACCCTTTTCAGTTCCAGGTACTTGTCTTTCTACCAACTTCTATACCCATAGAGATTGGTGCCCTCTCTAAATTCCTAAACTCATTACTTATTCCTTCACCTCCAAATGCTTTGACTGACAGATTATTTTAAAGCAAGAGAAACATAAGGGAGTTATTTTGGTCCTGGACAGAAACCAGTTCTTTAGATTTATATTGCTTGGCTTAATACTGAACACCCAGGGTTAAATGTTCTTGCATGCAATTAGAGATTGTCCATAAGATGTTGGAAGCAGGGTCTGAGGCCCTCTGCTTCTTCCTCAAGTATTTAAACTAAGCTTAGCACAACCAGGTCAACTCACTAACGGTACAGAAACAGGAAAGTACTTTCAAAACTACAAAACACCAAGCAACATTATTAAGAGGATGATCATTGCATTAGCCAGTTTTCCAGTTACTAGAGGAATATAAGTCCATTTTTACATGGCTAAAAGTAGGCTTCTTCAGTGAATATATATAGGAAATCCAAAAGAACTATCTGTATCAGGCACTATATGATAGAAGATTTATCTGAAAAAAATTTTAAATCATACCTATTAATACGAGCCCAGGTATGGGCTTTCTTTCTCGCATAAGGGGCAAAGGGGTCTGTTTGTACAAGTGGAAATAACTGCCAAGAAAGGTTGAATGGCAGGAACACATCCCCTAGGGATCTGGGAAGCAGCCTCAGAAAACACCTTCTCTGACCAGATACCTCCTTGAAGAAATGTGTATTAGTTTAATCGGTGCGTACATTATGGCATACAAAGCTCTTCACTTTCTTTCTTCTTCCTTTCTGTCCTTTTAGATTCAAATATACCAACCATAAGCCTTAATATCCATAACTTTCAAGTCAGTTTATTTATGGTTTTTGAGATGGAGTCTCGCTCTTTTGCCTGGGCTGGAGTGTGGTGACACGATCTTGGCTCACTGCAACCTCTGCCTTCTGGGTTCAAGCGATTCTCCTGCCTCAAGCCTGCTGAGTAGCTGGAATTACAGGCGGGTGCATCCACACACGGCTAATTTTTGTATTTTTAGTAGAGACGGGGTTTCACCATGTTGATCAGGCTGGTCTTGAACTCCTGACCTCATGATCCGCCTGCCTCAGCCTCCCAAAGTGCTGGGATTATATGTGTGGGCCACCACACCCAGCCCTAAGTCAGTTTCTAAACACACACAAAGAAATTAAGAATCTCATATCTTTTGTTAACATTCAGGGAATCTAGGTAAAAGACAAACAGGAATGATTTGTACTGTATTATTTTTGTTTAACTTATCTGTGAGTTTGAAAGTATCCCAAATGATTTAAAACACTTTTTATTTAAAAAAGATTCTCCTATCATTGAATATTTTAAAATATTGCCATGACCAAGTTTACAGTTTGAATTTTAAAGCCAGGTCTAACACAGAGCAGAATTACTGCAATTCATCCAAAGGTTCTGGCCACAAGGTTATTTTTATCAACTTCCCTTCCTACCTGATATGCTCAGTTGTAAGTGCTGTCTGGTCAAACACTGCAGAATCACCACCACTCAGCTTCTGCAGGGGCAACTGATGTTCCTTCAGCTGAAGGAGCTCTTTCATACACTCCAAGTTCAAAGTACTCAGTCAAGATTCACAGAGGTATGGCTCAGCAAGCTGCACCACTGCCTTCAAGGCTGAAATGTCCACATATCTGTGGCCTAAAACATAAAATAATGTGACTTAACATATGACAATAAAAATTAAACTGCACGTAAAAACACTACTGGCTACTGATGGCCAGGGGAAGTCATCTCTGAGCTGAGAATGAAAAGGAAGCAGCCATCTGAAGAGCAGGGAAGACGTAAAAGGCCTGTGGCAGAGGTAGGCTTGGTCACTGAAGGAGCAGAAAGGCAGTTCTTGCTGGAGCCAAAGAGAGGAAACAGGGAGGGGAAGATCAGGAGAGAAACAGCAAGAGATGAGGTGGGAGAGAAAGGCAAAAAGACCAGGACATATACAGTCTCAGGAGATTGGGTTTTACATGTTCTCCAGCACAGTGAGAAGCCATAAAGCCAACACGAGGTCCTTGGTAAATGCAATGCATTAGTAGTTTTAAGCAGAGAAATTGCAGACTTCTCTTTTAAAATAATAACTTTGACTGCTTTTAGAGAAGTGATGGGGGCAGGAGGGGCAGGCACTATCATAACCCAATGAAAAGGCCTGAACTTCAACCGAAGATATTAGCATAATCCAAAACTTAAAAACTCACAAGGAACAGCTGCAACCGACTGCCTTGTTCATAACCGCTGCAGTATGCAATGCCACTTTCTAAAGGAGCTGCAGCAACAACTTGTATGCGCACTCCCGGGTTTAACATTTTATCTTAACAGGGCTTTTTTTGGTTCAGTTAACAAACACTGAGAAAAATTCACAGCTGTAATTAGAGTGCAAATTTAATGTAAAAGGCCCAGTCAGTTGAAAAATAAGATTGTTTTTACTTTCTGCAATGAAACACATTATCAAGAGATTAACCACATAGCTACAAATTTGCTAGGCCAAATGGGATAGTTTTAAAACGCCTCTTTGGTTTGAGCTACTTAATGGGCTTCAAGTAAGAAGGTAAAAAATTAACAGAAACTGTTGACCTCATAATGAGGCCTCCTCATTTTTTAAATGATCTCAAATACTTCCTCCACTTCACAGGTTTATAATCCAGTTTCCCTTGACAAAGGACACTGAAACTTAAGCCACTTTAAATCCCTACAGCTCCTCCTCAGTTGCCTTTAAAATTTGCGGAACACTTCCTACACCACGGCAATTAGATGTGAAAAACATGCTATTTCAATCAGCTCATAAACTTTAATTAAAAATAAGCGCTTTGGCTCTAACAGTCTAAAGTAAAGTGCTTATAGCTTGAGACAAATGTCTTAACAACAAAATTAACTTTACCTCAAGCAGCACCTTGAGCACATTATGTGCCAGACTGCCCGCCATCCAGATGGCTCAAGGACCTTCTCCAAGAACTCAGCTGTGAATTCCCTTGCCTCAGAGGCCTTGCAGTCAGCTGCAAACAAATTAAACACTGGAAGAAGTGAGAACACATAAAGCAGAGGGAAGTTAATAAATCCACTTAAATCCATTTTCTCCGAATGAACAACTGGCAACCTGAGGGACTGAGACAAGCAATCCATTTATAAACTAAAAAGATAAAGGCAGCAAAAAAGGCCAGGCATGGTGGCTCACGCCTTTAATTTCTGCAATTTGGGAGGCCAAGGTGGGCAGATCACTAGAGTTCAGGAGTTCGAGACCAGCCTGGACAACATGGCAAAACTCTCTCTCTAGGAAAAAAAATACAAAAATTAGCCAGGTGTGGTGGTGCACACCTGTAGTCCCAGCTGCTCAAGAGGCTAAGGTGAGAAGATAGCCTGAGCCAAGAGCAGAGGCTGCAGTGAGCCAAGATCGTGCCACTGCCCTGTAGCCTGTGTGACAGATCAAGACTCTATCACCAAAAACGAAAAAAAAAAAAAAAAAAAAAAAAAGCAGAAAAGAAACACAAAAGAGAACCTACTCACCTAAAATGTAGTCTTGATAGGCCCTGGATTACTCAGAGCAAAAGTTGATTTGGTTGGAAAATTCTAGGTAAAGTGGCTTTTTTTCCTTCTGGAATAAAACTATGTAAACTAGAACCTGGCTTATCACGACAGTTACAATCACTGTGTGAATCTTCATTTTGAAAGAAACCTAAAAAAAACAAAAAATATATAAATAAATAAATAAGCAGGCAAGAGTATCCCAGATACTTCCAGTGCTCATCAAGGGCTTCTGTCTTCACATTCTTGCTTGAAATTCCAAACCAACAAGGATTTGAGTATAAATTGTCTACTTATCTGTATCACTGTCAGAAGAAACTGGCTTTCCAAACTTAAAAATATCTCAAAATCCAAGTTCTACTTAAAAACAGTAAGAGCTTAGGATCTTTCACAAGTTAGGTTTTTGTTGTTATGTGGGGATTTGGGGGAAGGCAAAGAAGTGAGGTTGCTTTTTAATCCAGTGGAAACCACCTAAGTTCTTCTAGGGATCTTTACTTATTTTTTTAAACTTTACTAGTATCTCAGTTACTTTTTTTTCCTCCCAAACACTTCCATAAAGCAGTATTAAAAGAGAGAGCTGGGCCGGGCGCGGTGGCTCAAGCCTGTAATCCCAGCACTTTGGGAGGCCGAGGCGGGTGGATCACGAGGTCAACAGATCGAGACCATCTTGGTCAACATGGTGAAACCCCGTCTCTACTAAAATTACAAAAAATTAGCTGGGCACGGTGGTGCGTGCCTGTAATCCCAGCTGCTCGGGAGGCTGAGGCAGGAGAATTGCCTGAACCCAGGAGGCGGAGGTTGCGGTGAGCCGAGATCGCGCCATTGCACTCCAGCCTGGGCAACAAGAGCGAAACTCCGTCTCAAAAAAAAAAAACAAAAAAAAACAAAAAAAAAACAAAGAGAGAGCTAATTTCCTATACTCCCTCTCTAATGGGTTGAAGCCTCCCTTTATTTTCTACAATATCAGCCTGCCAATAGCTCCTCAATAAACAGGGATGAGAGATTCTTAATAATGCATAAGGTTTACTTCACTAAGACTACTAGGTTCCTCCTCATTAATTTCAATGACTGTGTCTAAGGAAAAGATCAGAAAATGCAAATCACATTAGGTTTGGGCTGTATGTAATTATGTTTCATAAGGCATGATTCAGCCAGTGGCATATCTAATTCTGTGTAATAAGATGTTTTTAAAAAACGAAATGACTACTAAATCAGCAATGCTGAGAGTAGCATTTAGACTGGCAGAGTAGTTTCCGAAGGTGGTTTCAAGGTAGGTGTCTGAGACTAATTTGCAGCAGTCTTTCTTCCCTCACCGCCTTTTATTTTCCCCTTTCCTCTTCTCCTTCCTTCCATTTCTTTGCCCGACTCAGGCCCCCAGAATTACCTGATTCCACAGATGAGATGACCAAAGCACGTGCTGTTCACAAACACTGACACGCATGAACCTTAGAGGGCATAGCACCTTACTGGCTGCGTGACAATCTCTCTGTGCCTCAGTTTTCTTGCCTATAAGGAGAAGATAAAAATAGTATGCCTACTTCAATTAAATTAAGAGAATTAAACAAACTTTGTTAATTATTTACTACAGTGCCAATTACACTGTGTGTGTGTGTGTGTGTGTGTGTATGCATATTTGTTAAACAAGTATACTTGACTTCAGCAACACTCTTTACAGCTATTTTCTGCTGTATAATCTAAGGGGTACAATGTGACGTTTTGATATACATTATGAAATGACTGCCGCAGTAAAGCAAATTAACATTTTCGCATTTGTGTGTGTGTTGAGAACACCTGAAAGTTACTCTTGGCAAATTTCAAGTACACAGTAGCATCATTAACTACAATCACCAAGCTGCACACTAGATCCCCAGGACTTGATCAACTTTGCACCCTTTGACCCACATCTCCCCATTTCTCCCACTTGCAGCCCCTGGCAACCACCGCGCTGCTCTTTTCCTCTCAGTTCTGCTTTGTTATTTTCCGCCTATATTATTTAGAATTTTCTTTCTTTACAGCCACTTTAAAAATATTCCCCTTCGCACATTGTTTCACTGCGTCTTCACCACAAGGACAGCCACTAGCTCCGTCTTCAGATGGGAAAACTGTGGCCCGGCGAGTTCTGCCAGCTGGAAACACAGCGGTGGAATTAAAGTCACACTTAGGCCTTCTCACCTCGCCGGGCCTCTTTCCACTACACAATACAACTGAACGTGTTAAAGTAAAAACGTGACCCAGTTTAAAGTGTCGGGGGTTTAAAAAAAAAAAAAAAAAAGTACCTCCCTGACGAGTGAAGAGGCAGAAATGACCGAGAACGAGGGGACCCGGTTCCATTTCTGGACCCCGTCCGCAGGTTGCTCGTCTGACTTGGGGCCGCCCTGCCCTGGGCGCTCAGGACAGCTGCGTAGGCCCAGGGCTGCCCTTTCCTTCCCGAGAACGAATGGCTCAGATCTCCGCGGAGATGCAGCTGGAAAAGTGAGCCCTCGCTCCACAGCTCGCGGCAGTTCCTTGAAGCCCACCCAGGTGGGGAACCCCTGGCGCAGCCCAGCCCCCTGCAGTCTCCGGGAAGCTGAGAGGGGAGCCCTGCCCCGGGTCCCTCCCGAGCTGGACGTCCTAAGAGGGATACCGGCCGCGCAAGGCCGGCCCGGCCCAAGCCGTTCCCAGAGGATCCCGACGCTCCGGCCTCGCTCGGAGGCGGCTCCTGGCCCGGCCCGGCGGGCGTTCACCTTCCTCTCAGGCGCTGGTGCCTCCTCCGCCGCTCCGCTGCGCGCGGCCTCAAGTCTTAGTCTCCCAGCCGCCCCTTCAGCCACTTCAAATTCCCGCGGACGGTCGCCGGGACAGTGACGCGCCGGCGCGGCGCCTCTGATTGGACGGGCGGCCGAGCTCGGACCCGTGAGAGCCTCGCAGGCCCGCGGAGCCACCCCTCCCGGCTGGCTGAATGCTGCTCTCGCCCAAGCTCCGGCGTGGGGCTGCGCTAGACGAACTAGGGCCAAGTTGAACTGGGACATCATTGGGGATGATTTTTGAAAAACGAACAAGCCATGCCTGGAAATGAGGTAGAGAGGAGATGAAACTGGATTGAGAGTCAGAAGACATGGTGTTTAGTCGGGCTTCGGCCATTCCTAGGGGCACTGCCTTGGGCAAATCATTTCACCTCTCGGGCGCACCTCACCTGTCCCAGGATGCTGGCCCCATGGCCTGAAAATTCCATCACCAAAATCAGTCTCTCTCTCTCTCCTCATTCAAAACATACACACACACACACACACAGAATGTATTTTCAAAGAATGTCAAATTTAGTATTTTTAAAATTATTGATCAAAGGCAGCTGTAGCTTCCAATAATAATGGCTAACATTCACTGAGTACTGTGTGCAAGACACCCTCCTGCATGCTTTACCTGAATTATCTTATTTAATCTTCAAGAACCATCCCATGAGAGTGGAACTATTATTATACCCATTTTACAGAGAACTAATGGAGTCAACGAGAAGAGAAGTGACTTCAATCTAAGCAGAGCTAGGAGGTGAAACAAGCCAGACTCCAGAAGAAACCCTTCAGTGCCTCTGCCAGGCCCTCACTGCCAAGCTGATGAGAGCAGCCTGAGATAGCCCAGGTCACCAGGACACCAGCCGGATGAGTCCGCAGGAGACCAGGAGCCTGGGCATGACACCCCGTGTAGCCTCCTCGTAGGGAAACATTTCCACTTCCTGCTTTGAAGTGAAACCTGGGCTACAGCCTCTCAGATCCCCTACAGCTGAAATAAAATGGAGCCAGGAGAGGTGACTGAGGAAACCTGCACTTAATTCAGCTAGCTTTGCCAGGAAACAAGATTTCTTTAACTCTTGTGTGCAGAGTCTGACCTTACATTTATTTGTTCACTGAACAAATATTTATTGAGCACCATAAGGTGAAAACACTCAAAACAATAAAATCAGGACTCACAACAGGTCTTGAGGACTAAGGTAACTTCTTCATAATTTTCCCCTTTAACCCTCCTGCCTATAACCTCACACCTCACAAGTCGCAGCATTTCTCCTCACCCATTTTCATCATCACTGGAGACAACACAGCTCTCTTCCCATTCAATTACCAAATATTTCTTCAACCATGAAGATATTACTCAAGCCAGTGATTCTAGAAAATTATTGGAAAGAAATAGGAGGCAACAGGTTAAGACAAAATATCTATGCCATTGCAAACTCCATTAAAGGGAAACTATTGATTACATGAGATACATTTGTTAGACACAGCCCTTCTCATTTCCAAACCTGGGTCAACACATAGTCACTGCTTGTTCAGATCCTACCAGAGGTTTTTAGAGTCTCTCCCTAAGTGGAGACCTGTTAGAAGCACACATTTCTTGGGAATTTTCTTTCCCTGCCCCTCCATGTGGTAAAGAAAAGGTTTTCTTCTTCCTCCTTTTCAATCTCTTCCCCTGTAGCCTATCACAACCTTCTACTTGCCCAAAGGTGGACGTCACTTACTGCTGTTCCATCTTTCTTATATCATTGCTCTTTTTATCACCACTGGGTCCTTACACTCTGTTTACACACGGGCTCACATATATCTGTGCTCCCCCTAAAAAACTTCCCAAACCCCAACTTCAACCGTGAGAAACTGCCCTCTTCTTTCCTTCTTGGTAGCCCCAAACTCTTCAGTATACTGCCTCCCTCTCCTGGTTTCCTGAAGGCCAGCAGCCCCTCCTGAGGCCCTCAGCTTCCACCCCACAGCACTGACCTAGCTGACCACCCACCCCTCTGCTCTTTCCTCCTTTGCCCTCTGCATCCTCTCCCTTCATCTCCATTCTGGTTCTGTGACTATAGTACCAGGGTTAACTGTGGTCAGAAAGGATTAAATGAAAAATTCCAGAAATAAGCATCAGTTTCAAATTGCGAGCTCTTCTCAGTAGCAAGACTCATTCCTGTCCGGAAGTGCCCACACTGTATATGCTCCCCATCTGGTAGTCACTGCCAAGGCCCATAGAAAACTTCTCCTTCACCCTTGAAGGCTTGCTGAAAATCAACCAACAAAAGGCAGATGAATAAGAGAAAAGGCATAAAAATGTATTCAGATGCACAGGGTTGGGGACACCACACAGGATGACCACACCACACAGTGGGGTAGAGATGGTTGTACACCCCTCTTCTTGGGGCAAAGGGAGATGAAAGTGTGGATGATTAGGGGTAGTAAATGTTTTGGAGGGAGAATCCAATGGGCTTAAAGAACATGCAAGGACCTGGGATGAAGTCTCTTGAGCACACAGAGCAGACAACGATTTATGACAAAAATCTGTCCAGGGGTATTAAAAAACTCTTCTGCAGTATAAATTCAGTGAATGAAAATTCAGGGAAGAAATCCAAGGTACTTGTTTCCTTCTTTGGTGGGTCAGACTTTAGGCAGAAAAAGGAACTTCAGAGAAAAACTTCGTCTGTGCTTTGTGAGAGACAGATGATGGGGACATGCGACAGTGGAGGTAAGAGACTTTGAGGCTGCTTCTTGAGTTAACCGTGACAAAAGGTTTAGGGTATCAGTTTCTGGGCCCCAATATCACTTAGTGGCCATCTCAATTATACTGTATATACTATAAGACATATATACTATACTATATATATATATATACACATATATATACTATGCTTGTCTGGGAAAGACTTTATTTCTTCTTTACAAAGCTTAGTTTGTCAGCATATAAAATTATTAGCTGGCATTTCTTTTCTTTAAAGATGCTAAATAACTGACACAAGAACAGAAAATCGAACACCACATGTTCTCACTCATAGGTGGGTGTTGAACAATGAGAACACATGGACACAGGGAGGGGAGCACTACACACTGAGGTCTGTCGGGGGCAGAAATAGGGAAAGGACAGTGGGGGGTGGGGAGAGAGAGCATGGGGAGAAATGCCAGATATAAGCGAAGGGGAGGAAGGCAGCAAATCACACTGCCATGTGTGTACCTATGCAACAATCTTGCATGTTCTTCACATGTATCCCCAAACCTAAAATGCGATTAAAAAATAAAATAAAAAGGATGCTAAATATGGGCCTCAATCTCTTCTGGTTTGTAAGGTTTTTGCTGTTCATCTTCTGGGTTTCCCCTTATAGTTAATATGACCCTTTTCTTTAGCTGACTTTAAGATTTTTTCTTTCACTCTGACCTTCGATAGTCTGCTGACTATGAGCCTTGGAGATAGGTGTCTTTTACAGTATCTTGCAAGAATTCTCTGGATGTCTTATATCTGCATATTGACCTCTGTAGGAAAGTTAGGAGAACTTTCCTGAATCACATTCTCAAATATATTTTGCAAGTTGGTTACTTTCTCTTCTTCTCTCTTAAAAATACTAATATGTCATAGATTTTTATTGCTTTACATAATCTCTATTTCTCAAAAACTTTGTTCATTAAAATTTTTTTGCCTCATTTTTGTCTGGGTTGATTCAAAGAACCAATCTTTGAACTCTGAGATTCTTTCATCTGCTTGGTCTATTCTGTTGCTAAGGTTTCCAATGTATTTTGATATTCCCATAGCAAATTTTTAAAAATTTCAATTCCAGAAGCTCTGTTTGATTATTTCATAACTATGTTGTCTTTCAAATCCTGAATCATTTTTCTGTTTCCATTGTGTTGTATTCCAACTTTCTCTTAGATCTTGTTGAGTTTCTTTGCCACCCATACTCTGAATTCTATTTCCGTCAATTCAGACATTTCTTTCTGATTAGAATCCATTTCTCGGGAGCTATTAAGATCCTTTGAAGGTGACAGAACACTTTGGCTTTTTGTATTACTGGAATCCTTTTGCTGATTTCTTCTCATCTGAGAAAGTTGATGCTTTATGTTTCAAATGTGTTATCATTTCGATGGCGCATTTTGATTTTTTATTCTTTTTTCCTTTGAGGAGTTGACTGTGGTTTATGTGGTGTATGATCAACTGGCTCTATGTCTGAGGGCCTTGAGAGGGCTTAGGTTCCTTGGCTACAGACAGATTCATATCTTTCTTGGAAACTGCTTGGTGTAGCAATGTGTTTATGTTTGGTGCTATAATTCAGACTGCAGTCAAGTCAATGGCACTTCAGAGTAAGAGCCAGCAGGAGGTGTCACTCTGCCTGTGCTCACCCTCAGCAGGGGGGGAGGCAACAGAGAAACACAAGAGGACCCTCCCCCAGAACTGCGGTTCTTCAGCAAAAGCAGAGGCCCTTGAGAAGCTCAAAAAGTGTCTCTTTCAGCCCACACTTCCCAGGAAGATCTGTGGCTGCATCCACAGCAGTGCACTGGGGAGAGACAGGGGCAATCAGATGACCTCCTCTCCAAGTTTGTTTGTAGGCTTTGGTGTTGCCCCCTCCAGTGGTTGGCCTTGCCCTCCAAGGGAAGCTTTGACAGGCTGTGTTCTTCCTTCCCTTAAAGGCAGTCCTCAACAAGGGTTAGGTCTCCAGGGCTTGGGGGACACCTCCCTTCCACTCCACAAAGTTGGTGGGTCACACTTCAACAGGTGATCAAGGGAGCAAGCTGGGGCACCCAGCAAGGGCACACGCTGACTGGTTCCAGATCACAAAGCTGTCCTTGGCTGCAAGTCCTACTGCTGAGCAGAAACCTCATCTTCATTACTTCTGCTGCTGCAGTCCTGCAACAAGTGAGCCTAATTTCACTGCCTGCTCCTGGGGTGCTCTCCACACTCACCACTCAATTCTGGCTGTGGGGGCCCTTCCCCTGCTCTAGAGCAAATGCTCCACCCTCTGGTCTGCAGCAGCCACTATTGCCAGGTTACCACACAATGACGATCTTGGTATAAACCCAGATTAAAAACAGTGTCATCCTCTCAGTCTCAAGTCTGGGAAAATGCCAGCAGCTTTTCCCAGTGTCTTCCCTCCCCTCATCTCTCAGCCTCCCACAAGCTAGGGGTGCCCTGTCTTGGCCTGGGTTTCGCAGACCCCTAACGGAAGGCTGAGACGCAGAGGGAGACAAGCTGCCGCCTTTGCAGGCAAGAGCTTCATTCACTGATCAATCACTGTCATGGAAGCTGCTTGTGCATCTTCCCCTCCCCAGAGTCTGGGGTGTCCTTCACTAGTCCGGTGAATTCTTGTCTCCCTGTGAAAGTTTACAGAGTTGATCTTTAAGCACTATTGTTCCACTTCCCTGTGGCTGTGGCCTGCAGAAAGCCTTCATCTACCAAATTCTCTAATTTACTTCTTGTTTTATCTCCCTCCCTCCTTCCTTCCTTCCCTCCTTCCTTCCTTCCCTCCTTCTTTCCTTCCCTCCTTCCTTCCTTCCTCCCTTCCCTCCCTCCCTCCCTCCCTCCCTTTTTGTTTCCTTCCTTCCTTCCTTCCTTCTTTCCTTCCTTCACATTCTCTTTTCATCACCAACATGGTCTCTAACCCCTAGTGGGCCATTCAGATAGTGGTTTGTCACCAGTTCTTTTTATATATAATATAATGACACAATGTTATTAGCTGAATAACTTAGGTTTAGAGTCCAGCAGCCAGGGCTGGGGCCATGCCCGATGCTTCTGCCCAGATGCCTCCAGGAAGCAGATTCAACATTGACATCATTACCCAAGTCAGGGTCAGTGAAGGCTGATTGAATTGGAGACCCTCCTCTGCCTGCAAATCATCTCAATAGCTTCCGTAAGAACAAGAACAGCCTTTCGGGTGGTAACTAACAACATAGTTAAGGGCTTTGATTCCCTGGGAGACAGGTACTACCGTAAGTTATTATTGAACATTCATGTGAATGAATTTCAGAGAGCAGATATGTACCAGACAGACAGTGCAAATTCTGAACAGCAGAGAAAAGGAGAGAGAGCCCCTGATTGTAGGAGGAGTCCCACTGGGGTAAGGCTGTCTCTCTATCTGCAGCTGTATGGAGCTCCACATGGGCCCAGGGCGAGCCTGAGCACCTTCCAGAAAAAAAGGAAGCTACCCCACAACACCCATCGGCTTCAGGGAGAGAACAGATCCTAGCTCACTGCTACTGATTAGAGTATCTGGCAGTCCCCACGATGAAATAAAACCAAAGAAAATACAGGCTCACATCTTGGCCCATATTTTCCACTAGAGGGCAGCTTAAACTTTCAAAATAAAGTAAATCTTGTACACTTTGTAAAGTACTATACATAAAATTTGTATGAACACATTACATAAAAATAATATTCATATTCTGGTTTTTGTAAGCCTGTACAAGCAGGTCAAGTGTTTAATTCCATATGTCTGGATGTATGTGTTCTAGGAAACTAGGCTAGGATACAACTGAAAATTCTTAAGAAGGTTAAGAAGAAAAGAGAAGGGCCAGTGCCTAATGATCTGCCCTCTCAGTCCAAGACCCAGGCACCACCCACCCTGCTCCGTCCAGTGTTTATGTTTTCAGGCCTATGGAGAGAACGTAGGTCAGTGTGTCTGCCTCTAGCAATAATGAGGTACTGAAGCTAAATTTACCTTCCCACCGTAAGCAACTAGAAAACCAGAAAAAATAAACCATCTCCTTCAGTTCTGCTCTGATCGTAGTTATTTCTCGTCTTTGGCTAGGTTTGGAGTTTTTTTGATAGGGTGTCAATTTTGGATCTCTCCTTTCTTCTCATGTGGGCACTTATTGCTATATATTTTCCTCTAGAGACTGCTTTAAATGTGTCCCAGAGATTCTGGTATGTTGTGTCTTCAGTTTCCACTCTAGTCTGATTCTGAACACTGAGCCACATGTTATTAGGGTGAAACTCCATGGGCTGGGCCAAGAGTTAAACAATGACCACAACTCACATAGGGATGGGAGACATGGAGTTCAGACAAGCCAGAGAGGTGACCCTCAAAGACACCTATCTAAAGTACCGTGCTTTATAAGCACTCAAAACACTCTGAAAACAGCTAATAATGAAAAGACAAAATAGGCAAAAAAAACATAGACATTTCACTGCAAAGGATATAACGATGCCAAATAGGTACATGAAAAAATGGTCACCTTCATTAAGGAAAATGACAAATGAAACCATGACGGCTCACATCTGTAATCCCAGCACTTCAGGGGGCCGAGGCTGGCAAATCACCTGAGGTCAGAGGTTCGTGACCAACCTGGCCAACAAGGCAAAACACATCTCTACTAAAAATACAAAAAAAAAAAAAATAGCTGGGCATTGTGGTACACGCCTGTAATCCCAGCTACTTGGGAGACTGAGACAGGAGAATCACTTGAACCTTGGAGGCGAAGGTTGCAGTGAGCAGAGATCACGCCACTACACTTCAGCCTGAGTGACACGGCAAGATTCCATCTCAAATGAAGAAATGAAGGAAGGTAGGAAAGAAGGAAGGAAGGGATGGAGGGAGGGAGGTAGGGAGGGTGGGAAAGAGAGATGTTACTACACACATATCAGAATAAAAATTAATAAAAATACCAATATTCTGCTAAGAATACAGAGAAACTTGATCACTCAAACATTGCTGGTGAAATGTAAAATGGTATAACCACTCTGAAAAACAGTTTGGCACTTTATCTTTATATATATATATATATAATTGAACTTTAGGTTCTGGGGTACATGTGCAAAACATGCAGGATTGTTGCATAGGTACATACATGGCAGTGTGGTTTGCTGCATCCATCCCTCCCACCCCCGACCCCGTCACCTATATCTTGCATTTCTACCCCTGTTATCCCTCCCCAACCTCCCTACCCCTCACTCTCCCCCCCAGTCCCCCACAACAGACCCCAGTGTGTGATGCTCCCCTCCCTATGTTCATGTGTCCTCATTGCTCAACACCTACCTAGGAGTGAGAACATGCAGTGTTTGTTTTTCTGTTCTTGTGTCAGTTTGCTGAGAATGATGGTTTCCAGATTCATCCATGTCCCTGCAAAGGACATAAACTCATCCTTTTTTATGGCTGCATAGTATTCCATGATGTATATGTGCCGCATTTTTCCTGTCCAGTCTATCATCGATGGGCATTTGGGTTGGTTCCAGGTCTTTGCTATTGTAAACAGTGCTGCAATGAACATTCCTGTGCATGTGTCCTTATAGCAGAACGATTTATAATCCTTTGAATATATACCCAGTAATGGGATTGCTGGGTCAAATGGAACTTCTGTTTCTAAGTCCTTGAGGAATCGTCACACTGTCTTCCATATGGTTGAACTACTTTACACTCCCGCCAACAGTGTAAAAATGTTCCTATTTTCTCCACATCCTCTCCAGCATCTGTTGTCTCCAGATTTTTTAATGATCGCCATTCTAAATGGCATGAGATGGTATCTCAGTGTGGTTTTGATATGCATTTCCTTAATGACCAGTGAAGATGAGCATTTTTTCATATGTTTGTTGGCCTCATAAATGTCTTTTTTAGAAAAGTGTCTCTTCATGCCCTTTGCCCACTTTTGAATTTTTTTTTTTTTTTTTTTTTTGTAAATCTGTTTTAGTTCTTTGTAGATTCTGGATGATATTAGCCCTTTATCAGATGGGTAGATTGAAAAATTTTTTTCCCATTCTGCTGATTGCCAGTTCACTCTGATGATTGTTTCTTTTTCTGTACAGAGCTCTGGAGTTTAATTAGATCCTGTTTGTCTATTTTGGCTTTTGTTGCCAATGCTTTTAGTGTTTTAGTCATGAAGTTTTTGCCTATGCCTATGTCTTGAATGGTTTTGCCTAGGTTTTCTTCTAGAGTTTCTATGGTGTTAGGCCTTATGTTTAAGTCTCTAATCCATCTGGAGTTAACTGGGTAAGGTGTAGTAAGAAGGGGGTCCAGTTTCTGCTTTCTACACATGGCTATCCAGTTTTCCCAACACAATTTATTAAACGGAATCCTTTCCCCATTGCTTGTTTTTGTCAGGTTTGTCAAAGATCAGATTGTTGTAGATGAGATGTGTGGAGTTGCCTCTGAGGCTTCTGTTCTGTTCCATTTGTCTCTATCTCTGTTTTGGTAGCAGTACCATGCTGTTTTGATTACTGTAGCTTTGTAGTATAGTTTTAAGTCAGGTAGCATGATGCCTCTAGCTTTGTTCTTTTTGCTTAGAATTATCTTGGCTGTGCAAGCTCTCTTTTGGTTCCATATGAAGTTTAAGGTGGTTTTTTCTAGTTCTGTGAAAAGAGTCATAGGTAGCTTGATGGGGATAGTGTTGAACCTATAAACTGCTTTGGGCAGTATGGCCATTTTCACAATATTGATTCTTCCTAACCATGAGCATGGAATGTTTTTCCATCTGTTTGTGTCCTCTCTTATTTCATTGAGGAGTGGTGTGTAGTTCTCCTTGAAGAGGTCCTTTACATCCTTTGTTAGTGGTATTCCTAGGTATTTTATTCTCTTTATAGCAATTGTGAATGGCAGTTCGTTCTTGATTTGGCTCTCTTTAAGTCTGTCATTGGTGTATAGGAATGCTTGTAATTTCTGCACATTGATTTTGTATCCTGAGACTTTGCTGAAGTTGCTTATCAGTTTCAGGAGATTTTGGGCTAAGATGATGGGGTCTTCTAAATATACAATCATGTTGTCTGCAAATACAGACAATTTGACTTCCTCTTTTCCTAACTGAATACCCTTTATTTCTTTTTCTTGCCTGATTGCTCTGGCTAGAACTTCCAATACTATATTGAATAGGAGTAGTGAGAGAGGGAATCCTTGTCTAGTCCCAGATTTCAAAGGGAATGCTTCCAGTTTTTGCACATTCAGTATGATACTGACCATAGGTTTGTCGTAAGTAGCTTTTATTATTTTGGGGTACGTTCCATCGATACCTAGTTTATTGAGAGGTTTTAGCATAAAGGACTGTTGAATTTTGTCGAAGGCCTTCCCTGTATCTATTGAGATAATCATGTAGTTTTTGTCTTTGGTTCTGTTTATGTGGTGGATTATGTTTATAGACTTGTGTATGTTGAACCAGCCTTGCATCCCCAGGATGAAACCTACTTGTTCATGATGGATAAGCTTTCTGATGTGCTGTTGTAATCGGTTTGCCAGTATTTTATTGAAGATTTTTGCATCTATGTTCATCATGGATATTGGCCTAAAGTTTTCTTTGCTTGTTGAGTCTCCACCAGGTTTTGGTATCAGGATGATGTTGGTCTCATAAAATGATTTGGGAAGGATTCCTCTTTTTGGATTGTTTGGAATCATTTCAGAAGAAGTGGTACCAACTCCTCTTTGTATGTCTGGTAGAATTCAGATGTGAACTCATCTGGACCTGGGCTTTTTTTTTGGTTGGTAGGCTATTAATTGCTGCCTCAATTTCAGCGTTTGTTACTGGTCTATTCAGGGTTTCAACTTCTTCCTGGTTTAGGCTTGGGAGGGTGCAAATGTCCAGGAATTTATCCATTTCTTGGAGGTTTACTGGTTTGTGTGCATAGAGTTGTTTGTAGTAATCCCTGATAGTAGTTTATATTTCTGTGGAATCTGTGGTGATATCCCCTTCATCATTTTTTATTGTATCTATTTGATTCTTCCCTCTTTTCTTTTTTTTATTAATCTAGCTAGTGGTCTATTTTGTTGATCTTTTCAAAAAATCAGCTCCTGGATTTATTGATTTTTTGAAGTTTTTTTGTGTTTCTATCTCCTTCAGTTCTGCTCTGATCTTGGTTATTTCTTGTCTTCTGCTAGCTTTTGAGTTTTTTTAAAATCTTGCTCCGCTAGCTCTTTCAATTTTGATGAAATGGTGTTGATTTTAGATCTTTCCTTGTTTCTCATGTGGTCGTTTATTGCTATAAATTTCCCTCTAGAAACTGCTTTAAATATGTCCCAGAGATTCTGCTACGTTGTGTCTTTGTACTCATTGCTTTGAAGAACATCTTTATTTTTGCCTTCATTTCATTGTTTATCCAGTCAACATTCAAGAGCCAGTTGTTCAGTTTCCATGAAGTTGTGCAGTTCTGAGTTAGTTTCTTAATCCTGAGTTGTAATTTGATTGCACTGTGGTCTGTTTGTTATGATTTTCATTCTTTTGCATTTGCTGAGGAGTAATCTGCTTCCAATTATGTGGTCAGTTTTAGAGTAGGTGTGATGTGGTGCTGAGAAGAATGTATATTCTGTGAATCTGGGGTGGAGAGTTCTGTATATGTCTATTAGGTTTGCTTGGTCCAGAGCCTATAACAACCTCCACATCCCTACCCCCAAGTGATGAGCTAATGCCCAGTAAAGACGTTCAAAAGGAAGAAATTCTACAAGGTGATGAAACAAAGTACCCATCAACCTGTTGTGTGACTTCCTAACTTCATTTGGCTTCACATCGCATATCCCTCAGAACATCCAATAGGCAACTCTTAATATCAGCTTGCAACTGTTGATGTCCCTGGATCCAGAACCACTGTTACTTCCAAAAGGAGGGGCATTCTTTGGGGAGTTCATGGGGTCTGGCCTCACAGTCTCCTCCTGGGTCCCATCTTCCCTGGTTACCACCATCATTGTGTTTTTCCACCCTCTTCCTCAACACACAAGCACAATTCATACATAATTCTGATGATGCCTACTGTCCTGCTGTTTCTGGGGTTCCTATCTTCTGGAATGGAGCTGAAGGAGTAATGTTGTTGGTCAATGAGTCATTCTACTGGAACTCCAAGGGGGGAAAAAGTCCTGGCTATCCTTGTTAATTTTATGTCTCGTTGGTCTGTCTAATATTGACAGTGGAGTGTTTAAGTCTCCCCTATTATTATTCAGGAGTCTAAGTCTCTTTGTAGGTCATTAAGAACTTTCTTTATGTATCTGGGTGCTCCTGTATTGGGTGCATATATATTTAGGATCATTAGCTCTTCTTGTTGCATTGATCCTTTTACCATTATGTAATGCCCTTCTTTGTCTCTGTTGATTTATGTTGGTTTAAAGTCTATTTTATCAGGGACTAGGATTGCAACTCCTGCTTTTTTATGCACTCCATTTGCTTGGTAAATCTTTCTCCATCCCTTTATTTTGAACCGATCTGTGTCCTTGCATGTGAGATGGGTTTCCTGGATACAGCACACCAATGGGTTTTGGCTTTTTATCCAATTTGCCAGTCTGCATCTTTTGACTGGAGCATTTAGCCCATTTACATTTAAGGTTAATATTGTTATGTGTGAATTTGATCCTGCCATTTTGATGCTAGCTGGTTGTTTTGCCCATTAGTTGATGCAGTTTCTTCATTGTGTTGATGCTTTTTATCATTTGGTATGTTTTTGAAGTGGCTGGCACTGGTTGTTCCTTTCCATGTTTAGTGCTTCTTTCAAGAGATCTTGTAAGGCAGGCCTGGTGGTGGCAACATCTCTGAGCAATTGCTTGTTTGTAAAGGATTTTATTTCTCCCTTGTTTATGAAGCTTAGTTTGGCTGGATATAAAATTCTAGGTTGAAAGTTCTTTTCTGTAAGGATGTTGAATATTGGCCTCCACTCTCTTCTGGCTTGTAGGGTTTCTGCAGAGAGATCTGCTGTGAGTCTTATGGGCTTCCCTTTATGGGTAACCTGACCTTTCTCTCTGGCTGCCCTTAGCATTTTTTGCTTCATTTCAACCCTGGTGAATCAGAGGATTATGTGCCTTGGGGTTGCTCTTCTTGAGGAATATCTTTGTGGTGTTCTCTATATTTCCTGGACTTGAATATTGGCCTGCTTTACTAGGTTGTGGAAGTTCTCCTGGATAATATGCTGAAGAGTGTTTCTAGCTTGAATTCATTCTCTCTGCCACATTCAGGTACATCTATCAAACGTAGATTAGGTCTTTTCACATAGTCCCATATTTCTTGGAGGCTTTGTTCATTCCTTTTCACTCTTTTTTCTCTAATCTTGCCTTCTCATTTTATTTCATTGAGTTGATCTTCAATCTCTGATATCCTTTCTTCTGCTTGGTCAATTTGGCTATTGAAACTTGTGTATGCTTCATGAAGTTCTCGTGTTGTGTTTTGCAGCTCCATTAAGTCATTTGTTTCTTCTCTAAGCAGTTTATTCTCATTAGCATTTTGTCAAACCTTTTTTCAATGTTCTTAGTTTCTTTGCATTGGGTTAGAACATGTTCTTTTAGCTCACAGGAATTTGTTATTACCCACCTTCTGAAGGCTGTTTCTGTCAATTAATCAGACTCATTCTCCGTCCAGCTTTGTTCCTTTGCTGGTGATGAGTTGTTATCCCTTGGAATAGAAGGGGCATTCGGTTTTGGGTGTTTTCATTCTTTTTGCACTGGTTTCTTCCCATCTTTGTGGATGTATCTACCTGGGGTCTTTGTAGTTGGTAACTTTTAGATGGGGTCTCTGAGTAGACGTCCTTTTTGTTGATGATGAAGTTATTTATTTCTGTTTTAGTTCTCCTTCTAACAGTCAGGCCCCTCTGCTGTAGGACTGCTAGAGGTCCACTCCAGACCCTGCTTGCCTGGGGATCACCTGCAGCAGCTGCAGAACAGTAAGGGTTGCTGCCAGTTTCTTCTTCTGTTATTTTCATCCCAGAAAGATACCTGCCAGATGTCAGCCTGAGCTCTCCTTTATGAGGTGACTCTTTGGATATATGGGGGTCAGGGAACTGCTTGAGAAGACAGTCTGTCCCTTATAGGAGCTCAGGTGCTGAGCTGTGAGCTCCGTTGTTCTGTTCAGAGCTGCTGGGCAGGTATGTTTAAGTCTGCTGCAACAGAACTCATAACCACTTTTTTTTTCCCAGGTGCTCTGTCCTGGGGAGGTGGGGCTTTATTTATAAATTCTTGATATGCTGCTGCCTTTTTTCAGAGCTGCCTTTTCCAGCAAGGAGGTAGTCACAATCTGCCAGCAGAAGCATCGCTGACCTGCCATGGGCTCTGCCCAGCTGCTGTGTGAACTTCCTTGCAGTTTTGTTTATAGAGGTATAGTTACAACTGCCTCGGTAATGGCAGGCTGCCTCAGTAATGGTGGGACTCCCTCAGTAAAGGTGGATTGCCTCAGTAATGGCAGACTGCCTCGGTAGTGGCAGATGGCCTAAGTAGTGGTGTACTGCCTCAGTAATGGTGGATGCCCATCCCCCAGCAGAGCTGGACCATCCTGGGTCCAGCTGCACTTGCTGCAAAACTCTCAATCCAGAGCATTTCAGATTGCTGGTCTTTGTGGGGGTGGGACCCCCTGAGCCAGATCACCAGGCTCCCTGTTTCAGCCCCCTTTTTCTCATTTGAATGGGTGGCTCTGTCTTACAGGCATCCCAGGCACCAGTTGAAACAGCTACCCAGATTTGTGGGAGTTTTTTTGTGAAGACCCACTGTGCTGGCTGAAACAGCCATGCTGGAAACTTGTCATGATTTTCAGCCCAGGAATCTTCTGGTCTGTGGGCAGTAATAACTCATTTGGAAATGTGATGTTCACTCACCCTCTGTGTTGTTCTTGCTGGGAACCGCACTCCAGAGCTGTTCCTATTCAGCCATCTTGGATCCAGTTTGGCACTTCCTAAAAAAAAATGGCCAGGCACAGTGGCTCACACCTGTAATCCTAGCACTTTGGGAGGCCGAGGCGGGTGGATCACAGGGTCAAGAGATCGAGACCATCCTGGTCAACATGGTGAAACCCCGTCTCTACTAAAAATACAAAAAATTAGCTGGGCATGGTGGCGCGTGCCTATAATCCCAGCTACTCAGGAGACTGAGGCAGGAGAATTGCCTGAATCCAGGAGGCAGAGGTTGTGGTGAGCCGAGATCGCGCCATTGCACTCCAGCCTGGGTCACAAGAGTGAAACACCATCTCAAAAAAAAAAAAAGAAAAGAAACATGTAAGTACCATATGACACATAACTGTTTTCCTGGGCATTTATCCCTGAGAAATGAAAATTATGTTCATACAAACACCTGTACACTAATGTTAATAGGGACATGAGTCATAATAGCCCCAAACTGGAAACAACCCAGATGTCCTTCAATAGGTGAACTGTCAGACAAACCGGTGCCTTTGAGCCATGTGTATCAATTAGACTTCTCCAGAGAAAGATAATTAATGTAGGATTTTATAGAGAGGGAGAGAGAAAAGGCAGACATTTTTAGAGATTGGCTCACACAATTGTAGGGGCTGGCACTTTTAAACTTTGTAGACCAAACAGGCAGACTGGAAACTCAGGGAGGAGTGAATGCTGAAGTCTTGAGGCAAAATTTCTTTTTCTTTCGAAAACTAGTTTTTTATATTAAGGACCTCAACTGTTTCTATGAGGCCCACTACACTGTTGAGAGTAATGTCTTTTACTTAAAATTAACTGATTATAGATGTTAACCATGTTTACAAAATACCTTCACAGCAACACCTATATTAGTGTTTAATTAAATAACTGGTTACTATGGCTTAATCACATTGACACTTAAAACTGACTATCACACCATATTCAGCAATTAAGAGGAGCAAACTATTGATATACATAACAACCTGGATGACTCTCCAGTGAATTTTGTTGAGCAAAAAAGCCATTTCTTAAAGGTTACATACTGTATAATTCCATTTATTTGACATTTTTGAAATGACAAAATTTTAGAAATAGAAGAGCAATTAGTGGTAGCCAGAGTGGGAAGGAGAGGTGGGAGTAGATAAGGACAAGAAGAAGGAGGGTGTGGTTATGGAATTACAACATAAGGGATCATTTTAATGCTGGAACTGACCAGTATCTGAACTGTGGTGTTGAAAACATGAACTTACACAGATTTTAAAATGATATAATAATACACACAAACAATGAGGACAGCAAGATTGGGGTAATTGGATTAAGGTCAGTGGATTGTATCAATGTCAATATGCTGGTACAATAAGTACTATATTATACTATATGTACTATATTACACTATGTAATGAACACAATTTTTATTTCTCAGGGATAAATGCCCAGGAGTATAGTTGTGGGTCATATGGTAGTTATACATTTTATTTGTTTTTAAGAAAGTAACAAACTGCTTTTCTGTATAGTTGTACCAATTTATATTTCCAGCAGCGATGTTTGAGAGATCCAGTTTCTCTGTATCCTTAGCAGCTTAACACTATGCTATAACATAGTATCTGTTATAGTGTATTATAGTATATTATATATGCATTATAGTATAGTATGTTTTAATATATACTATATCATACTATAGTTTTCAAATGTTACAACTGAAAGAAACAGCACAAAATGAGCAGAAATCTCTGTATTATTTTTAACATCAACTTTATTCTTATAATTTACAAAAATAAAATGCAGCTACTTTAAGTATACACTTTTAAAGTTTTGACAAACATATACAATTGTACATTCATTACCAGAACAGATATAAAATATTTTCATTATCCTGAAAGAGTCCCTTCTGTCTCTTCCCAGTTAATCACCTTCTCCTAGAAAATAACGAAATGTCCTTTGCAGCTACATGGATGCAGCTGGAGGCCATTATCCTTAGTGAAATGACGTAGAAAGAGAAAACCAAATACCACGTTTTCAATTATAAGTGGGATGTAAACACTGAGTGCACATGGACACAAAGATGGGAATAGCAGAGGCTGGGTGCTAGAAGAGAAGAGAGGGTTAGATAAGGGCAAAGTCTTATATACTACCTAGCAGGTACTATGCTCACTACCTGGGTAATGGTATTAATCATTACCCCAAACCTCAGCCACACATGATTTACCTATGTAGCAAACCTGCACACATATCCCCTGAACCTAAAAGTTGAAAAAAACATCAAAAAGCGTGTTATTATGGAATAAAAGAATAATTTTGAAATTACTTACAGAAAATTTTTTGATAAAATTCAACATCCCTTCCTGTCAAAAACCTTCAACAAACTAAGCATCAGAGAAACATATCTCAAAATAATAAGAGCTATCGATGACAAACTCACAGCAGACATCATACTGAATGAGCTAGAGCTGACAGCATTCCCCTTGAAAACTGGAACAACACAAGGATGCCCATTTTCACCACTCCTGTTTAATATATCAGTAGTACTGAAAGTCCTAGCCAGAGAAATCAGGTACAAGAAAGAAATAAAAGGCATCACAACAGAAAGAGAAGAAGTTAAATTATCTTTTTTTGCAGGCAATATAATTCTATACCTAGAAAATCCCATATACTCTGTCCAAGGGCTGCTAGAGCTAGCGCTAATACATGACTTCATCCAAGTTTAAGCCTACAAAATAATTGTTCAAAAATCAATAACATTTCTACTTACCAATAACATCTAAGCTGAGAGCCAAATCAAAAACATAATCCCATTCATAAAAGACATTAAAAAAATAAAATATCTAAGAATACAGCAACAAGAGAGCTAAAAGATCTCTACAAGAAGAATTACAAAACACTGCTGAAAGAAATCAGAGATAACACACAAAAAATAGAAAAGCATTCCATAGTCATGAATAGGAAGAACTAATAACATTAAAATGTCCGTACAGCATGAAGCAATTTACAGATTCGATGTTATTCCTATCAAACTACCAAATCATTTTGCAAAGAATTAGAAATAACTATTTTAAAATTCATATGGAATTATTCACATGAAACCAAAGAACCAAAATATGAAAGCAATCCTAAACAGAAAGAAGAAAACTGGAGGAATCATACTACTCATCAACTGATTATACTACAAGGCTACAGTAACCAAAATAGCATAACACTGGTACAAAAACAGTCACGTGTACAAATTGAACAGTTTAGAGAACCCAGAAATTAAGTTGCCCACCTATAACTATCTTATATTTGAAAATTTCATAAGAAGCAATGGTGATAGAACTCCCTATTCAATAAATGTTACTAAGATAACTAGATATCCATATGCAGAACACTAAAAGTTGACACTTCCCTGATATCATATACAGAAATCAACTCATGGTGAATTAAAGACTTAAATGTAAGACCTAAAATTATTTTTAAAAATTAAAAAGAAATCTTAGGATACAGCATTCTGGACAGAGTTCTCAGCAAAAATTTTATGACAACGTCTCCAAAAGCAATTGCAACAACAACAAAAATAGACGAATAGTACTGAATTAAACTACAGAGCTTCTGCACAACAAAAAATTAAATTAAATTAAATTAAATTAAAAAATAAGAGTAAACAGACAACCTACAGAATGGTTGAAGATATTTACAAAATAGTTGAAAATATCTTACAAAATCTGATACTCAGAATCTATGAGAAAATTTAAACAAATCAGCAAGTAAAAAAACAAACCACCCCATTAATAGATGGGCAAAGAACAAACTGACATTTCTCAAAAGAAGACAACACATGTCCAAGAAGCATATGAGAAAATATCATCATCACCAATCATTAGAGAAATACAAATCAAAACCACAATTAAGTACCATCTCACAGCAGTCAGAATGGCTGTAACTGAAAACACACGCACAAACCCACATGTTGGTGAGGTTGTGGAGAAAAAGGAATGCTTATACACTGCTGGTGGGAATATGAATTAATTAGTTCAGCCACTGTGAAAATATTTTTAGAATTCTCAAATAACTTAAAATAGAACTACCATTCAACCCAGTAATTCCATTTTTGGTTATATACTCAAATAAATAAAAATTATTGTCCCCATAAGACACATGTTTGTTTTTGTTCATTGTAGTGATAGTCACAATAGCAAAGGTGTACAATCAACCTAGGTGCCCATCAACCGCAGCCTGGATAAGGAAAATGTGATACATATACATTACGGAATACTATGCAGTCACAAAAAGAGAATGAAATGCTTTTTTCCTACCAACATGGATGCAGCTGGAGGCCATTACCCTAAGTGAATTAATGCAGGAACGAAAATCAAATACTGCATGTTCTCGTGTGTTAGTGTGAACTAAACTTTGAGTACACATGAGCATAAAAAGTAAAACCATAAATGCCAGGGCCTACTTAATGGTGCAGGGTGAAAGGAGGGTTAGAATCAGAAAACTCTCTATTGGGTACTACACTTAATACCTTTTATAAAATCATTTTACACCAAACCCCAGTGACACACAATTTACTTATGTAAGAAACATGTGCATAAACTCCTGAACTTCAAAGTTGAAAAAAAAAAGAAACATGTGCATAAACTCCTGAACTTCAAAGTTGAAAAAAAATTGGGCTTCTCTTAAAATTACTGGGTTTCTTTTGGAGAGACTATAGTAAGAGATTATAAAAGGCTTTTGAAAAAAACCTCTTTATACAATCTTCTTGAGAAAATACACAATTCTGTGTTTAATCAAAATAATTTATTGTGCTCAATATTTTATTAGGTCTTCTGATTACCAAGAAAACTAAGTCTTCTTAATATTAAAAAATTTAAAGTTTTTTGAGAACTATGTAACTTTTCTAGATTTGCTTCTTTTTCATAGTAATTGGTGATTCTATTGAGTCAAGTGTTTTAAATATTTTGTTTGACGTTTTTGACAAACTTCTCAAAATAAACTTAATTAAGTCTTTCTGACCTTGAATTAACTTACAATAGTTATAGAGGACCCCTGAGACATCTCAGGGATTTGAAAAAGAGAGACATTAAGCTAGTTAGAATTACTTGATATGTAAAATCATATGTGAAGAAATGTCAAATAAGAAATCTTGTTTTTTCAATATGACATATTGGAGGCAATGTTAGCATGTGTCTCCCATGTAGAAAGACAAAATAATTTGTAAAGATTCATGCTGCGAACCTTTTTCCAAGGTGCAACACAGGAATTTATCAGAAAAAGTGAAAGAAATCATAGATGGTTTCAATGAAGCAGTGGGCTGCAGCCTACACTGTGAGCCAGACAGAAGACATCCAACAAGAGACAATGGACCTATTCGTGCACCTGGCACATCACTACTACAGCCAGAGTCTCAGAAAGCCATCACACAAAAATTCTCTATAATCAAGAAACTCATAGTGAGTCTTTGCCTCCGAAAGCACTCAGAGCTGAAGCTAATTTAGAATATACTGTAAACATTAAGTCACATGATGGGCCACATGCAGTGCCTCACACTTGTAATCCCAGCACTTTGAGAGGCCAAGGCATTTGGATCATTTGAGGTCAGGAATTCAAGACCAGCCTGGCCAACACTGTGAAATCCCATCTCTACTAAAAATACAAAAATTATCCGGGTGTGGTGGCACGTGCCTATAATACCAGCTACTCAGGAGGCTGAAGCAAGAGAATCACTTGAGCCCAGGAGGTGAAGATTGCAGTAGGCCAAGATCATGCCATTGCACTCCAGGCTGGGTGACACAGTGAGACTCTGTATCAAAAAAAAAAAAAAAAAAAAAAAACACATTCTGAAAAAAAAAATGAAACAAAGTTCAAAAGTAATTACAAGCAATAATTACAAGCAATAGTCCATCCCCAAGAGAAAGAAACAAACAAAACAAAACAAAACAATTCTCGCAATACAAAAACAAAACAAAACAAAACCAAAAACAGCATTCTCTAATCCTCTAAAAAGATTACACTGACTGTCCAGCAGTGGATCCAAACTAAGACGAAATCTTTGAAATACCAGATAAAAAATTCAAAAAGTTCATTAGTAATTTGTTCAAGGAGATGCAAAGCAAAGGTAAAAACCAACATAAATAAATTTTAAGAATTCAGGATATTTATGAAAACTTTTCTAAAGAGGTAGATATTTTAGAGAAAACCCAATCAGAACTTCTGAAAATCAAAGCCACCTTTCGGAAACTACAAAATTCAGTAGAAAGTTTTAACAACAGACTAGACAAATATAAGAGAGTTTCAGAGCTTGAAAACAGAACTTTTGAATTAAACCAATCAGGAAAAGATTAAATTCCCGAATGAATAGGAGGTTATGTAAAACAGCCAAACCTAAGAATAAAAGGTATTTCTGGGTGAGAAGAAAAAATAAATTTTAGAACACCTATTTGAGAAAGTTATTGATAAAACTTGCTAGGTGTTGCTAAAGATCTAGACACCCAAACACAAGAAACTCAAAAAAATTCTGGGGATTAATTCAAAGTATATCACTAAGGCTTAAAGTTATTGTGAAGAAATGAATTCAAAGAGCACTGAGACAAAAGTATCAGGTAACTTATGAATTAAAACCTATCAGACTAACAGCAAACTTCTCAACAGAAACCTTGCAAGACGGAAGTGATTGGGATCCTAACTTCAGCCTTCTATAAAACAACAACAACAAAAGAATAATAGCCAAGAATTTTATATCCAGTGAAACTGTTCCATAAATGAGGGGAAAAAGTAGTTCTCAGATAAGCAAATGATGAGGAAACTTGTCAGTGTAGACAAGCCCTACAGAAAATGCTAAAAAAAAAAAAAAAATTCAACTTTGAAACAAAAGGTTGATACACATTACAACAGAAACTCTTTTTTTATTTTTGAGACGGAGTTTCGCTGCTGTTACCCAGGCTGGAGTGCAATGGCGCGATCTCGGCTCACCGCTACCTCCGCCTCCTGGGTTAAGGCAATTCTGCCTCAGCCTCCTGAGTAGCTGGGATTACAGGCATGTGCCACCATGCCCAGGTAATTTTTTGTATTTTTAGTAGAGACGGGGTTTCGCTATGTTGACCAGGATGGTCTCGATCTGGTGACCTCGTGATCCACCCGCCTTGGCTTCCCAAAGTGCTGGGATTACAGACTTGAGCCACCGCGCCCGGCCAGAAACTCTTAAAAGCATAAAACTCCCGGGGCTTATAAAACAAAAACACAATGGAGAAAACAAAGTCACCTGGTAACAATTAACATGATGACTGGAAAATTACCTCACATCTCAATACCAACATAGAATGTAAACGGTCTAAGTGCTCCACTTAAAAAATAGAGGTAGAATTAAAAAAAAAAAATCACAAAACAAACACCTGCCTTCTTCAGGAGAGACACCTAAAGGATATTTCATGAAAATGGAAACCAAAAGCAAATAGGAGTAGACAGTCTTAAAATCAGATAAAACAGACTTTAAAGAAACAACAGTAAAAAAGACAAAGAACATTATACAATAATAAAATAATCAACTATATTATAACATATAACAATCCTAAACATATATGCATTTTACTCTGGAGCTCCCAGATTCATAAAGCTGTTACTACTAGACTAATAAAAGAGATAGACAGCATACAATAATAATGGAGAATTCAACATTCTACTGACAGCACTAGGCAGATCATCAAGGCAGAAAGTCAACAAGGAAACCCTGGACTTACACTGTAGTCTAGAACAAATGGGCCTAACAGCTATTTAGAAAACATTCCACCCAAGACATGCAGAATATACATTTTACTCAGCAACACATGAAACATTCTCCAACAGAGACCATATAATAGCCCACAAAAGAAGTCTTAATTTTTTTTAACGTTGAAATTGTATCAAGTCACTTCTCAGACCGTAGTGAAATAAAACTAAAAGTCAGTTCCTAAAGGTCCCTTAAACCTATACATGTACACAGAAATTTAACAATCTGCTCCTGAATAATTTTTGGATTAACACTAAAATCAATAATAAAATTTTAAAAAGATTTAAAGTGAATTATAATAGTGAAATAAGGTATCAGTACCTCTGGACTACAGCAAAAGCAGTGCTAGAAGAAAAATTCACAGTGCCAAATTCCTGCGTCAAAAAGGCTGGAAATAATCTGGATGGCAGGAAGCATTTTGAGATTCAGGAGAAAGCTGAAACCCATTCCAAGGAATCTAAAAAGTCCAGTATAACAATTCAAAAAATGAAAGATAAAATAGCTATTTTAATATAGAACCAAACTGAGCGAACAGAGCTAAAAAACTCATGGCAAGAATTTTACAACACAACAAGAAGTATTTTTTATTTGAATTTTAATTTAAGTTCAGGGGCATATATATAGGTTTTATATAGATAAATGTGTCATGGCAGTTTGTTGTACAGATTATTTCATCACCCAGGTATTAAGCCTGGTATCCATTGTTATTTTTCCCGAACGTTTCCCTCCTCCAAACCTTTACTCTTTGATAGGTAGGGGGTGTGGTTCCCCCCATGTGTCCATGTGTTCTCATCATTTAGCTCCCATTTATAAGTGAGAACATGCAGTATTTGTTCTGTTTCTGCATTAGTTTTCTAAGGATAATGGCCTCCAGCTCCATCCTTGTTCCTTCAAAGAACATGATTTTGTTCTTTTTCACAGCTGCATACTATTTCCTGGTGTATATGTACCACATTTTTTTTATCCAGTCATCACTGATAAACATTTAGGTTGACTCCACGTCTTTGGTATTGAGAATAGTGCTGCATGCAGGTTTCTATATAATAGAATGGTTTGTATTCCTTTGGGCGTATACCCAGTAATGGGATTGCTAGTTTGAATGGCAATTCTATTTTTAGGTCTTTAAGTTGCCACACTGTCTTCTACAACCATTGAACTAATTTACACTTCCACCAACAATGTATGTGTTCCTTTTTCTCCACACCTCTGACAGCATCTGTTATTTTTTGTTTTTAATAGTAGCCATTCTAACTAATGTGAGATGATGTCTTATAGTGGTTTTGATTTGCATTTCCCTAATGGTCAGCAATGTTGAGCTTTTCAAAATATGCTTGCTGGATCCATGTTTGTCTTTTTTGAAAAATGTTCATTCATGTTTATTGCTTACTTTTTAATATGGTTGTTTTCTTCTTGTTGTAAATTTTCTTAAGTTTCTTACAGATGCTGAATAGTAGACCTCTGTCAGAGGCATAGTTTGCAGTATTTTTCTCCCATTCTGTAAATCATCTGCTTGCTCTGTTGATCACTTCTTTTCCTATGCCGAAATGCTTTAGTTTAATTAGATTCTATGTGTGAATTTTTGCTTTTGCTGCAATTGTTTTTGGTGTCTTTGTCATAAAATCTTTGCTCATGCCTATATCCTGAATGGTACTGTCTAGGTTGTTTTCCAGAGATTTTATAGATTTGGGTTTTACATTTCAGCTTTTAATCTATCTTTAAGTGTTAATTTTTGTGTATGGTGTAAAGAAGGGGTCCAGTTTCAATCTTCCGCATATGCCTAACTTGTTATCCCAGCACCATTTATTCAATAGGGAGTCCTATTCGTATTGCTTATTTTTGTCAGGATTGTCAAAGATCAGATAGTTGTAGGTGTGTGGCCTTATTTCTGGGTTCTCTATTCTATTTCATTGGTCTACGTGTCTGTTTTGGTACCAGTAACATGCTGTTTTGGTTACTGTAGCCCTGTAGTATAGTTTGAGGTCAGGTAGTGTGATGCCTTCAGTTTTGTTCTTTATGTTTAGATTTGTGTTGACTATTCAGGCTCTTTTTTAATTCCATATGAATTAAAAAAATTTTTTTCATTCTGTGAAGAATTTCAATGGTAGTTTAATAGGAATCTCATTGAATCTTTAAATTGCTTTGGCCAGCAAGGTCTTTTTAACAATATTGATTCTTCCTATCTCTGAGCATGAAATGTTTTTCCACTTCTTTCTGTTAGCTCTGATTTCTTTGAGCAGGGTTCCAAGCTTCTCCTTATAGAGATCTTTTACCTCTCTGGTTAGCTGTATTCCTAGATACTTTATTTTACTTTTCTTGTGGCAATTGTGAATGCAACTGAATTTCTGATTTGGCTCTTGGCTTTACCGTTGTCAGCGTATAGGAGTGACAGTAAGTTTTGCACACTGATTTTATATTCTGAGACTTTGCTGAAATTGTTTATTAAGTGAAGGAGCTTTGTAGCTGAGACTGTTGAGTTTTTTAGATATAGAATTATGTCATCTGCTAAGAGTGATAATTTGACTTCTGCTCTTCTTATTTGAATGCCTTTTATTTCTTTCTCTTGCCTGATTTCCCTGGCCGTGACTTCCAATACTGTGTTGAATAAGAGTGGTAAGAGACAGCATACTTGTCTTATGCCAGTTTTCAAGAGGAATGCTTCCAGCTTTTGCCCATTCTGTATGATGTTTGCTGTGGGTTTGCATAGATGGTTCCTATTATTTTGAGGTGTGTTTCTTCAAAATCTAATTTATTGAAAGTTTTTAACATGAAGTTGTATTGAATTTTACCAAAAGTGTTTTCTGCATCTATTGAGATAATCATGTGGCTTTTGTCTTTCATTCTGTTTATGTGATGAATCATATTTATTGATATCCATATGTTGAACCAACCTTTCAACCCAATGAATAAATCTCAATGGATCAAAGAGCGTGTGGATGAGCTTTTTGATGTGCTGCTGGATTCGGTTTGCCAGTATTTTGTTGAAGACTTTTGCATTGTTGTTCATCAAGCTATTAACCTGAAATTTTTGTTTTGTTTTGTCTCTGCCAGGTTTTGGTATCACGATGATACTGGCCTCATAGAATGAGTTAGGAAGAGTTCCTTCCCCTCAATGTTTTGAAATAGTTTCAACCTGAAACTAGCTCTTCTTTGTACATCTTGTAGAATTCAGCTGTAAATCTATCTGATCCTGGGATTTGTTTTGTTTTTTAGGCAATATTACTGACTCAATTCCAGAGCTCATTATTGTTCAGCTCAGGTTTGCCATTACTTTCTGGCTCAGTCTTGGGAGCATGTACATGTGTAGATATTTATCCATTTCTTCCAGATTTTCTAGTTTATATGCATAAAGGTGTTTATAACATTCTCTGATGGCTATCTATATTTCTATGGGGTGACTTGTAATATATCCCTTGTTTCAAATTGTGTTTCTTGGATTGATTTTTCTTCTTTATTAGTCTAGCTAGTGGTCTGTTTCATTTTTTTTTTTTTTTTCAAAAAGCTAGCTGCAAGATTCATTGACCTTTTCAATAAATTTTCATGTTTCAAACTCCTTCAGTTCAACTCTCATTTTGGTTATTTTTTTGTCTTCTGCTAGCTTTAAGATGTTTACTCTTGATTCTTTAGTTATCTTAGTTGTAATGTCACATTGTTAATTTGAGATTTTTCTACCTCAAGTTAGAGGTAGACACTTCTTTCTACTTCTTTGGAGGTGAAAATGTACTGTCCCAGAGATTCTGATATGTTGCTTCTTTGTTTTCATTAGTTACAGAAAACCTCTTGATATCTACCTTAATTTCATTATTTACCCAAAAGTCATCTATGAGCAGGTTATTCAATTTCTACATAATTGTATGATCTTGAGTACATTTCTTAGTCTTGCTTTCTAATTTGATTTCACCATGGTCTGAGTGATTATTATTTCAGTTTTTTGCATTTGCTGAAGAGTATCTTACTTCTGATTATATGACTGATTTTAGATATGTGCCATGTGACAATGAAAGAATGTATATTCTGTTAGTTTTGGGTGGAGAATGCTGTAGATGCCTATCAGGACCATTTGATCCAGTGCTGAGTTCAGGTCCTAAGCATCTTTGTTAATTTTCTGTCTCAATGATCTAATATTGTCAGTGAAGTATTAAAGTCTCTCGATATTATTGTGTGGGAATCTAAGTCTCTTTAGTCTCTAAGAACTTGCTTTATGAATCTAGGTGCTCCTTTATTTGGTGCATATATATTTAGAATTGTTAGAACTTTTTGTTGAATTTTTTACTATTATGTAATGTCCCTCTTTGATTCTTTTTAAAAAATCTTTGTTGTTTTAAAGTCTGTTTTACCTAAAACTAGAATTGCAACCCCTGCTTTTTTTCTGTTTTCCATTTGCTTGGTAAATTTTTCTCCATTCCTTTATTTTGAGCCTATATTTGTCTCTGCATGTGAGATGGATCCTTTCAAGAAAGCATCCCAAAACGTTCTTTATCCAGCTTGTCACTCTGTCTTTTAATTGGGGGCATTTAGCCCATTTACATTCAAGGTCAGTATTTATATGTGTGGATTTGATCCTGTCATCATGATGTTGCTGATTTTTCAAACTTGTTTATTTGGTTGCTTTATATTGTGACTGCTCTGGGTCTTTCAGTGTGTTTTCGTAGCGACTGATATTTAGTGCTTTTTCAGGAGCTCTTGGAAGGCATGTCTGGTAGTAACAAATTTCCTTGGCACTTACTTGTCTGAAAAGAATCTTATTTCTCCTTTGCACGTGAAGCTTAGTTTGCTCAGATATAAAATACTGGGTGGGAATTTCTTTCCTTTAAGAATGTTGAATATTGGCCCACAATCTCTTCTGGCTTGTAGAATTTCTGCGGAGAGATCCACTGTTAGTCTGATGGGGTTTGCTTTGTAGGTAACCTAACATTTCTCTCTAGCTGCCTTTAACATTTTCTTTTCCATCCTGACTTTGGAGAATCTGATGATTATGTGTCTTGGGGTTATCTTTTTGTGAAGTATCTTACTGGAGCTTTCTGCATTTCTTGAATTTGAGTGGTGGTCTAACTAGGTTGGGGAAGTTCTTACGAAATGCGTTTTGCAAGTTGGTCCCATTCCCCATCCCCCATCCCTTTCATGGACACCAATTAGTCATAGATTTTGTCTCTACATTATTTCTCAGAAATTTTGTTCATTTTTTTCTCATTCTTTTTTCTCTATGTTTGACTGTCTTATTTCAGCAAGCCAGTCTTCTAGTTCTGAGTCTCTTTCTGCTTTTAATACTTGTGACAGCACCATGAAATCCTTGTAGTATGAATTTCAGCTCTATCAGGTTGCTTATGTTCTTAACGACATTGACTGTTTTGACCGTCAGTTCCTGTATTGTTTAATCATGATTCTTAGCTTCCTTTGATTGGGTTTCAATGTACTCTTGTAGTTCAATGATCTTTGTTTCTGTCTATATTCTGAATTCTAATTCTGTCATTTCAGCCAACTCAGCTCAGTTCAGAATTCCTAGAGAAGTGATGTGTTTATTTGGAGAAAAGGAGGCACAGTGGCTCTTTCATTTTCAGAGTTCCTGGCACTGATCCTTTGATGTTTGTGGGCTTAGTACCTTCAATCTTTGAGGTTGCTGACCTTTGGATGAGTTTTTTTCTTTATCCTAGTTGATAATTGTGAGGGTTTGATCGTGGCATAAGGTGGATTCATCTGGCTGGCTTCATTTCTGGAAGATTTAAGGTGGCCAACACTCAACTCCCAGCTCCTGGACAGCATGCTCTGAGTGACTTGTATGGGGTTCCAACTTTGTTCTCTTGTTCTTTGAGGTTGGGAATCCACTGTGCTGGGGGCCAGGGGAAAGGGAATATGCTCCCAGTCCACTGGTCACTACACTCTGATAGATGGTGTCAGCCAAAGTGTTTTGAAGTGCAGGGACAGTGGGATCCATCCTCCTTTACACATGCCAATAGCAGTGGTAGTGGTAGCTGTGGCAGAGTGACAGCAGGAACCAAGGTGCCTGCCTCCTTTCAAACCTCAGGTCCTCACCAAAGCTTCTTTTACCCTTAGTTGCCTGCCAGGTTGTTGCAAGCCCCTAACAACAGGCACAATTTCGGAAAGACCCACAAGATGTGAAATTGGCTCAAACTACTGTGGTAAGTGTATCAGAAGTATTAAAAGCAGCATAAAGCAAGCTGAAGATAGAATCTCTGAGCTGGAAGACTGGTTCTTTGAGTGAACTCAGACAAAAATAAGGAAAAAAGAATTAAATGAAAATATTTAGAAATATAGGATCACATAGAGAAATCAAATCTATGGCACATTGGCATTCCTTAAGAGAGAGAGCAAGCAATTAGTTTGGAAAACATATGTAAGAATATTGTTCATGAGCCAGGCGTGGTGGCTCACACCTATAATCCAAGCACTTTGGGAGGCCAAGGTGGGTGGATCACAAGGTCAAGAGATCGAGACCCTCCTGGTCAACAAGGTGAAACCCTGTCTCTACTAAAAATACAAAAATTAGCTGAGCATGGTGGTGCGTACCTGTAGTACCAGCTACTTGGGAGGCTGAAGCAGGAGAATTGCTTGAACCCAGAAGGCGGAGGCTGCAGTGAGCCAAGATCATGCCATTGCACTCCAGTCTGGGTAACAAGAGCAAAACTCCATCTCAAAAAAAAAAAAGAATATTGTTCATGAACATTTCCTCAACTCTCCTAGTTGAGACGTAGCTTAACATTTCACCAAATGCACCAAACAGACACCTCCATGATACTCCATGTAAGAAAAACAAATATGCAAATTAAGGAAAGTCAACCTCTGTGAGATACTCTAATGACTAAGAAGCATGGTTATTAGATCCTCCAAGGTCAACATGAAACAATATTAATAGCAGCCAGCAAGAAGTCACCTACAAAGAGGATCTAATCAGGCTAATAGCAAATCTTTCAGCAGAATTCTATACCAGAAAAAAATTGGGGGCCTACATTCAGAATTCTTAAGCAAAATAAAATCCAACAAAGAATTTCATATCTAGCCAAGCTAAGCCTTATATATATGTGAATAAGAAATGAAATCCTTTTCAGACAAGTAAATGCTAAGGGAATTTGTTACCACCAGGCCTGCCTTACAAAAGATCTTTAAGAGAGAGTGAAACATGGAAATAAAAGTTCATTTCCAATCATCACAAAACACACCCAAGTCCATAGACCATGGACACTATAAAGTAATATTTAATCAAGTCTACTTAAAAACAAGCTAACAATATGATTACAGGGTCAAATCTGTGCAAATGTCAATATTAACCTTGAATGTAAATGAATTTAATTCTCCACTTAAAGGCAGAGTGACAAGCTGTGTAAAGAAGAAGACTCAACTGTATGCTGTCTTCAAGAGACACATCTCAAATGCAAGAACACCCACAGGCTCAAAATAAATAGAAGGAGAAAGACAAATCAAGCAAACAGAAGACCAAAGAGGGCAGGGGTTGCTATTTTTACTTCAGATGAAATTAACTTTAAGTCAACAATAATCAAAAAAGATAAATAAGAGCATTACATGATAATAACTGTTCAGTTCAACCAGAAGATTTAACTATTCTAAATATACATATATACATCTAACCCTGGAGCATCCATATTTATAAAATAGTTCTTAGAGACATGCAAAGAGACTCAGATAACATCACAATGGAAGTGGGAGACTTTGACACTCCAGAGACTTTTGAACACATAATTGAGGCAGAATACTAGCAAAGATATTTGAGACTTAATTTGACATTGCACCAAATGGACTGAACATCTCTATAACACTCCACATAACAGAAACAAAATATTCCTTCTTCTCAACTTCACATTACACATACTATAACGCTTGGCCAAAAGCAATTCTTAACAAATTAAAAAAAAAAATACCAACCCCATTTTTGGACCACAGCAAAACAAGAATAGAAACCAATACCAAGTAGATCTCTCAAAACCATACAATTAAATGGAAATTAAACAATCTGTTCCTGAATGACTTTTAAGTAAACAAATAAATTAAGTCAAAAATTAAGAAATTCTGGGAAACTAATAAAGCAAAGAAACAATGTACCAGAATCTGTGAGACATACTAAAGTAATGTTAAGAGAAAAGTTTGTAGTGCTAAACACCCACATTAGAAAGTTAAGAACTCAAATTAACAACATATTACAATATTGCACATAGATAGACTTGAGAGAAAATCAACCCCCAAAATTGTGTAAGAACAAAAATAACCAAAGTCAGAGATGGACTAAATCAAATGGAGATGAGAAAAATCATACAAAAAAAAAATCAATAACGCCTGGCGCGGTGGCTCACGCCTATAATCCCAGCACTTTGGGAGGCCGAGGCGGGTGGATCACGAGGTCAATAGATCGAGACCATCCTGGTCAACAAGGTGAAACCCTGTCTCTACCAAAAAAATACAAAAATTAGCTGGGCATGGTGGTGCACACCTGTAGTCCCAGCTACTCGGGAGGCTGAGGCAGGAGAATTGCTTGAACCCAGAAGGTGGAGGTTGTGGTAAGCTGAGATTGTACCATTGCACTCCAGTCTGGGTAACAGCAGCAAAACTCTGTCTCAAAAAAAAAAAATCAATGAAACAAACATTGTTTTTTCAAAGAATAAAGAAGACTGATAGACTTCTAGCTAGACTAACAAAAGAAACAAGGGAGAAAATCCAAAAACCTACAATCAGAAATGAACAAGGAGACATTACTACTGACCTTACAGAAATAATTTTTAAAAAGCCCTCAGAGACTATTAGGAACAACTCTATGCACAAAAACTAGAAAATCTAGAAGACATTGGCAAATTCCTGCAAATACGCAACTTCCCAAGATTGAACTAAGAAGAAATTGTAACCCTGAACAGACCAATAATCAGTTTCAAATTTTCAGCAGCAGTCAGGCATGGTGGCTCATTCTTTAATCCCTGCACTTTGAAGATTGAGGCAGGTGGATCACTTGAGTCCAGGAGTTTAAGACCAGCCTGGCTAAATAGCAAAATCCTGTCTCTACTAAAAATAAAAAAATTAACCATGCTTGGTGGCAAATGCCTCTAATCCCAGCAACTTGGTAAGCTGAGGCACAAGAATCACTTGAGCCTGGGACACAGAAGTTGCAGTGAGCCATGACTGTGCCACTGCACTCCAGGCTGGGCAACAAAGTGAGACTCTGTTTCAAAAAACAGTAATAATAGAAATAAATTAAAATGTTGAAAAATTTGCACCAGCAATATAAAATCTAACAATCAGAAAACAGCCCAGGAACACACAGATCTACAGTCAGATTCTACCATATATATAGAAGAGCTAGGACCAATCTTACTAAAACTATTTCAAAAAATCAAGGAGGAGGAACTCTTCCTTAATTCATTCTATGAGGCAGAATCATTCTGATACCAAAAATCTGCAGAGACACAACGCAAAAAACAAACTTCAGGCTATGACTCAGAATATCTGGAACAGCTCAGAAATCTGGGTGCAGAGGGCTAGAGACAAGCCTACTCAGTCAAGCTGCTTCTGGGGCAGATGCCAGAGGGCGATCCACTGGTTTGGGAGAGTGCAAGCTGAACAGGCCTTGCAACCGTCTGCTGGGCTAAAAACTCTGGGCCATGGTGCCTTCCCAGTTGCATGTCACTGGGTATCACTGACCTGCCAGAAACTCCTCCAGTCCTTGACCCAATGCACCAGCAGACATACCCTACAACCAACTTGGACTCTTTCAAGCACTGACAAAGTCCCTGGGGAATTCTGAATCTAATGGTGACCCAACACTTGCTGGTACCACCCCTAAGAGAGAATGCATCCTACCAAATCTCCCTTTAGGACAAAGAAAACAAAGGCATGGTGCCAGTTTTTGAAGGGGATGGCACCGGGTCTTGGGAACGAGATTGGAGAGAGAGTTCTCTCTTGCCCCTGCCTCCTCTCCCAGAGCACTGTTCAATAACCAATGAAAAGAGTTGTGCACAGCAGAGTTAAGAACTTATCTGCCAGCCCTTATTCTTAAGTGCCGTCTAGTCAACTACATCCTAAATTATACCACCAAACACAAGTACATCCCCCCAATAGGCAATGCCTCTGAAAGATACCAGAGTAACATATATACCACCAAGAAACCCATACGTAGAAAGCCTTGGCCCTCTGAAAGCACTCAGAAATGAAACCAATTGACTATACACTACATTCATCAGTCAAACTCTCAAAGGAAGCTAGAATTAAAAAAAAAAAAGTCCCATCCAACCAACAGAAAACTAAAACAAATAACAAAAAAAAAGAAACTGCTCTCTCAGATAAAAAAAAAAATAAGCAGTAGAACTCTGGCAATCAAAAATGTCAGAGCGTTTAGTCACCTCCAAAAGATCACGCTGACTTCCTAGCAATTAATCCTAGCCAGATTGAAATATCTGAAATTGATATCAATCCAGAATGTAGGTGTCAAGAAAGCTCAAAGAGATTTAAGAGAAAGTTGAAACCAATCCAAGAAGTCCGAAAAAATGATCTGAGATTTGAAAGATGACATAAGCATATTAAGAAATTACCAAACTGAACTTCTGTAATAAAAATTCACTACAGGAGTTTCAAACTACAGTTGGAAGCTTTAACAACATACTAGATCAGGCAGAGAAAAGAATTTCAGAGCTCTAAGACAGGTCCCTCAAATCAACCTAGTAAGACAAAAGTAAAGAAAATAAAAATTAAAAATTGATCGAAGCCGGCTGGACATGGTGGCTAACACCTACAATCCCAGAACTTTGGGAGGCCAAGGTGGGTGGATCACAAGGCCAGGAAATCGAGACCAACCTGGCCAACATAGTGAAACCCTGTCTCTACTAAAATACAAAAAAATTAGCTGGGCCTGGTGCCACGTGCCTGTAATCCTGCTACCTGGGAGGCTAAGGCAGAGGAATTGCTTGAAGCTGGGAGGGGGAGGCTGCAGCCAAGATCGCACTGTCACTTCCAGCCTGGTGACAGAGCAAGACTCCATCTCAAAAAATAATAATAATAATTGAACAAAGCCTCCAAGAAATATGGGATTATGTAAAATACCTGAACCTACTACTCAAGGGCATTTCAGAAAGAAAAGAAGAAAGTGTAAGCAACTGGAAAACTTATTTGAAGATGTAACCCATAAAAATGTTCCCAATCTCACTAGAGAGGTCAACACGCAAACAGAAAAAATTGAGAAAGCCCTTGTGAGATACTAGACAAGATGATCATCCCCAAGGCATACAGTTGTCAGAAGTTCTGGGGTCAACACAAAACATTTTAAAGGCAGCTAGAGAAAAGGGTCATATCATCTATGAAATTCAACCTCATTAGGCTAACAGTGAACTTCTCAGTAGAAATGTTGCAAGCCACAGAAATTTCAACTCTATTAACATCCTTAAAGAAAACATATTCCAATTAATAATTTCATATTCCACTAATCTAAGCTTCTAAAGCAAAGGAGAAATAAAATCTTTTTCAGACAAGCAATTGCTAAGGGAATTTGTTACCACTAGGCTAGCGTTACAAGAGATGCTTAAAAGCACTCTAAACTTGGAAACAAAAGATACCTGTTACTACAAAATACATGTAAATACATAACACACAGACCCTACAAAGCAACCACATAATCAAGACTAGATTGTTCCTAGAGTACAGTGGTGCAATCTCTGCTCACCGCAACCTCTGCCTCCCGAGTACAAACGATTCTTGTGCCTTAGCTTCCCAAGTAGTTGGGATTACAGGTGTGTTCCACCATACCCAGCTAATTTTTTGTGTATTTATAGTAGAGATCAGGTTTTGCCATGTTGACCTGGTTGGTCTCAAACTCTCAGCCTCAAGATCTGCCTGCCTCAGCTCTCAATGTGCTGGGATTACAGGTGTAGCCACTGTGCCTGGTCTTCTGCTTTCTTATCTTGCTCAAGATTGCACTATTTGGGGTCTTTTGTGATTCAGTATGAAGGCTAGGATTGTTTTTCTATATTTTTGAAAAATTCCATTGGAATTTTGATAAAGATTAGATTCAATTTACAGATCACTTTGGGTAGCATAGACATTTTAACAGTAATAATTCTTACAATTTGTAAACACAAGTTATACACCATTTATATTTTACTCAAGCTTTTTTGTCTATGTAAAACATAGATTAAAGCTTTTTCTTAAAAGCTTTTGAATTTTGTGCCATTGAATTTTGTTTGCTAATTTTGTTGAGGATTTTTGCATCATTGTTCATCAAGAACGTTGGTCTGTAGTTTTTTGTTGTTGTATTCTTGCCTGACGTTGATATCACAATACTGGTTTCATAGAATGAGTGAAAGAATCATCTTTTTTGTTCATTTTCCTGAAATAGTTTTAGCAAGACTGGTAACAGCTCTATTTTGTATGCCTAGTAAAATTTGGCTGTGAATCTGTCTGGTCATGTTTTTTTTGCTGTTTTGTTGGGAAATTTATTACTACTGATTCAATCTCATTGCTTGTTATTGGTCTGTTCAGAATTTCTATTTCTGCCTGGTTTATTCTCGTGAGGTTGTGTGCTTCCAGAATCTATTCACTTTCTCTAGGTTTTCTAGTTTGTGTGCTTAGGGATTCTCACAGTAGTCTCTGGTAATCTTGTATATTTCTGTAGTATCAGGTGTAATGTCACCTTTATCATTTCTGATTGTGTTTAATTTCCTCTTTCTTGTTTAGTGTAGCTAGCAATCTATCAATTTTATCTTTTCAATAAACAAACTTGTCATTTTGTTTATTCTTTTACCTTTTTTTTGTCCTCAATCCCATTGATTTTGCTCTGATCTTTGTTCTTTCTTTTTGTCTGCTAGGTTTGGGCTTGGTTTGTTTTTGTTTTTCTAATTCCTTGCAGTACAAAATCAGGTTATTAATTTAAGATATTTTTCTACTTTTTATGTAGGCATTTGACACTATAAACTTTTCGCTTGGCACTGCTTTTGTTTTGTTTTCTCTATTTTGTTTGTTTGAAGATTGTTTTTAAAATTTCTGCCTTGATTTTGTCAGATAGCTAAAGGTCATTCAGAAGCAAGTTGTTCAGTTCCATGTATTTGCATGTTTTTGCGAGTTCTTCTTGGTATTGATTTCTAATTTTATTCCACTGTGATCCAAGAAAATGTGATTTATTTTTGATTTTTTAAAATTTACTAAGATTTGCCTTATGTCCAAATATATGATTTATTTTGGAGAATTTTTCAGGTGCAGATGAGAATAATGTATATTCTGCTATTTTCTAAAATGTTCTGAAAATGCCTGTTGGGTTCATTTGGTCTGAAATCTAATTTAACTGCAATGTTTCTGTGCTGATTTTCTGCATGTCTGTCTAGGGTGTTATTAACCTATTATTACTACTGTCTATCTGTTCTCTTAGTTCTATCAGTATTTGTTTTATGAGTATGAGTGCTCCAGTTTTGGGTGCATATACATTTAGATAATAATGTCTTCTTGTTGAATTCAGCCCTGTATCATTATGTAATAATCTTATTTGTTTTTTACTACAGTTGATTTAGTCTGATTTATCTCATCCAAATATGGCGATTTCTGCTTATTTTGATTTTCCCTTTATATGGTGTATCTTTTCCCATTGGTTTTCTTTGAGGCTTCGCTCTTTACCATTAAAGTGTGTCTCCTGTAGGCAGAAAATGTTTGGATCTACTTTTTCTATTTAATTTGCCAGTTTGTATCTTGTAAGTGACGTATTTAGGACAATTACATTAATGGGTAATACTGCAATGCAATGTTTTTATTTCTGTCATGTTGTTACCTGGTTGTTTTGTAGCAACAATTGTGTAAATGCTTTATAGAATCTGTGAACTTTTTCTTAATGTTTTTATGATGGCAAATTTTGTCCTTTCATTTCCATCTTTAGAACTCTTTTGAGCATTTCTTATAAATCCAGTCAAGAGGTGACAAATTCCCTTAGCATTTGCTTGTCAGAGAAATACTTTACTTCTCCTTCATGGAGCTAAATTTAGCAAAAGTCAAAGGTTTTGATTGGCAGTTCTTTGCTTTAAGAAATTGAAAATAGAAGCCTGATCTCTTCTGGGTTGCATAGTTTTTGCTAAGAAGCACTGTCCGTCTGATGGGACTATATTTATAGGTGATCTCAGCGTTTGTTCCTTTATGTTAACTTTGGTTTGTTTGATGAATATATGCCTTGGTGAGATCCATCTTGTGAAAAATCTTCCAGGTGTTATTTGCCCTTTGTATATCTGAATGTTTAATTTGCTATCTAGATCAGAAGTTTCTTAACTAATCAGATACATTTCCCATGCTTTTTACTGTTTCTTTTCTTCTCATTCAGAAATGTCTATAGCTTGTAGACATAATCTCCTATTTCTTGAAGGTTTTTTATATTTTTTTATATTCTTTCTTTCCTAATTTTCTTATGACTGGGTTACTTTGAAGGACTGGGCTTTAAGGTCTAAAACTCTCTCTTCTGCTTTGTCTGGTTTACTGTTAAAATTTTCAACTACATTTTATAATTCCTTCAATGAATTTTTTATTTCCAGAGGTTCTGTTGTTGTTTGATAATTTGATGACTAGCAAAAGCCCCTTCCCTGAAGGAGGTGTTGGGAAAGCTCACTGATAGATAGTTTAAAATATCTATCTCTTTAGTAAATTTTGTATTAATATCCTAAATTGTTATTTTGATTTCTTTATGTTGGTTTCCAACTTTCTCATGGATCTCATTGAACTTCCTTACAACTAGTATTTTGAATTTTTAATGTGTCACTGTAGTTCTATTTCTGTTAGAATCCATTGCTTCAGAGCTGGTGTGATTCTTTGGGGGTGACAGTGTTTACTCTCTTTTTGTACTGCCAAACATTTTACATTATTTCTCATTTATAGAAGTTGTCAATTATTTTTGTATTTGCTTTCATTTGAATGATATTTTCAATTTTCTATCATTTTTTCTTTTGGGGTGTGATTATATGTTACTGCAACTGGATTTTTTCTTGGGTGCTAGTGAGGCACAGGTCATCTGAGAGAATGCTGTGGGTTCTTTGTCTCCTCTTAAAGAATAAGTGATGGGACCATTGCAGGTGTGCTGTACACTTGAAATATAGGACCCAAGAAGTTTTGCAGAAAGGCGATTTTATTTAGGTAGAAAAAAGAGAAGTGAAAGACTTCCATGAAGAGAGTGGAAGGGGATTCCAGAAGGGAAAATCCCAGAGGGAAAAGGGAGCTCCCACCATTTGGCAGGGGATTCCAGAGAGCTGGAAATCCGGCCTGGGGTGAAGGACCAGGGGAATTTATCCTGGGAGAAATTCCCACCTTCCCAAGTTCCTCTGGCCAATGAAAGGAGTTCCTTTAAACTTCTGCTGGGGTGACTGACTCTGTTTCTTCCCGTGCCTGTGAAATTCAAACATAAACCATTAAATCTCCTGGATGGAGATGAGAGCGGGGCATGGCGCTGGGAAATTCTTGCCCTTAAAACTATGCCCCCTCGTGGACCCAGAAGGAGAATACCTTCCCTCATTATGTGTAATCATTTGGCTTCAATTCTTGGTGCTTTCATGGGGCCAAGACTCTATATGAGTTTCTTGATTATAGATAGTTTTTGCTTTCTCAAATGCTGATTTTTGTATTGATTATATGCAATACATTGGGCATATAATGTGATGATCTGCAGGGCTGGGAATGCAGAGGCCTCAGGAAGGTAATCTCATTCCCTAGTATTATGCCTTTCTGCCAGCAGGTTTTATATATGGTTGTGCAGTTCAGCTTACTGTTTAGTAGTTGGCACTTACTAGCAGATGCTGACTTGTTGTTTGATAATTTGATGACTAGCAAAAGTCCTTCCCTGAAGGGGGTGTTGGGAAAGCTCACTGTGGGATGCACACAGGTCTCTGTCTTTTTTTGCACCCCCAACTTCTTACCATGGGTTCTCCAAACAGTTCTGATACTTCTCTCAGCATTCCACCTGGGCCATGATTATTCACCTGTAATGTTAAATCTTTCTAAGGAGAACTGGTATCTGATGTCTCTAGTCAGCCATCTTGAAAAAAAATCACCACATGGTTTTTTTTTGTTTTGTTTTGTTTTTTTTTGAGATGGGGTCTCTCTCTGTGGCCCAGGCTGGAGTACAGTGGCATGATCTTGGCTCACTGCAACCTCCGCCTCCTGGGTTCAAGCAATTCTTCTGCTTCAGCCTCCCTAGTACCTGGGATTACAGGCACCTGCCACCATGCCTGGTTAATTTTCGTATTTTTCGTAGAGACAGGTTTTGTCATGTTGGCCAGGCTGGTATTGAACTCCTGACCTCAGATGATCTGTCCACCTTGGCCTCCCAAAGTGCTGAGATTACAGGTGTGAGCCACCACATCCAGCTGATTTTTATTCTTTATTCTGTTAATGTGATTTATCACAATAATTTTTAATTAGTTTCTTTAGCTTTACTGTGAAGTCATTTGACAAAATTGTGTATATTTAAAATGTACAACACAATGATGTGAACTAAGTATACATTGTGAACTGATTGCTGCAGTCAAGTTAATTATCATATTCATTATCTCAGGGACTTAATTGTTTTCTTTCATCTTGATGAGAATGCTTAAGGTCTAGTCTTTGAAAATTTTAAAGTATATAATTTAGTATTACTAACTATAGTTACCATAATTTTCACTATGTTAATGGAAGGTCTCTATACTTGGCTTACATCTCTCAATGTGACCCACCCCAGATCTTGTCAACCACCATTCTCCTCTGTTTCTAAGAACTCAATTTTATTGTTTTATATTCCAGAATCAGCTTTTTTATTCTGCTTTAAAATGAATTTTGTAAATTAGAGCACAGAGAAAAGATGCAGGAAAAAGGCTAAAAGGTCTTACAGTAATTAATCTTGGGACTGGGGTAAACAGCTATGACCTGTGGGTCAAATACAGCCCCTTTACCTGTTTATGTAAATAAAGTTTTATTGGAACACAGCTATCCCTGTTCATTTATATAATATCCATGTACGTTTTCACACTTCAACAGCAGAACTGAGTAAGAAGAAAGACTGTATAGCTCACATAGCCTAAAATATTTATCTGCCCTTTGCAGAAAAGCTGCGTGGTTGTAAATTAAAAAGAGCATTTTTGTCATAATCTAAATGAGCTGAAGTAACACAAAATCATCTTTACCAATGTTCTTGAGCCAGAATAAGTGGATTAATGTATTTCCATATCATATGTGTTTTGTATTAGTAAATTTTGTGTTGTCATAAAGGAATACTTCAGACTGGATAATTTATTTTATTTTTATTTTTTTCCAAGACAGGGTCTCACTGTATCATCCCTGGAATGCAGTGGCATGATCTCAGCTCACTGCAACTGCCACCTTCCAGGTTCAAGTGATTCTCTCACCTCAGTCTCCCTTTAGCTGGAACTACAGGAGCATACCACCATGCCTAGCTAATTACTGAATTTTTAGTAGAGGTGGGTTTTCACCATGTTGGCCAGGCTCAAACTTCTGACCTCAAGTGATCTGCCTGCTTCAGCCTCCCAAAGTGCTGGGATTACAGGCATGAGCCACTGGTCTCAGTCCCTATTTTAAAAAATAGGTTCATTTGCCTCACAGTTCTCCAGGCTAGACAAGCATAGTGCCAATATCTGCTTTAGGCCAGCACCTCAGGAAGCTTCCACTCATGGCTGATGGCAAAAGGGGGCTTGTCACACAGTGACAGAGGAAGCCAGAGAGATGCCGTGCTCCCTTAAGCTCTCAGCTCTCATGTGAACTAACAGAGCAGGGACTTGCTCATTACCATGGGAAAAGCATCAAACCATTCATGAGGGATCCACACCATTACTCAAACACCTTCCGTCAGGCCCCACCTCCGACACTGGGAATCACATTTCAACATGAAATTTGGAGGGGAAAAATATCCCAACCATATCAGGCTACTCAAACATTCTGCTTATAATTTGTGCAGCCAAAACTAGTTACCAACTGTGTTTGTTAACTAAAAAATAATATTAAATTTTTTATGTATAACTATAAAATTATACAGATAGATAGATATAGAGAAAGAGGAAGAAAGAGGAGAGACAGAGAGAGAGGAGAGAGAGAAGATAGGAGCTATCCAATTTGAGTGTAAGGAAATCTAAAAAAAAAAACAAAAAAAACCCCCTCAAAATCCTATTACTAGAAACTTCTTTTTGAAACCTAGAAATATTTTATATTTTTCTTTATATTTAATAGCATGAGACTATTAGTAGGACCCATACCAGAGCAAAGACAATTTACAACTTCAAGTTTTACCCATGATGTGACAAGCTTTTTGAATATAAACTAACCAGCACTTCTATAGAACACTGATTTTTAATAATATAATTAAACTGATACAGCAAAATAAAAAACTTTTTATTTCTAAAGTAAATATTTTAGCCAAAGTTGCATCAAAAGTCAAATATTTATTAGACATTTTTCAAGACTTCAATTTTAACTATAGTTAGTATTCTGTAGTGCACATTATTTACAATATATTACAAACCTTTTCTCTTTATATGAAATATAAAATTTAAAATGTTATAGCATGAATCATATTGGAAAATATGTAAAATTGTATAAACTGCTCTCATACAGAAAGTGCCATTGGAATCACATAAAACGTTCTAATGCTTCAAGGTGCTAGGCACAGTGCTTGGCACATACTACATACTTTATAAATGTTTGTTCACTCATTCTCTCGTTTACTTATGAGATAAAAGATGTCCAATCTGGATAAAAGATGTTCAATCTTTTATCAACAAACTTGGAGTTTTCACGAAGATTTTGATGGACAGTGGAGCAGCTGAGAGGAGAATAATCAAGATTTCCAACTGCTTGGTTAAAACCTACTAAGTAAAGCCCTGTGTTCACAAGTCCTCATAGAGAAACAGAGCCAATACTCCACAAAAAGAATGCATTCTTTCAATATCCAGGTTGGACTTTAATATATAACCATCTGCTTGAAGCTGGGAATAAGTTGTGGTAGAGAGAAGTAAAACACACAGTCCACCAGAAGGTAAGAACCACCTGATGGGGGACTTGTTTTCCTGCACTGAGATTTCTTTTCAGGTAGGGTCTCATTCTCTTGGTTCTGAAAACTTAACACAAGTTGAAAAAAAAACTGGTTTAAATCAAAAAGTTTTATTCTAAAATAAATATAAATAAATGTAGAAGGTAGAGGGGTGTTTAACATTCTTATTTTTTTCCCATTATGCACCAACCAATCCATCTATTCTGCATATTTGTGCCAAAGTCACAAGGTGAGTTGTCAACTCTTTGAGGAGCATCTCTGGGCTATTTGCAGAAGGTCTGATAAATGCAGTATTTTACCAGAGTAATAAGGTCTACAAAATGCAAAAAGCAATAAAAAAAAGAGAAGAAAGTATGACTACTAAGCAGAATATAAGATAAAAATTGATCTTGGAGGAAATTTACCCAGTTTCTGTTTGCCCCAAGAATACCGTGCTGGCAGTGAGATGCACATTTTTTTTTTCCTAAATGGGAAATGTGTTAAAAATCTTTAACAAAAATGAAACAGAACACTGGCAAGTCATTTGCAGCTGGCCCGAATTGTCTTTGGTATTCAGAGAAGAAAAGAAATGGAAGTACCGTTATAGTCCAGTCTTGTCATTTCATAGAAGGTAGGGAGGGGTGTAGAAGACCTTCTCAAATGCTTTGCTTATGAACTGACTCTGCTTGAATACTTCTCTGCCTTCTCTTAACTCCAGTCATCTGAGTAATAAAAAGAAAGCCCTTGGAGATATGAGTTGTGTCTCCTCATCCCTTGAGAAGTTCCTGGAAGACCAAGAAGGGCTCTTTACTCTACATTATTCTAAACAAAGTAAGAGTTTGGAGACTTCATTGCCATCTGCACAACTTCTCTGGGTCGTTCCCAACTAAATTTTCCTGGCTTTTTTTCTTTCAGTGATTCATGAGTGAGCTTGTATTATTTTTAGCAAGAAGGCTTTTTTAAGAACCAAATACTTTCCCTTTTCTCTTCTGAAGTTATAGTCATCTACCTTTGTCATTTAAAAATTTTAAAGGTTCAAGTAGTAAAAGGTATTACAATCTCAAAATATGTCCTAAAATTTAACTCTCTTAAAGACTTTATTGTAATTGGCTCTACATCCTTATTTTCTACGTTTACTGAAAACTTTTGTAGTGGCTGTCATTTATGAATCATTGGCTAGACTTTGAAAATTGTTTAATAATTTGTGGTATAAGATGGTCAACCTTGGCAAATATTTAATTCTATTCATTCCTTAAATTTTTTGCAAACTTAAATCTAAAAGCTAAGTTAAAAAGAAATATTATCAAATAAGGAAATAAGCCTTCAGAATTCCAAGGTGGACTTCTTGTATGAACTGTTTCATAAAATCTTTAAATTCATAGTAAATATCATAAGTTATACTGTTTTCAATTTTATTAATGTCAATGGAAGATGTCTAAATTAAATTAAAACACTGACGGCCGGGCACGGAGGCTCAAGCCTGTAATCCCAGCACTTTGGGAGGCCGAGGCGGGTGGATCATGAGGTCAAGAGACCGAGACCATCCTGGTCAACATGGTGAAACCCCGTCTCTACTAAAAATCAAAAGATTCGCTGGGTGTGGTGGCGCGTGCCTGTAGTCCCAGCTACTCAGGAGGCTGAGGCGGGAGAATTGCTTGAACCCAGGAGGCGGAGGTTGTGGTGAGCCGAGATCGTGCCATTGCACTCCAGCCTGGGTAACAAGAGCGAAACTCCATCTCAAAAAAAAAAAAAGTTTTCTTTTTGACACAATATAAAGAATTAGTAATTTCGTTAAGGAGAAATATCAATGCAAAACTTCCTGATGGTAAGAGAAAATCCCTGAGTTACTTACTTCAACACTTCCATCACTAAAAATGATTTTGAAGCTATTCTAATTATTTTGATTTTTATAAATACCGATAGAAACAATTTTTAAAACGTATTTGTGAATGGTGCACTCACCTGATTAAGTTAATAAAGTATATTATCCCAGATAGAATATTTAAGAAAGTTGCACTGTGTTTTGTTTTTGCTTTAATAAGTGGTAAAAGTAATTTAGCTTACCAAGGCAAATTCAGAGCTACATAATAGTATAGTGAATTTTGCCAAGTCACATAAAGTTGTGAGTTGGACGACTTTCCTAATGTTATTATGAGATTAAAGTGGATAAAACTTATTTGGTAGATTTATTAGTTCAGAAAAATAATCTCCTACCAGCAAAACCAATAATTTATTTTAAAACAGGTTTCAAGGCAACAAACTGGTATTTTCCTCACTTTTTTGTCGTGTTGCCAACACTGACTGAACCACATGAACAAGATCTCAAAAACTCAGGTTTATAAGTAGAGGTTATGATAAATAGCAGTTTTAATGATTTAATATGAAGACAGACACTTGAAGAATATTTTTTGTGAGATCATGCCCCTGGAGGAAACTAAATTTAAATAAAATAGATTTCATTTAAACCTATTAAATAGGATTTGAAATGGTTGCCAGTCTGGTCATCCAATAGTAAACTTGAAAATTCAGACACGGATTGGCACTTCTGTTTGTTTTTCGAGTCTTCTTGTCACTGATGCAGTTATACTACCTTTTTTCTTGTTTACCTTAGTTCATTCTATTATTAAAATGGAGAAAAAAGAAACAGTGTGGAATATGTGATTTGACAGTTGTTCCACTGTAGGAAGAAATATATAATTGTTTCCAAAGGCCATCCTTAACTCCTGCAAGGTGCTCTCTATATTCTTGGCTTGCTCTTAGGAAGTCTAGCCTCTAGACTCCAGGACTCTATGAACCATATATATATATTCATATATACGTGTGTGTATACACACACACACACACACACACACACACACGGTTCATAGAGTACTAGATTGGTGTAACAGCAATCGTGGTCTTTGCTATAACACATTTCTCATATGACCACTTTCAAGTTGACTTAGAGGTCTAGGTTTTCAGACTAATTTCTATAGTGGTCCATGTAAACAAAACATGTGAGACTGGTCCTTTTGGAGCTGCTTTTATCCAACAGTAGAATTACCTGAAAGTGTGGTGTTGGCTAAATGTAACACAGGCAGAGGGTGAGCCTCAGTACTAAGCACCCAGTAGTCTAAAGGTAAAAGGTCACTACTGGAGAACAGCAGATACAAGTATTTTAGAATTTCGGCAAGAAAGACACCCTGCTGTATATCATCATGTGTGGTAGAGAAATGTACATCTTTGACTCCAGAAAATCCACCACTGATTCAGCAATACTTTTCAATGGCCAGTGCTGTCCCCAGCCCCACTGTCCGTATTTTGGATTGTGAGAGAATCACCATAGGTACCAATAGGTTTCAATTACTTCTGGACAGAGGATATGATACTTTTCAGTCTGACAGCCACAACCTGCACTGCACCATCAAACTTGAATGACTCAGGGCCCAGCTTTAATGCAGTTCTGTAATATGACTCATGACATGTACATGCAGTTCCACCCCTAGCTCTAAATTATGACAGAAGTTATCTGTTCTGGAACCATCTTCTCCTACTGCAAACATTACCCCAGCAAAGCAGGCCAGATGCCATCTTGTTTTCCAAGTGCCCATTGATCCATTCTTCTCTAAAGATAAGACATCCATGGGAGTTATTTTTTTTTACAGCCTCAATAGCGTCATCATATATCTTCGTCTATTCATGGTCTGTTTTATCAGACATCAACCACGCTCTCAGTAAGTATTCATAGAGACTGTCTCCCAGATCACCTGATGTGTGATACTGACCCCAGCGCCCTGTTCTTGGCTTCAAACAATTTGGATAAAGACCATTTGGACAATCCATTTTCTGAAGCAGTTTCTGCATGTACGTGACCTTGTTGTAATAAACCAGGTCTGCTGACAAGTAGCTGAGGTGGATGAACTCCATATGCAATGTACCAGATTCAGCCATAATGCTGCTAGATGCAGACCCCTAGCCTCAGTTTCACCCTACTCCATTCTGCAAAGGTACCATTGTCCAGGGAATCCCAGTCGGTGTGTGAAAGGCAGGAATGAGTTTCTCAGCTATTTGCATAGCTTTATTCTTGAGTATCTCCTTTCTTGAAAGGTAATATGCTGCAAGTAGGCCTTCAATAAACTGAATGTTGACCTCAAACACAGACATCTCTGAATTGACACTGACCTCAAGGTTATTTTTAAACCATCTTTGCACATGTAGGAATTCAGCATGAAGTCCCATGATAAAAAGGGTATCCAAAGCATCTACAATGGTAGCACCCATTTGTGAACTTCCTAATATGTTAGTTACATGTCCTTTCCTTTTCACAGGTCTGAGTTCATTACACCCCAACTCTATGTCCTGAAATTATCCCAGGCATGTTTCATGCTTTAATTTTTTTCACTTTTCTTTTTTATGTCGTCTTCGGGGACTCCACCATTCATGCCTACAACGTTTGGAATAGGGACTGGTGGCAGTGAATGATTTTCTGTCTTCATTTCTTGGACCTTATTTTTCTCTATGCTTGGATTTCCTTGCTTGACTTTTCTTTCTCTTTGACATGTGGTCTCAAAGAGAACACTCACCCAGGCTGAATGTTGTGGTGTCATCAGGGTTCACTGCAGCCTCCTCCTCGCAGGCTCAAGCAATCCTCCCACCTTAGACTCCTGAATAGCTAGGATTACAAGGAGGCACTACCACACCTGGCTAGTTTTTTATTTTTTGTGGAGACAGAGTCTCATCATGTTGCCCAGGCTGGTTTCAAACTCCTAGATGAAAGCCATCCTCCCGATTTGGCCTCCCAAAGTGTTGGGATTACAGGTGTGAGCCACAGCACCAGGCTGCTTGACTTTCTCAATTTTTATTTTGCCTCTTCCGGAGCCTTCACACGATCAGCTCTAATTTTATTTCTCAGAGGTTCTTCTTCTTCTTCCCTGTGTGTATATTAATCAGGTACATAGATCAAGAAGACTTCAGAGTTTTTAGCCACTTTGCCAGCAGCTACATGAGGAATTAACACATCGTCTAAACCCAGATCAAAGCGTTCGTGTTTTGAGAAGCCTAGAAGGAAAAAGAATGCCCCCAAACACAGAATGATGAAGGCACTAAAATTAAGTGTCTTCTTAGAAAGCCTCAATAAGTGTCTTCTCAGGAGCCCTGTGATGTGGGAGGGAGGGCAGCCCCGGGTTCAAAAGTGGGATCCCATGTCTCGAGAGGGCAGCAAGGCTGGGGTAGTCATCGTTTATGCTCTTGGAGACAATACTCCATAAAGTTCTCATCTTATAGCAAATGCACGATACGTTAACTATCTTCAGAATCTTGGCAAAAATGGGAAAACTCAATTTCGCTCCACTTAAAGGACTGCTGCTTCTTCACAGGCACCTCTTTCACGTTCCACCAATTCCATTCAGAAACCTGCATGACCTCCCTGCCTCCAATGATCACAAGCTTAGGTCCTGCGAGATCTCGTTTACCCTTTGACTTTCAGGATCCTCGGGGTTATCGGAAGTCTCTTCATTTCTAGGGGTATATAAGAGAAGCCACACTGCAAAGGAGCCGCCCCTTGGGGAGGTGCTGAAAGGTGGTCTTCCGCCCCAAATGGGAACCTGGCTAAATCGGAGGAATTGCAGAAGGTTCTCCAGCTCCTCTAGTGCTTCTATTCCAGAATCTCTTAACCTTCGTGGTGGAATAATAAGGGTCTCCACCGAATCCTGCAAACAGGGAGGAAGGTCTCCCTCCCCCGGAGGCCAAGGCAGCAGCGCTGGGGGTAGGAGCAGGAAGGAACCGGCAGCCCGCGCTTCCCAACGCTGCCGGGCAGGCTCCCGCGCCGAGCAAAACTCCGAGGCTGCCGCTGGGCAGTCGCGTCCAACGTACCTGAGCCCAGCCTGCAGCAGTCAATGTCGCCGCCGCAAGGGCCTGTCCCGGCGCACTTTCCTTCTGTTGCAGCCCCTCAGAAGCCCGGAGTGCAGGCAGGGGAGGCGCGGCGGGCACCGCGGCCAGGTCAGTTCGTCAGCTGCCTGCTCCCAAGCGAGGTGCCGCCGACCCCGCCGCGCCCGACCGAGCCCCGCGCTCCGCAGCGTGGGAAGGAGCCGAGCTGCGGCCCTAGCTCCGACAGCCCGGGGCCGGCAACTACCCCATTCCTCCTGCAGCCGTGAGGCCGCGGGTGGCCCGGGCGCTGGCGAGCAGCCGCTTCTCGGGCAGGCAGAGGCCGACTCCGGGTCCTCAGCCAGCCGCCGTGTGGGCCTCCTCTGCACTGCCTCCCGTGGCGCCCGGATCCGCCTGGCTGCGGCTGCTTCTCCAGGTCCGCTGGGCGCGGAACAGCTGCGGGACGACACGCGCTGGACGCACGCGCGGAGGAGCCGGAGGGGGGGGGTGGGGGGTGGGGGAAAGGGGGAGGGCGGTGATGGGACGCAGCGGGATCCCGCCCCCGACCTGCGAGTGGCGGGTGCCGGCGGCGGAGCGTGGGATGCTTTCCCGACTCGCGAGTGGGCGGTGCCGGCGGCGGAGCGTGGGGCGCTCTCCCGGAGTCCATAGCTAAGTGACGCCGCCCTAGGTTTACCTTTCTCTGTCGGTTTCATTTCTCTTTTTATTACGTCCTCCGGGTCAGACACACTGTCAAAAAGATGGCAGTTTCTGCCTTCCTCTGGCTATTTCATTAACTATATATCCCGCATTTTCTGTATCCAGTCATCCCTCTGTGGATTGATAGGTTGTTTCTGTGTCTTGGCTAGTTTAAACAATGCCGTAATAAATAAAAAGTGCAGTTATCTGTTTCCTTCAGATACCTACCCAGAAGTGAGTTGTATCTTTAACTTTTTAAGGAACCTCTATATGTTCATACGTCTGCACCAATTTGCATTCCCACCAAGAATGTACAAGGACTTCCCTTTCTCTGCACGCTCTGCATCACTTGTTCTCTCTTGTGAGGTGTTGATGACTAATTTTAGTAATCGTCATTGTAACAGAAGTGACGTGATATCTCATTGTGGCTTTGATTTGAATTTCCCTGATAATCAGTGATGTCAAGCACCTTTGTGTATTTATACCTGTTAGTGATTTTTTAAATTTTCTTGAAAAAATGCCTATTCAGATGATATAACTTGTTTTTATTTGGGTGGTTTACTTTTTTGCTATTAGGTTGAGTACCATATATAGTTTGAATATTAACCTCTCATTAGATTATGGTTTGCAAATATTTCTCTTATTCTGTGGGTTACCTTTTCATCTCCTTGATTAAGTCTTTTGCTGTGCAGAAGCTTTTCAGTTTGATGTAATGCCATTTGTCTATTTTTTGTTTTTTTTGCCCATGCTTTGTGGTATATCCAAAAAATCTTTGCTAAGACAAATGTCAAGGAGCCTTTCTCTGTTTTGTTTTGTTTTTTTCCTAATATATGTTTTCTTTATATTCTTCTAGGAGTTTTACAGTTTCATATCCTACACTAAACCTTTAATCCATTTCCAATTGACTTTTGTATATGGTGTAAAATAAGGGTCTAATTTCTTTTCCTTCCTCCCACTTTCTTTCCTTCCTTCTTTTGTTTTTTTCTCCACTTTTTTTTTTTTGCATGTGAATATCTAGTTTTCCAAACATCATTTATTGAAGAGACTATCCTTTTTCCATTGTCTTCTAGGCAACTTTGACTGAAATAAATTGATATTAAATGTGTGAGTTTATTTATGGGCTCTTTATTCTGTTCAATTGATTGCTATGTCTTTTCTTATGTCAGTATCATGCTGATTTGGTAAATATAGCTCAACAATATAATCTAAAAACAGGAAGAGTGATGACTCCAACTTTGTTCTCTCTCAAGAGTGCTTTGGCTATTTAGAGATTTTTGTGGTTCCACACAAATTTTAGAATTATATTTATTTGTTTGAAAAATATCACTGGAATTTTTACTGAATTTGCAGGTTGCTGTAAGTAGTATGGTAATTTTAACAATATTAATCATAAATGTGATATATATTGTCTATTTTTGTCTTCAATTACTTTCAATATTTTATAGTTTTGAGTGTCTAGATCCTTCAAACCCTAAGTTAAACATCTTCCTAATTTTTTTTAAATGCTATTTAAATTAAATCGTTTTCTGGACTTCTTTTCAGGTAGGTCGTTATGCTGTAAAGAAGTGCAGTTGATTTTGTGTGTTGATTTTGTACCTAAAGCAACTGATTTTGTGTGTTGATTTTGTATTTATTCATTAGTTCTAACTTTTTTTGTGGAATTTGTAGGATTTTCTATGTATAGGATCTTGCTATTTGTAGGGATAATTTTACTGCTTGTCTTCTAATATGAATGTCTTGTATTTCTTTTTTTTTCCAAAACATTAAAAAAAAATTTTTTCTGTATCTATTGAGATAACCATATGGTTTTTATCTTTCATTCTGTTAATATTTTATATCATATCAACTGATTAGTCTATGTTAAACCAACCTTGCATTCCAAATTGCTCTTGCTGGTACTTCTAGTACTGTGTTGAAAAGAAGTGGTGACAGTGGGTGTTTTTGTCTTGTTCCTGATCTTAGAGGAAAAGCTTTCAGTTTTCCCTGATTGTTATGTTAACTGTGAGTTTCTCATAAATGGCCTCTACTACATTGAGGAAATTTTCTTCTATGTCTAATTTGTCAGGAGTTTTTATTATCAAAGAATATAATTGTTTTCTTTTTTTTTCTGTATCTACTGAAATAACCATGTGGTTTTTATCATTCATTCTGTTAATGTGTTGTATCATACTGATTGATTTCTTTATGTTAAACCAACCTTGCATTCCAAAGATAAATTTCACTTGGTCAAGTAGTATGATCTTTTTTATATGTTGCTGAATTTGGTTGTTTTTTTAAAAAAAATTTTTTGTTGTGTTTTTAAAAATGAAACCACAAAGCAATACTCTAATGAACACAGATAAAAAAATTCTCAGTGACATGGTGAGTTTTGAGAGCACAACTTTCCTGATAGCTTTAAGTATAAACACTGGATTCAGACTGTCTCTGGATACCAGTCTTATCTTATTTGAATAACAGCTGCCTGATATTTGTCAAATTACTGAACTCCTCTGAATCTTAGATGCATCATCTGGAAAATAACAATAATAGAGGTTTGAGAAACAAATGAGATAATTAATACAAAACACTTATCACAGTGTATTTTACAAAGTAAATGCATTTGTTGTTACTTTCAGCAGCTGATGGAAGCTACATTCATCCAGACTAGCATAGCCCAATATGCAGAAGCCTATGACTAGTCTGAAATTTCTACCCCTCTTTCCACCCATCTTTACTTCCTTACATTTATGACACTTCTGTTCTTAGGTGCATTCTAGTTCCAACTGATGAAAGTCTTACTTTTGTCCTACTTTCCCCCAATCATAGAAATTCTTTTGTTTGCTGATTTAGCTGGAATATATAATGATACTCCTTTTTTATTTGAATGCAGAATCATTCAATTCTCTTCTTTCTCCCTCCAGGGATTCACTCTAGTTTCATCTTCATGTCAGGAGACATGCTTCAACCACATGTCTTTTTCTGGAAGAAATATTTTACCAGTTGTACTTGCTCAAGGCAGGTCAGCCATAGAGCAGAATTGAAGATATGGATACTCCAAAGAAGAGATAAAGTGTGGACAGGGAAAAAAGGTAGGGAGATGTTTATCAAAATCATGGGATTAACCTTCCTGGACATGGAAGGTTAATCATGAGCCTCCCTTATAGTAATATGCTGATTTTACAGAACAAGGAGGTGTTGACAAAAAAAGTCAAACTCTGTAAAATGTTTTAAGATATTTATTGAGTGCCAAACATAAGTGACCGTGTCCCATGACACAGCCCCCAGGAGGTCCTGAAAACATGTGCCCAAGGTGGTTGGAGTGCAGCTTGGTTTTATACATTTTAAGGAAGCATGAGACATCAATCAAATACATTTAAGATATACATTGGTTTGGTTCAGAAAGGGGGGACAACTCAAAGCAGGGAGGGGCTTCCAGGCTATAGGTAAATTTAAACATTTTCTGGTTGACAGTTGATTGAGTTTGCCTAAAGACCTGGGATGTTAGAAAGGAAATGTTCAGGTTAAGATAAATGGCTGTGGAGACCTAGGTTCTTTTGAATTCTTATAGCCGTGGCCTTTAGAGACTTTAGAGACAATAGATGACAACTGTTTCCTATTCAGATATTTAAGAGGTGCTAGACTTTTAGTTATCTCTTCAGGATTGGGAGAGCCTGGAAGAAAAAGATCTAGCTATGTTAATAGAGACTCTTTACAGATGCAGATTTTCCCCCCACAAAGGATGTGCAGGGCCATTTTAAGATATAGCAGAGAAACACGTTTTGGGATAAAATATTTTAATTTTCTTTCTTGTCTTGTACTGTTATGCCAGAGTCAGATTAGAAAGTAAGTCACAATATATTGAGTTAAATAAAACCTATCTGATGAGAATTTGTGGTTTTTAGGACCATAAATTCTCTCCAGACCCCTTAGATAGGAATTCGGGGAAGATGAAAAGAAATCAGAGCTTAGTCTTCAGAGATGATATGAAAGAGGAAGAAAGAGAAAAAGAAAGAAGGAAGGAAGGGAGGGAGAGAGAGAGAGAGGGTGAGAGAAAGAGGAGGGAGGGAGGGAGGGAGGAAGAGTGCAGTGGCACTATCTCAGCTCACTGCAACCGCCACCTTCCTGGTTCAAGCATTTCCCCTGCCTCAGCCTCCCGAGTAGCTGGGATTACAAGTGCACACTATCACCCTGGCTAATGTTTTTGTATTTTTAGTAGAGATGGGGTTTCACCATGTTGGCCAGACTGGTCTCAAACTCCTGACCTCTGGCATCCACCCACCTTGGCCTCCCAAAGTGCAGGGTTTACAGGTGTGAGCCATGATGCCCAGGCTCAGTAAAGACTCTTTTCTGTTCTTGAAGCCAGTAATTTGCCTAGTTGCTTTCTCTAATTTGTGTGTCTGGCAGGAACTGAGAAAGAAGGAATTAGGTTTGAAATTCTAATGTAAAGCTCAAATATTTATATCCCCTTTATATCTGTATCTGTGATTAACTCTAACATTCATCAAATCTATAAAGTTCATCTTTTTAGCTACCTGTATCCACTTTTTGACAATATTTATGTTTGGAGTCCTACATTTTTGTGAAGAGTTCGGTCCTGAGTAATATTTAAACACTTTCCTTATTTTGTGGATATCGTTATAAGCTCTTATTTACCAATCAATAAGTGTTTAAAGCAAGATTAGTGTTAAACTGTCTTGTCCTGTTCCCACAATTGTTACTATTCACTTGGGGTGATGGCAAAATATTACAGAAAATATTTAGGGAATTTTATAGTTTCTAGTATCAAACCTCTTGGAAGGCTGAAAGGTTTTACTGGGGTAGACCTAAGGCAGCTGGCCAGTCCACTAAGTTAGGGAGAGGAAGAGATGACTAAAGGCCTTCCCAGTTTAAGTCAGTTTAACCCACACCCATTTGTCTCCACTCTGTTTACTCATGTTAATTTTGCCCTGGGTGGCCTCTCCCAGGAAGATCAAAGGGGAATTGCCTGTTAATAACATTTACTCTGGGCCTCAGAACCTAAAGCTTTTATCAGTCATAAAACCATGTTAATTATCCACAAGTGTATTAACCTAGAACCTCTGTTATGAATAAAATTGTGAACAGACGGAGGGTCTGAGTTGATTGGTTGCATTTCGCCCTCAGAAAGCAGCCAACGTCCATCCCTAGCCCACTATGTCACTGTAATGGTGTGAGAGTGCATTCATTCATTCGTCATTGAGTCAGAGTCTGCAGGTCAGACTTCCACAGGTAGCGAAGACCCACGTCTCACACAATGGAGCAAATGCAGGATAGGTTTCAAGGGATTAAGCACCTTAGATATGCCCTGGATTGTTTAATTAACCATGACATCCGAAGGTGCTATAATTACCACCACCACTGGATGGCTTCTCATCAATTAAAGGTCTGCTAATGGAGAACATTCTTCATTTATCTTCATCTTTGCAGAAGAAAACTATGGTTATAAAAAATATATATGCATTGCAGCAGGATTTTAGCACCCAGTGAGAAACACAGCTAACATTTAGAGACCCTTCCCTGAAATGAAGAACTAAATATTGAGTCTTTCTCAGAGATGATGCAGTTTTTTACAGCAACAATAAAAATGGCAGAAAGCTGTGTTTAAGGCTCTGAGGGAAATCAGTTTTGGTGAGAGAGCATTAGGCAGGAGACAGGAAGTCAATGTTAGAGGCTGTACTCGTGTCACCCATCTCTTCTCCCCTTTGGCTCTGGACCAAGAGGTTTTATTTTTAAGGGTGTACAATGAGAGGAGTTTGGAGGGAAATTGAAATTTTTAGGGAGGAAGAGCAGATAACTGTATATAAGACTAACATCAAATATATATTTTTTGATGTAACGATTGAAAAATCTTGTTTAGGCCGAGCGTGGTGGCTCACGCCACTAATCCAAGCACTTTGGAGGCCAAGGCAGGCAGATCACCTGAGGTCAGGAGTTCAAGACCAGCCTGACGAACATGGTGAAACCTCGTCTTAAAAAAAAAAAAAGAAGAAAAAGAAAAGAAAAATCTTGTTTTAATTTGAAACACTCTCAAAAAAAAAGTAAAGGTAGTGGCTTGGGGGAGAAGAAGAATTGTGCCAGATCTAGCTACTCTAGCCTGATATGTCTGCCCTACTTCTTTTACCCTGTGTCCTGACTTCTACCCTGGCCCCTTTCTCTACTCAGTCCCTTCTCTACTTGTTCCTGTTGACAGAAATGTCTCCATATCTGAGCTTTTATTGAAACGTGTGGGTTTGTTCTTCCTGGGCAAATAGTGGAAGCTTTTGCTAAACAGTCTTTTGTTTACCCTGAAGACTTTCTCGGAACATTGCATCCACCTAGGATCTGTTAGATGACATGTGCTAGTGTTGTTGACCTACCAAGACTTTTTCTAGCTATGGGATGATGAGCTGTGTGAACAAACAAGCCAGTTCTTTCGAGGATCCCCAAATTATCTATAAAACTCATATAATTTGGAGTATTCTTATGTATTGCTCAAAATGCAGGGTTTCATACAATCATATTGTATTCAAACTTAAAAGGTCTGTCAGATTCTTTTTCACTCATTTTACAGAGGTGAGAATGGGAGCATGGCAAAGCATTTTCCTTCAGTTCTCAGGGATAATCTGAGAGGCTTGAAGACCGATTCTCAGCCTTTGCTGATCCAGTGCTCATCATTCTCCCACATATCCAAGAACAGAAGGCCACCCCTGGGCTTGCGGGTGCTTCCTCAGTTTCAAACAAAAAATATCTACTGTTCCCCCTGGGCATTCATGCTCCTGGAGAGCCAAATAGTCACTTGCTCCTTTAGGAGGATTGACTCCCTTCCTGTGTTCTAGCCTGGGCTCTCATATGAACCATCCTCTGGGTGTGGTGGCTCATGCCTGCAATCCCAACATTTTGGGAGGCCAAGGTGGGTGGATCGCCTGAGGTCAGGAGTTCAAGACCAGCTTGGCCAATATGGCAAAACCCTGCTCTACTAAAAAATACAAAAAATTAGCTGGGCATGGTGGTGGGCACCTGTAATCTCAGCTACTCAGGAGGCTGAGGCAGGAGGCAGGAGAATTGCTTGAATCTGGGAGGCAGAGTTGCAGTGAGCTGAAATTGTACCACTGCACTTCAACCTGGGCAACAGAGTGAGACTCCATCTCAAAAAAAAAAAAAAAAAGCAAAAAAAGAACCGTCCCCTGATGGGTGAAGCACATATTATTTATTATTTCCAGGTGGAAGTCAGGATACCGGGGTGAGACTGTCTGTTGGGATTCTAAAAACGGCATGTGCTGAGCGATGGGTAAGAGGTTCAGGCACAGCAGATTTTCTTCCTCTCTCTCGGCTCTGAGACCTCAGAAAATCTTATTTAATTTTCCAATCTTCAGTCTCCACACCAGTAAACAAAGGTAATAATATAACAGGATACCTACCTTAAAAAACAATAGAGATTTTTACAAGTTGAATGGTTGCAAAATGCCCAACACTTAGTAGTGAATATAGAAACTACTATTTTAAGGATCTTATATGAATTATCTGAATTTTGTTATATGAGTGAAATAATCAGTCAGCCAAGTGGGTCTCGGATGACGAAGCTCACTGAGGCCACAAAGTTGAGCTCTGCAAAGTTTCCTTAGGACAGGATCATTTTTCTCCCAGACTATCAGTCAGGTCCTTGATGCCTGTTCATTTATTTAGTACTTACTGTATACTGCTCCATAAGGTGACATTGCAGAACTCAAACTAGCACCCAGAAGAGGAACTTAGAGGGTCAAGAAACTAAGGGGAACTTTCTTAGGAAATTACACTGAGCAGGTGGCTTTTGTTCAGTCTGGAAAGCTTATGACCCCAAGTGGACATCAGTGGACAAATTGAGCTACCATTTGTGAACTCTTAGTGTGTGCCAAGAAATATATTGAAGTCCTAGTTCCATTAAGCTTTTCACCCTCACAAGGTCTGCTAAAGTAATGACCGTTATCATTAGCCCTGGATTTCAGTGTAGAAGGCTCTAAAGGAGGAGACTTGTCTAATAATGTGTGGAGAGTAAATGAAACGGTAGAAGCAAGATAATTACATGGAATAACCATTTGGGGACTCTAGAGGTTTCTATGGAGTTAATACCAAAACTGATTTTGGTTTCATACAAGAAATAGCAAATAGATGACTTCCATTATTATGAAGATAAATATCGGTTCTTGTGAATGAAAGATATACAATGAACTACTAAGGGAGGTAATTGACGATGGGCCAAAGAGAGTGAAATAATCGCTCTTGATGCATCTTGAGGCCTAATTGGTAGACTCAATGGGTTGCAGATTGCTGGGATGCCTTGGAGGCTGTTATCCCAGAATTTAGTAGCTATGGACAGCTCTGGACCACTGATCCCAGCATACCATTGAATTCCCTCTATTTTGTTATTCAGGGCCAAGCTTGGGCTGGCACAAATGGTTATTTTCAATGGTGGTGTGTACTTCTGGAGTCACCTCTGTGACTTCTCTTTCTCAGCATCAGATTCTCCGGTTGGCTCTTAAACTGCAGCTACATCATACAGAGAGGAGCCAGAAAGATGAAACCTTCACAGTCAAGCAAGGAGTCCCACAGACACAATTTCCATTTTCAAGAAGATTGGTGGTATTAATTCTGCTGCAACAACAGCATTCTCTACCCATAGGGAGAGAAAATTGTCATGGCCTGATCATTAATATAGAGCAATTCCAGTCTCCCCGTTTTCACTTTTCTTGTGCTCGTCTGGGCTCTAAAAACTCTCATGAAATCTGGGCAGCTTCTGGTCAACTCCATATACTTAGAGAAAACCAGGTTAATGAATACTGTTTAGTAGACCTGAACATTGCAAAGCTTTTTTCCCTCTGCTAAGGTGGAAAAGACTACAATACAGCTACAAAGCAGAGCTGAGCTTCTCCCACAAACCCCTCACTTCAACACACAGTAGCAGTGAAGAAAGTCTGCACTGAGCTGAATGGGGAATAGCACCGATACCTGCTCTGGTGGACTCACTTAAACCCTTGGGAGAGTACATTCCCATATTTCTTAGACTTACAGATGGGTAAAGAGATGAATGGGATGGACATTAGTTGGTGCAGATTTAAAAATAATTCTGTACCCACAGAACAAGTTCAAATAAAATGTGATGTTGTTATTAAGAACAAGTGATCTCAGCAATGGCCTAAATTGCTAATAATATATTACAGGTCACACATGAGTGAAGTTCACACATGGAGGATGAGTGAAATTCAAGAATTATTTTCTCTTTTAAGTCATTGATCAAGGCAAACAGACCCCTGGAGAAGTCTCTTGGTCTATGTCAGAAAATTGACATAATCACGTCCTGATGTATGAATGTATTTGTTTGGGATGACTCTATAGAAGACCTGTACCATTCATCCCTCCTCCTACTGCAGAATTACAGGTCCCACATCTTATTATGCCAGTATGGAGCTACCAATGCCTAGTGTCTTCACTTTTCTATTAGAATATTTATGGAACTGTAAAGAAAGGTATCGTTTTCAGAGCAATCGAGACTTGGACCATTGATACATTTACTAAATTTAGAATTAAGACCAGAAATCAGGACAAATATCCACTAATTAAAGCTCAGATGGAGCATTTCAGATAAGTTAGGGCAAAGATGATAAGATATTTTGATCTAACTGTTTACCTCAGAATCTTCAATCATAGATTTAAAATAATTATGACCTACAGAAGTCACACTCCTGCCCCCACATCCAATGAGTAGGGCCATAACTATTTCATTACCCTTCCCCTCTGTTTCCACCCACAACTCCAATTCCCAGAAATTAAGTAGAAAATAAGCAAAAACAGATTTGGGGGATTGGGAGACAGGAAGCTTAGAACCATGGGTGTAAAGAAACTATTTTCCCCTCTTAGAGCTCTGGGCCCATAATGAGTAGGAAGCACGGATGATCTCAGAAATGCCTCCAGGACAATTTTCCCATTTTCTTGATGATTAGCACCTGGTCCCTTCTATTCCTGCTCATCTCTACTAACCAGTCACTCAGCCACACCCTTTCTGTGTTCTCCCTAACTTGCTTTTCTGTTCTTTACATGGTCAAACTGTGAATTTTCCAAATTTGTATACTTGGCTTCCATTTTAATTACAATTCTGCTTGAAATCATCTCTTTGCTCTCATATCTCACTGTAAGCATTCAAGAGCAGCTGTGTACTATCTTGAACACTTTTCTGCTTAGATTTTTATTTTTTTTGCCTAGCTCACCACTCTTTGGTTCCATCATCCATAATGTCCTAGAACATGGACATAATGCAGCAAAGTTCTTTGCTGCTTTATAACAAGGATGACCTTGATTTCTATCTGTGGCCTTATTATAATGGCCTTTCCTGTACACATTTCTACCAGCATTCTGGTCATGACCACTGAAGTGCTCTCTAATAAGTTCCTGACTGTCCCTCATTTCCTTGTCTCTTATGAATCTTCACAAGAATTACCTCTAATCCTCTGTTCCTGCCACTATATAATGTTAGAGACAGAATGCTTGTTCCTAGGTACCACAAGGAAAAATTAGCATTTATCAAAAAGTTTTCTCTGCAAGACAATTTTACTTTCTGCAGAAAGGGTACTCCCTGTCAGCCATCTTGCCACGAGAGTACAATGAACAAAGGAAAGGCAGGCATATTTATTCCTTACACATTGGGTCCTTACTGCTGTGTTTGATCTCCATTGGTTGGAGCCAGACCTCACAATCTAAACTGAACCTGATTGGCTAACAACTTAAAACTTTTTAAAATAAGTAAAGGCCATGGAGAACAAAGGAAAAGAGGAAATCCAAATACGAAAGAACAAGAAGTTGCTTGCAAAAGGACCTAGAAAAATAATAACATAAATATCTTGGTTAAAGTACAAAGACAGAATGTATTATGTGACTGTGAGCACATCTAGCACAAATATCTTGGTTAAAGTATAAGGACATAACGGAATGCCCTTTTCCCTATATCTAACAGCTACATAGGATAGGGCTTAACAAAAAGTTACTAGCAAAAAGCAAGAAGACTTTGAAGAAAGTTGGTCTTTAAATGAAACTATTATTTTGAACATTTAATACTTATTCTTTAACAAGAAAGGAAACTTTGAAGAGGAACTTTTTACTTTCTACATCCAACATGCTTTTTGAGCTTGTGGCTTCACATTCTTCCAGATTCTACCCATTACCCAATACCAAGCTACCTTCCAATATTCAGGAATTTTTATAGCAACAATCCCACATCTCAATACAGATTTTCTGTCTCAGTCCATTTTCTGTTGTTATAACTGAATACCACAGATTAATTTATTTTTAAAAATAGATGTTCATTTAGCTCTTAGTCTTGTGACCACCAAGTTCAAGAGCATAGCACCAGCATCTGGCAAGAGCCTCCATGCTGCACCATACTATAGTGTAAGATGTTCACATGGCATGTAGGTAAGGGTGTGTCTGCTCAGAACTTATTTCCTCTTCTTATAAGAAGTCCACCAGTCTCATCATGGGGCCTCAGCCGAATGCCCTTCTGTTATCCTAATTACTGCCCCATTAAGGCCCCATTTGGTCCCACCTCTTAATACTGTCACAATGACAGCTGAATTCCAACATGAGTTTTGGAGGAGGCACTCAAACCATAGCAGTACTCATACACTCATACCCTTTCACTGTATGAAAGAATATTGCAGTTATTTCATCTTTAAATCTGATTGTGGGAAAGATCTATTTCTGACACATGGAAAATCCATGCCCCAGTCTCTCAGATGAGAACCAAGTCCCAGGGATTTTCCTTTAAGTCAGCATCTCTGCTCATATTACAATTTCATTCAGTGGATACGTATTCTTAAATCTACTTTTCATTTAACTGATCTTCCCCCAAGATGGTTTCAGATAAAAAGCTGGGCCTTATGGGACAGAATTGCTTCATGAATTCAGCACTGATTTTCTCTTCCTGTCACATTTTCTGCAGATAATAAGGAGAGAGCTTTAATATAGCACCCTCCACACTGCCATCTGGGGAAATACTTAATCAACACACCCTCCCAGACAAATGGGCCATCAAATGTTTTAGAGATGGATAGAATATTCAGGCCACCCCAAATTACTGGGCTTGGCTTCTCTGTTTTTTCATTATTATTTCTATTCCCCCCTGCCTTTTTTTTGGAGACGGAGTCTTGCTCTGTCACCAGGCAGGAGTGCAGTGGCGCAATCTCGGCTCACTGCAACCTCTATCTCCTGGGTTCAAGCAATTCTTCCGCCTCAGCCTCCTGAGTAGCTGGGACTACAGGCGGGTGCCACCAAACCCAGCTAATTTTTGTATTTTTAGTAGAGATGGGGTTTCACCATGGCCGGGATGGTCTCGATCTCTTGACCTCGTGATCCGCCCACCTCGGCCTCCCAAAGTGTTGGGATTACAGGCATGAGCCACCGCGCCTAGCCTCTATTCCCCTTTTTTGTAGTCTCTTTGCTCTAATTGAACTATGCTTATAACACACGTCTTTTATGAACATAGCTCAAGCGCCTTAATGAGTACAAAGCTGCTAGTACTCAGCATGAAGAGGTGTTTTGAAACCAAAAAGCACGTATTTCTGTCCTTAACAAGGCTTACAATGCTATTCTGATGGGAAGATGGTCTGAATTGTATATAGGTAGGACAGATTTTAAGAGAGGAAATAGAGAAATTTAGAAACTTAAGCATTTTGGTGCCTCTCTAAAAGGGACAAGGATGTCATTCTACACAACTCTGGAGGGCATGATCACATTTCATTCTGTGCCCTTAGCAAACTTAGAGCGTGATGCTCTGGGGAGGCTCCCATTCACTTAGAAAAAAATATGATAGTGAGCATACTTTTAAAATACTCTTTTTATAAAACTCAACATATACTCAGAAAAATTCCAGTTGTGATCTGCTGAAGAGAGAAAGTTTCTGCAAAATTGGAGACCATGTATAGTACAGTATTGTCCCTAGGCGTGTGGAAGTGAGATGTAAGTGCTTTATAAAGATCTCAAGCTCAGCCTCCTCTATGTCTGCCTCCAGGACTCAGCCATCTCTGAGCATGTTTAGAAAGTATATGGTAAGTCCTATGAAATTCCATGTGAATATTTGAGAGCTTTCTGGGACTGGATGTGGCGGCTCATGCCTGTATTCCCAGTACTTTGAGAGACTGAGGCACAAGAATGGCTTGAGGCCAGATTTTCCAGACCAGCCTGGGCAACAGAGCAAGATCTTGTCTCTACTAAAAAGAATAAATAAAAATAAAATTACCTGCAAATGGTGGCTTGTGCCTGAAGTCCTAGCTGCTCAGGAGGCTGATGCGGGAGAATCACTGACCAAGGGAGTGCAAGGCTGTATTAAGCTATGATTGTGCCATTGTACTCCAGACTGGGTGTTTTCAGAAAATTTAAAAAAAAATTTTTTTCTGGAAAGGAAGAAGTCCTAAAGGAAGGCATCAGAAAGAACCAGCTTGACTCAGCTGCAAAGGGTTTGCTAACACAAGTGAGAAATAATTCTGAATACAGAATGAAGTCCAACTCCTGGGAAATTCTTTGGATTCTAGGGAGAGGGCAAGAAACAAGTAAACAGAGATCAATGCCATGAGGTTCATGTGAGATACAGGCATGCAAGCAGGACTAACATGGGGCCAGAGCAGAACACAAAGAAGATGAACCCAGCCATTTCTTCACACACCACCCCAGAGCCTGGGCTGCACCAGGGACCCAATCTCCCAGTGATGCAGTTGGGAAGGAAACCACAGTGCCCGCTGAAACTGCAGTAACCCTTAGTGAGAGAAGGAAGCAGCAGGCAAGAGAATGTTGGTGTGTTCAAAAGAGACAACCTGTCGAAATTCCCAGGACATTTCAAGAGGGGAAATTTTCATGGAGCTGAGCCATATGAGCGTGTGGCTACATGAGCTAGGAAGTTTATGCTATTACTATCATTGTGACCCAGTCTGTACCAACTAGCTGGTCTGACCCTGCAGACACAGGGGATATACTACATAAAGCATTCCTATTTTTATTGAGCCTCAAAAGAAACCAGGAAGCAGGTGTCTAGACATCAGCGCTGTGGAGGTGAGAGCCAGATGAGTCCGTATCTCCCATCCCTCAGCCAGCACTGTGAGTCGTGGAATGTTATGCTGTAAGAGCACATGATATCTTACTGTGGTCCTCTGACCCAGTGTTCCACACCACATTTAAATATTGTCAGTGCCATACTGATGTAGGCATGCAAAAATGAGAGGCTTCGATGACAGAGAACAAACGTGCTGTAGTAATGTATTTCAGAGATACTTATTACAATCCTCACAGCAGGATCCTGATGGAGAACAAAGAAATTTAAGCTCAGAGCTACTCAAGCACTCTCCTTCTAGGAAACAGGGCATCTCCTACTTCCCGATGTCACTTGTTCTCTCTTCAGCCTCTTGGTGACTGCATAGCCTAATCTGGTTGCCTGACGCTTGTTAGATTCAGAGCTTCCAGCTAGGCATTGTGCAGAAAGAGAGGAGCAATCCACACCAAGACAAGAAATCCTTGCTTAGGAGGAGGACAGAATGATTGCAAACACTCTGAGAATAAATGCTACACCTGTTACATTTGGTGAATTATTTCCACCATATGATCAGTGCTGAAACATGGCAGGCACTCAATGAGCTTTTAGTTTTTCACTCAAAAATTCAATTAATGTAATGAGATGACCTTTATATGAAGAGATGGAAGGCTTACTGAGTCGAGAGGAGGGAGAAACAAACTGTCTAGGGTGTGTGCACTGATAGAGAGTGGAAGAGGTGGCAGACACTGGCAACTGAGTGGCAGACCTGGGCTGGAGCAAGGTATCCTAACTCCTAACCAGTTGTCCATTCATGCAGTGCACCACCCTGACTATGAACTTGGGAATGGAGGGTGTGGATGATGGTGGTTCCCCTCCAGGTATCTCAAGGCTCTCTGCCTTCTGTGCTGGCAGTCCTGACTGTGAACTCGGGCATGGAGGGTGTGGGTCACGGTGGTTCCTCTCTGGGTACCTCAAGGCTCTCTGCCCTCTATGCTGGCAGTATTTGCCAGTGCAGGTGAGGGCATGCTGAATAAAGCCCCCATATCAGGGTTTGACTGCAGATGGTGGATTTTGTGTGAGTGATACAGCAGGCAAACATGTTATTCATTTTAATTTTTTCAAGCTTTTACTGAGGTATAGTTCATAAATAGAAATTATATTTATTTAATGTGTACAGTGGATGTTTTGATATATGTATACACTGTGAAGTGATTACTGTCATCAAGCTAATTAACATAACCATCACCACATAGTTACCTTGTGTGTGTGTGTGTCTGTGTATGTGTGTGTGTGTGTGGTGAGAACACAAGATCTACTCTCTTAGCAAATTTCCAGGATGCGGTACACTGTTATACACTCTAGTCACCAAGCTAGCCATACATGAGATCTCATATTCATCTCATAGCTAAAAGTATGCACCCTTCTACCCCAATCCCCTAACCTCCTTCATCCCCCAGTCCTTGGCAACCTGTTTTCCACTTTTTGTTTCTGTAAGTTGGACTCCTTTAGATGTCACATATAAGGGAGGTCATGCAGTATTTGTCTTTCTGGGGAACAGGTTTTAAAACCAACAACTTGTTCCAGTGACTCCCCTTCTTTGAGTGTGATGGTGAGACCTTGTGTCAGTGACAGTCCTTGCAGGGAGGCCAATGCCAGGCCATCTGGAAAGTGGAGGTCAGTGAGGCACTGTGTGGGACTCCCTGAAACTGATACAACAGCAGAGTCCACAGCTGGCGCTGCCACCAGATTCTCTTCCAGAACTGTGGCTCCCTCTGCAGGGTGGCTCGTGAAGTCTCCTGGTCATTAAGCCCCTGCAGCCCCCGGGCAAGCTCCCCTCTGCATGAGGATGGAGACTCAAGACTCAGCAGGGCAGAAATACCTCTCCGTTCCTGGGTTGCTGCAGCAAGCTGTCCCTCCTGGAAGTGAGTCTTGGCTTCTTCATCCAGCTCAGTATCTGGCCAGCCTGGCTGCCTTGATATCTAACACATTCTCATCATAATGACGGAGGTGACAGTGGGACTTAACGTCTTCATCTTCCATGCCCTCGTGACTGATAGTCGAAAAGTATTCGTTCACAGAAATCGATCATGTCCTGTGCCTGAGGCACCATGAGACCTTCCAAGCCCCTCCCGGGCATCACTGCCTCCTTCCAGCTTCCTTTGCTCCTGTATTGCAGAGTACCCTGCCATTCCTCCCTCAGGCAGCCTAGGGCTACCTACTGTGGGCTAGAATTTTCTGGTCCTTTTTATCTCTCTTCTACTACATCAAAATCCTATGACCAAGGTGAAAAAAAGCAGTAGATGTTGAAAATTGAGTCTGTTGAAGCCCTCATGAGCTGGTAAACGGATTCTGTCATCCTTAATGCAAAATCGATGACCTAGAACTTTACCTGAGTTTCTCCAGATAGCCTGCTCTGGGACCCATCTCTGTCCCCTAAAAATTTCAGAATATCTATCTTCTAGCCCCACTGAACCTTCATAAGGTGTGTGTGCTCTGCCGCTGTGAAGGCCATTGCTATCAGCACCTACCTGTGAAAAAGGAATAATGCTGTCCTTCCATCCTCATGGCCCCTCACTGGGCTAAGTTGAAGCCAGTTGAGTGGAACCACTTCTTTTATTCAAGCATCTTGGAATAGCGGTCTCAGGAATCCAGACTCTCTACTTGGCTCTGGGCTGCCTCCTCAGAGCTATCAGCCAGATTAATGACACCTCTATATAACTGGCACAACAGCTTGTGTCTGGGTTCTGGTATATTTATCCAGTAAATGTTCTGTAAAATCATATTAAGAAATTAAAACAAGATCTTAGTAAATCACAGTGTATGAGATTTACCAACAGGATTAGGAAGACATTTTTGGAGGCAGGGATTGTGCTGGTGTCCGAAGGTGTGCCTTACTTGGCACCGCTAAATGCTGCTTGATAGTCCCTGGAGTGGCCGAGAGCTCTGTGGCTCCACAGCTCAGCAAGGGTGTCCTGGGGCTGATCCGAGCTGTGAAATGTTCCTTACATCTCATTGGTTGTCAGGCTCTCGCTCCTCTCTGAAATACGCCCAGCTCTTGACCACTTCTCCCCTTGGTGCTCACGCTCAGGTCCTCAAAACAGAGATTACAGCAGCATCTTTACTCATCACCTATCATGACATTACACAGGCTCTGATTTATTTATTTATTGTGCACTCAGCCATGTCATGACGCATTTCCCCAAAGTGCACCTTCCAATCAGCCTCCTACCCCCACACTCACATTTCTCTATGTTCCTGGACTAAGTGAGGTACATAGGAGGTTACCTTATCCTCTGGCTGTGGATTGGATTTAACTAACTGGGGGCTTGGGGGATGCAAGACCAGGATGAGAAAGGAGGATGAGGTTGGTATTTAATTTGCCACTGCTTTTTTGTGGGGCCATCTCAGCCTGGTTGTTTCCCTCCAACAGAGGTCAAAGCTCCTCTTAAAGAGGCCTTCTCTCCATGACACTGTTCTTCTGATGCTAGAAGCCACTCCCTCCCAAATTCCTTTTGTCCTGGTACGGTCACTAGAACCAGGTTACTGCCCTACCTATGGGCCTGCTGGACACTCATTGCTAATAAGTGATAAAATTAAAACTTCAGCTAAATTCAGTTTAGAAGAGTTTAATTAAGTAATGAGCAATTCATGAATCGGGCAGCCTCCTGAGCCAGAGTAGGCTCTGAGGCTCCAGAGCAGCCACATGGTGGAAGATGAATGGGCAGCAAAAGGGAAGTTATGTGCGGAAAACAGAAGCGAGGTACAGAGACATTTAGATTGGTGCCTGCTTTATTTGAACACAGTTTTGAAGCAGGAGCGGCTGTGAACAAACCTCTCGAAAAACTGACTGGGAAGGAAATGGCTTTTTATTTGGCTGGGAGTGTCAGCAGACTTGTGTCTCAAGAACTGAGCTCCCCAACAAAGAAAAGCTTAGCCTGTTTAAAGGCTTACGATTATAGAAGGTACATGTGAGAGGGTCGTGATCGATGAAGTAGGCGTGGGATACGTGACCAGGTGGGGCTTTCAGCAAGATTAAGTGAGAACAATGCTTTCCAGCTGGGCGCAGTGGCTCACGCCTGTAATCCCAGCACTTTGGGAGGCCAAGGTGGGAGGATCATGAGGTCAAGAGATCGAGACCATCCTGGCCAATATGGTGAAACTCTGTCTCTACTAAAACTACAAAAAAATTAACTGGGTGTGGTGGCACGTGCCTGTGGTCCCAGCTACTCAGGAGGCTGAGGCAGAAGGATCACTTGAACCCAGGAGGCAGAGGTTGCAGTGAGCTGAGATTGACACTGCACTCCAGCCTGGAGACAGAGCAAGACTCCTTCTCAAAAAAAAAAAAAGAGGACAATGCTTTCCGGAGGGTGTTTCTTGATATTGTGCCTGCGATCTACAGATAGGAGTGCGATTACGGGTGGGGATTTTAATCTTTAACTTCCAGGCCTTGTCAGTGACGTCAGCCGACCTTGCCACTGACCTCATTCCTGCTATGTCTCAACTTTTACTTCTCCTTTTGAAATGCAAGGCTGAGGGGAAGTGATCTTAGAAGCTTAAGAGGAAGGAGTCTCCTTCCTCAGTTTGAACACTCAGCGGTGTGTGAGCGGTTGAAGTATGGCTGCTGGGATTGGGTGAGACTCCACTATTGTTACAGGCACATACTCCTCAATTAGGTTTTCTAATCTTGTCTAACTACTAAGTTAGGTTACTGTTGGCACACGTGGACTCAAATATGGAAGTAGGGAGTCCTTCTCAGGCCATATTCGCTTTCACTCTAATAGTCTGTTTATTGAATTGTCCCTTGTTTGGAAAACTCTGTCCCTACCGTGAAAGCTCTCTCTCTCTTTCCCTCCCCCACAAAGAGGCTCCCTTATTTCTCACTTTACATACCGGCCCGAGCCCTCCCGCCGCTTCTGCCTTATCAGCACTCCCCAGCTCCCCTCCCGCCGCTTCTGCCTCATCAGCACTGCCCGGCTTCCTGCCGCCCGGTTTCTGCCTCATCAGCTCTCCCCAGCTCCCTGCCGCCCAGCTTCCCGCTTAGCGGTTCAAACTGACCAAACGTTGCCCACCACCTCAGCTTTCTCACTTCCCCACTCCCTCGGCCCTTCAGCCTCCTATAAAACAACCCTACCCCTCTGAGCGGTGCGGCCATTTTTCCTTTTCGTCCCAGCTGGCACGCCCGGAGGCTCTTTTCTCTCAATAAAGCCTGAACTTAAGAACTTTCTTCTTGCCTGCGGTCCGGATTTTTTCCGAACGAGCCCAGTCTTCATGCAGAGGGTAGGTCGGACATCCCTTTCTTATTCTAATTAGAGTTGACCATGCTTTTCCTGACCAGCCATAAACTAGGACACTTATTTTTCTAAAACCATTCAGGGCTTCACATTAAACTCACGAACATTTTTCTCAAAGAGCAGAGCCAGGCCAGGAAACTCCCAGGAAGGAAGCCTCACTCTTCTGATTCCTCCAAATTTTCTTTTTTTTTTTTAGATGGAGTTTTGCTCTTGCTACCCAGGCTGGAGTACAATGGCACGATCTCGGCTCACTGCAACCTCTGCCTCCTGGGTTCAGGCAATTCTCCTGCCTCAGTCTCCTGAGTAGCTGGGATTACAGGCACGCGCCACCATGCCCACCTAATTTTTTGTATTTTTAGTAGAGACGGGGTTTCACCATGTTGACCAGGATGGTCTCGATCTCTTGACCTCGTGATCCACCCACCTCGGCCTCCCAAAGTGCTGGGATTACAGGCGTGAGCCACCGTGCCCGGCTGCTCCAAATTTTCAACCATAGGTCTTTGTTGGCTGAGATGTTGGAAAACAGGGGTTTGTCAATGTCATAGACACAACAGCCTTCATCCTGGAGCAGGGGCAGGGAGGAGAAGAGTGGAGAGGAGGCATAGAGATGGGAAAGGAAGACAGCACGGAATGGTTCCTGACAGAAGTTTCAACCTCTGGGTGAGGCTGAGGAATCCCCTGTGGGTCTGTCACGTGGAGCTGCAAGGGGAGAACATGTCTAGCAAGAGGAAGGTATCCACCATGCTGGACTTCGAGCAGTTAGGCTCATGCTGCAGGGAAGATTCACAGAGATTCCATATTCAGTAGGAGGGGTTCCTTGACATCTGAGAGAGGAGGAGAGGTAGGTTCAGAGGGAGAAATGGCAACTGGCACTTTCATCAGCTCCTGTGCCTGAAGGCAGAGTGTGCCTTCCCCATTAGCCATCAGCACTCAGGAACAGAAAATCAGGGCTCGCTTCCCTCCTGGGTGTGTGATCAGCTGCCAGACCCTGAGGGGAGCGTTTCTTACCCAGACCTTTTCTCCACAGATGTGCTTCCTTCCTCTCTCTTTCCCCTAGGACGTTTCTTTGTTTTCATTCTTCCCTCTCTCAGTCTGACTGCTGGGATAGTGATCTTTCCCAAAACCAGGTTGCTTGAGCCCTTTCACACTTCTACTGTCACTCCATTCAAGAGGGCAATTAGAAGCATGGAGCATGTTCATATGCAAATTGCACATCCTAAGAGCCCCCTTTTGTCCCTGAGGAAAAAGCCCAACACCCCCGGGAGACACTGAAGACCCTTCTCTCCCTGGCTCCTGTCCTCTTTCTAATCTCCCCATATCTCCTGTGTATATTACACACACCCAAGCAGCCTGTAGGCCCCAGGAACACCCTATATTTCCATCCCGAATGCTTTCACCAGGAGATTCCTTCCATAGAATGTCTCTTCCCCATTCTTCCTTGTAGCCCAATTGCCTTTTTCTCTATGTAATTTTCACTTCTCGCCTTCACTGGTGTTTTCTCAGTATTTCATATCAATCGTTTTCTCTTCCACATTTGTAATTTCTTCTGTATTCCCTTTATTAGTCGGGAGAGGCACCATTTTCACAGCTTTCTAACCTGGAAACTGAAAACAGAAAACTGCCTTTGTCTGGTCTCTCCTCCTCCCTCCTAGCTAACCAGATCTCACTGATTTAGCCTCGAAAGATTTCTCAAATCCATTCCTCTCTCCCTTCCTGCCACCATTGCCCTACTTCAGATGCTCGTCATTTCTTCCCAGACCATCACAACAGCCTTATAATTGGTTTCCATGCCTCCGGTCTTTCTCCTCTCTACTCTGTTTTCCATTCTGCAGTCACTCTGTACTTTTCCAGTCCGTCTAAAGCACACATCTGACCTTGTCGCTCCCCAGCTGAGACCACCTTCACCCGAGGAATACAGTTTAAGTTCCCCAGCCGGCCTATGGCCAGAGCCCCACTCTCCAGCCTCATGGTTAGTTCCTGCACTTCAACTTCTCGCTCCTGAGCACGTGGTGTCCATTGCAGTCCAGGATACACCACGCCCATCTGTCATATGAAGCCCGCTGTCCAGGAAATGCCTCTCACTCTGCAACACACTCACATGCACACACACTCACACATGCACATACACTCACACATGCTCACACACTCACACATACACACACTCACATGCACACACACTCGCACATGCACACACACATGCACACACACTCGCACATGCACACACACATGCTCACACACTCATACGCACACACACATGCACACACAGTCGAACATGCACACACTCGCACATGCACACACACTCACACATGCACACACTCGCACATGCACACACACTCACACATGCACACACTCGCACATGCACACACACATGCACACACACTCACACATGCTCACTTACACACAGTGTTGTCAGCTTGGTGAAATCCTGGGCCTTCAAAACTCACTTCCATTCTTGCTCCACAATCCACTCCTAACTGGCCATAGGTAGCATATTTTCAGAGTTCCCAACATAAAAACAAACCCTTCTTCAGATATCACCCCCATTCAGCCCTTCTCCGCCCCTTAATTTCCACATGAAGATACTGGCCCCTCTCCCACACTTTCCTTCATTCCTTCCACACACTGAAATATATTATTAAGGCAGTTGTCAACATCGTCACTTGTAAGATTGTCTCACTGGAATGAATGTAAGCTCACTTGAGGACAAGTACTATTTTGGATTTATGCCCTAGTGGGTGTGTGAGATGAGTTCGTCTCTCTTATATCTATAGCAAAATTTTATTTTGTTTAAAGGGTAGTTATTTTTTTCTTACATCTCCTAATTACCCAAGAGCTCCTTGGGGCAAGGGATATTTTCTTACTGGTCTCTCAGTCTTTGTGTCCTGACATCCAACCATCACTCAAGGAAGGTGAAAATGTGGGATCAAAACCCGGGGCTTGGCTCCAGACAGTCCATCTCCAATAGAGGCACAAGCAGTGGGCCCAGATTTAACTTCCATAACTGACCCTGTTGAGAACAGACAGGGAGCAAACTGAGTAATGGACTAAAAACAGGGAACTCTTTGGGAAGCCAAGGCAGGCAGATCATGAGGTCAAAAGATCGGGATCATCTTGGCCAACATGGTGAAAAACCCGTCTCTACAACAAACTCAGATCTTCTCGCTGGTGTGGCCTGTCTGCTGGAGCAGGTGGACTCTCCCTTGGTCTGTATGTCCTGGGCGAAGCCACCTGGGATTTGGAAACACAACTGAGAGTCTAGAAGGGGAGGAGGACTGACCCCACATTTGCATGACAAGAACCTCTAATGTCACCCTTCCCCTAGGTCATCTTTTCGTCTGTAAAAGAACTCTTTGTCCAAACCTAATCACCTCTCAAAGGCTCCATCTGTAAATGCCATCACACCGTGGGTAAGGACTTCCACAGGTGAACTTGGGGAAACACAGTTTAGTCCATAGCAACCCTTACTATGAAAGGCATCGGAGAGATAAGACATCTCTTAGGCTTCTCCAGGCAGCCGCAGGTGACTGAGTGCATCCATTTTCTACCTTCTAAACTGGTACCATTTGGTTTTCCTATGGCTCTGTAGAGTGGGGAGACCAGTAGTATTTTGGCTCCACTTCTTAGAAAAAGCTCAAACCAAAATGAACTTCCTAAGATTTTTATCTAAAAGGTGTAAACCCAGGCTCAACAGGGATGTGTTTTCACTCTCAGGATATAGATGTTAGGGATCCAGCACAACCTGCTTCCTCCACTAATTCTCTTTCAGACACTCTGGGAGAACTTGAGCAAGGGTAAATGCCTCACCAGCACCCAGCCAGGCACCCATGGGCACCCTGAACACAGACCACAGGCCACCAGCCACCCTAGCAGTGAGAAGATAGAAAATGCATTTCAGTTGTTTCAACCAAAAAACATACCTTGCATGCTCATTCATTTTCTATTCCAGAGACCTGATAACCCCTCGGGGTGCTACATAAGCACTTGATAAGCACTTGACCTTGTGTGGGTAGGAGGCGTCCTTGCTCAGTGCCCGCCCAGATGTTGTGCTCTACCCCATGGGCTGCAGTAGGGGTGGCACTGTGTCTGAGAGGCTGACAAGAGACCCAAGACAGCAGCCAAGACACAGGGTTTATTAAGGGAACTTGCACAGAGGGTGGTCCAGTAGCAGCAGGCTGGACAGGAGAACCACTGCAGTTTGTAGAAAACATGCCATTCATACAGCGTTTTACATAGCACCCTCCACTCAACCCAGAACAAAGGGCCTCAACTCTCTGTCCAGACTGGGTTCCAAGGGATGGGCCAGGGGTTCAGATGTCCTTCATGGATAAGGAGTAGATTTACCTCTCCCCTCCGCTCCCCTCCCCTCCCCTCCCCTGCCTCTCCCCTCCCCTCCCCTCCTCTCCCCTGCCTCTCCCCTCCCCTGCCCCTCCCCTCCCCTCCTGACTTTCCTCCCCTATCCCCCTCCCCTCCCCGCTCTCCTCCTTCCCTCCCTCCCCTCCCCTCCCCCCTCTCCCCTCCCCTCCGCTCCCCCTCCTCCCTCCCCTCCCCTCCCCTCTGCTCCCCTCCCTTCCTTTCTTTCTGATAGTCTTGCTCTGTCACTCAGGCTGGAGTGCAGTGGTGCAATCTCAGCTCACTGCAAACTCTGCCTCTTGGGTTCAAGCAATTCTCCTGCCTCAGCCTCCCTAGTAGCTGGGATAAGCACAAGTCACCATGCCCAGCTAATTTTTATGTATTTAGTAGAAGCAGGATTTTGTCATGTTGGCCAGGCTGGTCCCAAACTCCTGACCTCAAGTGATCTGCCCACCTCAGCCTCCCAAAGTGCTGGGATTACAAATGTGAACCACTGAGCCTACAAGGAGTGGATTTCTGAGTGGAGCTCAGATTCCTTAGCTCCAGGCTCTGAACACACATTCTTCTTAGACCATAGGGTCATTACTGGGGTGAGCTTCAGTTACAGCTGTCAGGGACCTCTGCCATACACAGGGGCTGTGCGGTGCTGAAGAGTGAAAGGCGGTAGCTGCAGTTTGGAGCTTCCATCCCCTCCCCTGTGTCGTCGATGAAGAGGACACCACTCATATCCCACATGGAGGAAAGGCTTTCTGGGACTCACTCATCCTTGACAAGGACACGGGGATCCCTCCATGTCTCAGGCATATGTTTCTGAACATTGGGATGATGAGCAATCCTGGGCTGCAGTTTTTCCAGCTCTGCTCCTAGACCTGGTTCGTGCTGTGGGTCCCATCCTCAGGCCCTCAGTAGCTGCTTAAATGGAGCTACAGAAGAACCAAAGCTTCTATTACTCTCACCTTCTCTTAGCTTCAACCACAAACTAACTCTTCTCATCAATTTCTCTGTCATCTGGCCTTCCCGATATAAATATTTCCTTCTTCTGCTGCAACCACATTGGCCAGTTAATTGAGCTTAGGTTCAAGCTCCTGTCCTCTAGTGTAGCAGGTCAAGCTGCAGACCAAACCTCCCAGGAACCAGATTTAAAGAAGGAAATGGCTTTATTCAGCCAGGAGCATCCACAGACTTGTGTCTCAAGAACCGAGCTACCCGACAAAGAAAATCCTAGCCCTTTTAAAGGCTTACAATTCTAGAAAGTACACTTGAGAGGGTCGTGATCGATGAAGTAGGCGTGGAATATGAAGTAGGCGTGACCAGGTGGGGGTTTGAGCAAGATTGAATGAGAACGATAAAGGGCGTTTCTCCACATTATGCCTGCAATTTATAGATAGGAGTGTGATTAAGGGTGGGGGGTTTAATCTGTAACCTCCAGGCCTGATCAGCCGTGCCAGCCGACCTTGCCACTGACCTCCTGCCTGCTCTGTCTCAACTTTTACTTCCTCCTCCTTTGAGACAAGAGACAGGAAAGAGGGGTCTCTTCCCTCATTTGGACACATGTCTTGGCTCCTTCTCTGAGTACCCATCTTACTCTGCCTATGCCCTCCCTTGAGCTGCTTGGTTTGGGCTGGCACAGGAGACCCAGAGCTCTGCGACATCAGGGATGGGGCTGGCTCTGTGGAACAATAGCTGCCAACCCCGCCCAGTGCCTGTGCGGCACAGAATGCAGGAGCTGCGAGCATGTCTGCTGCCACTTGGGACACCTACATAAGGCCAAGGACAGGACAGGCTCTGGGAGCTGCAGGTCACGTCCCCAGTGAAGATGTGGCATAATATTGTCCCTGTCATTTCTGGGCACCCACAGAAATACCCATTCTGCATATATGATGCCTCGCTTCATTCTGCAGGAATTTTGGCCACTATGAATGAGCTATAAGGAAACCAGACTGTAGCATCTCAGAACCATTCTCAAGGGCACTAGTTCTATTGGATACTTTATACATCGGGGGGAGGGCCTGGAAGGGTGAGTTTTTAATACACTTGAAAATACGTCACAGTCTTTTCTTTCTTTGAAACTCTTGCAGTCATTAAAACAAATTAAGTTAAACTCAGAGCTTCATAAATGTAAGTGGCCATGAAGCCCTCCCTTTTGTGGGACAATCTCATGCCACTGCCATCCCCTTTCTTGGGGGAGGTTAGAGCCTGCAGTCCCCAGAGCCTGTTCTGAGATGTCCAACTGAAGTACCTGGGAAGGGTAGTTTGAGAAGCACCAATCTGATTTTCTCTTTAGAGAATCAAGACCATTCCACAGATGTAGTCAGCTATCTGAGACGGTATCAACTGGCCTGCATTCCAATTCAGTGCGATAAGAATTTATTAAGCCCCCACTGGGTGTAGAATACTGAGACAGGTGGAGGATAGATAAAAAATGCTTCTATGAAGCTTAAAGCCTATGACATGACAGAAGATAAGTCAGGAAGAAAAATGGCTCTAGGGCTCTAGAACACTTTTTTTTTTTTTTGAGACGGAGTCTCTCTCTGTTCCCAGGCTGGAGTGCAGTAGCCCAATCTTGGCTCACTGCAACCTCCACTTCCCAGTTCAAGCCATTCTCCTGCCTCAGCCTCCCGAGTAGCTAGGATTACAGGGGCCCCGCCACAGGGATTACAGGGGCCCAGCTAATTTTTGTATTTTTAGTAGAGACAGGGTTTCTCAATGTTGGTCAGGCTGGTCTTGAACTCCCAACCCCAGGTGATCCACCCACCTTGGCCTCCCAAAGTGCTGGGATTATAGGCGTGAGCCACCGTGCCCGGCCTCTAGAACACTTTTCTTATTGATGAAGGTAAGTGTTATAACAGAGTGTCATGGGAATCAAAGTAAAAGAGAAAAACTATCCAGCTAGGACAATCAGAGTAGGTCACCATCCTGATGTCCTGACAGGTCTTTCTAGCTGCCTGCCTGAGGTCTCTGCTTGGGTATCTCAAACCAAACTCATGAGCTGGCTCCTATAAACCCCATGCTTCCCCCCGTTCTCTCTCTCAGAAGGGTACCAGCAGACACCCAGGGTCTTCCTTGTCTGGGCCTGCCCGGCCATAGAGAAATGTATTCATGGTGTCTTTGTCTTTCTCTCCAGCACTCGTGTCAGCCTGTACACACCTATTTATGTGCTCATTTAATGAGTGCCTACCTCCCCCAGTCTTTGGGAGAACCCTGAGAACATGCATGTAATGTTGCTGCTCATCAGGGTGGTCTCAGAACTAATTTAATTCCTGGCACCGAGGAGTCTCGAGATAAGTGATGCTGAATAAATGCCTGAAGGAATAAATAAGCGAGCGTGTGGACTGGTTTCAGAACTCACCCTTGATTGAGAGGTTACAACGTGTAGCAGTGGAGGAAAAGTATTTTCAGGGTGAAAGGAATCAGAGGAACAAAGTCACTGCAGCACGGATCCTTGATGGAATCCTGGAATGGAAACAAGACACTGGGAAAAAACAAAGCGTTGGTGAGGTCTAAATAAAGTCTGGAGTTTAGTGGAGAGTGAGTGCCAATGTTAATTTCTTAGTTTTGGCAGATATGCCCTGGGAATTTAAGATGTCAACATTATGGAAAGCTGCTAAGGGGTAGAGGGGAACTCTCTGTACCGTCTTTGCAATGCTTCTGCTGTAAGCTAACATTATTATACAATTAAACATTTATTTTTAAAAAATGAACTTTATTTTTGCCCCAGAGAAAACAGAGACCATCCCAGTCAAATTAAAGCAAGTCTTAGGCCATGTATGTTGGCTCACACCTATAATTCCAGCATCTTGAGAGGCCAAGGTGGGTGGATCACCTGAGGTCAGGAGTTCAAGACCAGCCTGACCAACATGAAGAAACCCCGTCTTTACTAAAAATACAAAATTAGCTGGGTATGGGGGGTGCATGCCTATAATCCCAGCTACTCAGGAGGCTGAGGTAGGAGAATTGCTTGAACCCAGGAGGCAGAGGTTACAGTGAGCTGAGATCGTACCATTGCACTCCAGACTGGGCAACAAGAGCAAAACTCCATCTCAAAAAACAAAACTAAATACAATAAAATAAAGCAAGTTTTGCTAGTTATGACCAATCTCAGAGCTTTGGTCCTGGAGTCCTTGGAATTAATCAAAGCAACACACTTAGGTGTGTTTTTCTTAAAAAAAAAGGGGGGGGTGAGATTCACGGTGGGCCGCAGCTGGGGGTGTTCATGGCATGTCTCTGATAGGTGTGGCACAGACCACCAGAGCTCCATTTTTCCTCCCCAAACTTTTCCTGTTGTTCCCTTGCCAGATATTGGCATGGGAAAACTGACTTGGAGGTCCTTTTCGGTTGAAGGCTAGCTCAGACTCTCAGACTCCTGGCCTGGGACCCTGTCCTACCAACATCCCCTTAGATCCCTGTCACTAGCTCCATATGCAAGCCCCACAACCCTGTGCTTTGCTGGTCCCTTTTTGGGGGACACTCTTGGGGTGCTCAAGTGGCCCCATGGGAAATGCATGATGGCTTGCAGCCAGTGACTGGCTGGTGTAAGGCTGCCCCACATAGCCCCCCGGCTACGTGCAGTACAGACTCTGAGGGAGACTCATGCTCCACTGCTCCCTGTGGGGTCTGCCTACATCTGGGGCTTCTCCTGAAATCACGCTTTTGCTTGGCTTCCTTCTTCGTGTTTTCTGTCCTGCTGCTTCTAAACCCTTGGTGGTGTGTGTGTGCCTGTGCGCATGCACGCGCATGCACCGGCGTATTTGAGAATTTCCTTAATCAATCAAAATCTAATTCTAAGAAAAAAAAAAAAACAAAAAACCAGAATGGAGACACTAAGAATAGCTGTTAGCATCACAAGACCTGCCTTTAAACTCTAACTGTAATACCCACCAGCTGTGTGACCTTGGAGACAATCTCCCTTCCCCCTTACCTATAAAGTGAAGATAATCGGGTCTGCCGCTTGGCTGATGGCAGTGCTTACACAGGTTGACTGGTGTCAAGTACCCAGCACCTCTTTCCTCACTCCCTGAGTGCACAGTTCCTGAGCACCCTGGGCCCCCTTTCCGTGTGAAAGCTGTGTCCATGCACCTCAGATCAACTCCCTGTGTGTCTCAGTCAATAGAGGATATTAGCAAATGCTTAGCCGTGTTCTGGCTGCATTTACTCCCACATCCACTGCCATAAAAAGTAAACAGCAGAATAAATTGCCCATCTGCTGCCATCAATCACAAATACAATCTTCGCCCACTATAACACAAGGCAAATACAGTAATGACAAAATCCATAGCTGGGGAAATGATAGAGTAGCGGCCCGGATTTTCCTCTCTCCACAGCCCCAGTCCATGATCTATTATTTAAATGCACAGGGAGCAACCACAGCGATCAATTTGTTGCCTGCCTGCCTTCACTGTCACAGGGCAGGCTGGTGGCTCGGGCCTCGAACTTAGGGCCTCTGGATGGCATGCTCCAGGTGGCCCAGCTCTAGGACAGTGGACCCTGAGAGGAAAAAAAGCAAAGGCCCTTGTCCTCAGAGGTGGAAGAAGTCACCAGAATAAACCAGACAAGAATATGTCACAGTGGTACCTTTACATCTATAAAGTAAGTTTCAAATAAACGTTTCTGGTTTCAAAAGAGATAGAAATTTTCACAAATATGGAAAAACTCAGGGAAGAAAATGTTAAAAATGTATGATTCTATCACTCCCCAAATAGTCGCTGTTAAAATATTGCTCTATATCCTGTAAACATTTTCTCATCCATATAGGCATATGCACACATACATACAAAACTGAGGTGATGCTAGGTGTCCAACTGTGTTCTTTGTACTGTCTGTTTCTGTTTTACTTTTTGCCTGTCTCTCTCTATACACACACACACACATACACACACACACACATACATATATATCTGTAAATACATATACATTTCACAAGCTAGATACATCTTACTAGTATTGATGTAGGCACAGTTATAAACTATATACAACCCTATTAGTAATGCATGTTAAACTACAACTTAAGAGTTTCATGCATTGTGATTACATGAATGTGCTTTGGTTTATTTAAGTAGTTCCCTATTGTTGGATATTGAGTTATTTCAATGGTATGTAATTATGAACAGCAGTTTAAAAACAAGATCATTCATCAAAGTTTGTTGCATCTCTGATTAGCTCTTTAGGATCAAATCTATGAAGAACAAAGACTAGGTTAAGAGTATGAACATGGGCTGGGCGCGGTGGCTCACGCCTGTAATCCCAGCACTTTGGGAGGTCGAGGCGGGTGGATCACGAGGTCAAGAGATCGAGACCATCCTGGTCAACATGGTGAAACCCCGTCTCTACTAAAAATACAAAAAATCAGCTGGGCATGGTGGCGCGTGCCTGTAATTCCAGCTACTCAGGAGGCTGAGGCAGGAGAATTGCCTGGACCCAGGAGGCAGAGGTTGCAGTGAGCAGAGATCGTGCCATTGCACTCCAGCCTGGGTAACAAGAGCGAAACTCCGTTAAAAAAAAAAAAGAGTATGAACATGTTCACGTTACTGATATCTACTGCCTAACTGCCCTTCAGAAAGGTTTGCCAGTTTACACCACCAGCATGAGTGTGTGTACCTGCATTCCTGTGTCTCCTGACCAATACGGGGTTCTGTTTTCTAAAAAACCCTGCTAGTTTAATAGATTAAAATAATACTTCATTCTTTTACCTTGTGTTAAGTAATGTTACCAAGAATATACTGTTAGTTTGCTATTGGCTCTGTTTGACAGATGAAAAAAATGAAGTTGAGAGAGAGAGTACGTTTTCAGCCAGCATCACAGAATTAATGGCAAGACAGCGCCTTTGAGGGTGAAACATGTGCTTCTTGGCTATAAAATCCTTGTTGCATTGGAATAATTGTTATTAAAATTCTTTATGAAACTGCCACATCATGGCATTTACAGATCACACATTTGAGTTTAGTGAAAGAGATTTGAGCAATGAGTTTGACAAAAGGGAAATGTAAATCTGGCCACAAGAATATGTCTCTTCTGTTCTTAATGAAACCCTTCATTGTTCAATGAGGGGCAGGCTGTGTGCATCTGTGTGCATGTGGATGTGCACACATGCATATATGTGTCTGTGCTGTAGAGGGCGCTGATGTGAGCTCAGAGCACAAGAAGAGCCCCTGCCTTTTCCCATTGCTCACTGGTGCTATTTTGCATAATCATAAAACAGAGCCTTTTGTGTCACATAAGGGCTCCTGCTGGAAGAACCAATGTCCCTGCGGTTGATGGCGTTCATTCTACAGATGTTTCTTAAACAACTGTGCTTGTTGTTGAATGAAGCTATGAAGACAGTAGGAATAGTCTCTTCCCTCACTGGGCTGCTGTCTAGTTGAGTGAAGCAGAAAGACCAGCCATTGATAGATCACGACTCATGCACAACCTTGGGCAATCAGTAAAAGATCACCGACGTGGAGAGATATTTACATGGACCAAATGCAAGTAAGCCAAACAACTATCTTAAACTGGGTGTCTGGGCTTCGTGAGCATGCTAAAACTAGTCAAATGAGTGAGAAAATAATATGTCTCCTGGGTTAAATTCAGCAAGGTCTTCTAGGGTCGATTACAAGTACAATTAGCAAATAAACTCATAGATATTTCCTATTTACACTTCAAACCTGTCTTTGCTGATTTACACAGCAGGTTGTACCTTGATTATAAATTATTAAGTGGTCATAAATGAATGGCATTACTGTTTTCATTTCCCCAAGTATGTGTGAGTATCACAGCAAAGAGATGAGATCAGTCAACACATTTGCATATCATCCAGAAAGCAAGACATAAAGCAGAATTAAGTGTTCTTTGGAAATAGATGTCTGAAGAGAAAGCTGGCCCCGACGTTCACATTGGAATCCTGCTAAATCTCTCCCCAGGGATGCTGGCAATGAACCTTGAGAAGAGGGGGGTTTGTTAAATTGTGTTGAGTCTCCAGCTCTCAGATATGGATGAGTAACAAAAGTTCCATGTCTGATTCTTATCACCTGTGGGTCATTACAGCCATCCGTGCACAGATGTAAGAGCTGTGCTGGGAATCTGGTATATGACTCTGCAATCCCTCTGGTTAGTTCTTATAGAACTAGAGAGCCAGTTTCTTAATGAAGATCAACAGATCCCGACGACACTGTGGAGTATCCTGGAGATTCAGACTCAAGGCTTGTTGCCTACTCACAGGTCCTCCTGTTCTCCCTTCAGCCCTCTCATTCCTCGGAAGCTTGCCCCCATCACCCTACATCCCGTCTGCCCTGCAGCACTCTGCGAACAGGTGCACCCTGTTGGAGTCTGAGCACTGACCCAGCAAGGCAAGGACTCCAAGGAGAGACACAATGGACTCAGTGAGGCTGGCAGGAAGGCTTCCCCCCACACCCCGGCCCACTTATTAGGGTGCTTGCTCCTTCTGACTATCAAAGTAGCTACGCTGAGGAAAGAGACTTGCTCTGTGTGTGCACTCCCGAGGACAGGCAGGCCACTGTCACATGCCCCCATGCTTGCCCTGGGCTTGTTGTGTGCAGCAGGCACTCAGTTCACTTCTGTTAAATGAGTGAATGATTGAGTGACAGCCTCCACTGCAGCTCTGGACTCTCAGGAAACTGTGGTGGTCTCTGTCCTCCAGGACACCCCTCATTGAGTGCTGGTGAAAAACATCACTTTGACTTTCGTTTTATCTTCATGGGGTGCATTTGCAGGTTTGTTACGTGGTAGATGTGTGATTGCTGGGGTTTGGGACATAAATGATCCTGTGACTCAGACAGTGAGCCTGGAACCTAACAGGTGGTTTTCAGCCTTTTTCCCCACCCTTTCTTTCTCCAGTGGTCACTGGTGTCCCTGGCTCCCATCTTTGTGTCCATGGGTACCCGATGCTTAGCTCCTACTGATACACAGCTGCTTTCAAAAGCACGTCAACGTGGGAGCAATGGGATGCTGAGCTCCCAGTGCAGGGCATGACTTCAGTTTACAGAAGGGATTCACTTGCTGAAGGGATGGCTTCTAAATTTGAAGTCCAATTTGAAAAATTGAAGTGCTGTTAGACATGTGCAGCCTTCTAGTAATTTCCAGCTGGGTTCCACTCCACTTCTCAGCATCAGGCTCCTCCTGTCATCAGACCCAAGCATTTAAGCACCAAGTGAGAAAGGAACTCCAACAGCTCCTGGACACATGGGGAGGATGGAGGATGGAGGAGGAGGAGAAATGGAGGAGCGTGAAATGCCTCCCAAAGATGTAACGACTTGTCAGGTTTTTTCAGAGAATAAGCAATTCCCTCTGTCCCCGAGCTTCTAAGTGCAAAAAGAAAACAGCTGTATTTCCAAAAAGCGAAAGGCTCCTGCCTCCCAGTTCCCAGATTTGGGCAGCAGAGGGAGAATATGTCCCCAGCTTTCTCCAAGATAGAGCCTTAGTTTAGGGATGTTTCATCTAAATAGGGACCAGCACATTAGGTTTTTTTTATTTTAAAAACGGGACAGGATGGGACAGGCCAAGGGACAGGATGGGATGTGTACCAGCAGCAAAGAACCTGGTTCTGTGATTTACTGGCCACATGCCTTGGGAAAATTGCTTCCTCTCTCTGAGTCATATTTTATTTTTTTAGTTCATAAGCTGTAGATATGAATACTGATCTCTTCTTGTTGTAAATTATCTCACCTATTAAAGCACATACCACATGGAAGACTCCCACAGATTTCACAGTCATTCTGGCTCAGGGGTTGCTCTGGAGGAAGGACTTTTTCCCTTCATTTGCTCTCGAGTCCACTTGCCTCCCTTGGTCCCACTGGCCTCCCTCTTGCACTCCTGCCCCCGTGCAGGCTGTGAGCTTCACGATGGTGAGGAAGAAGGCACAGGTGTGTCTGTTCACAGCCATGTTCTGTACAGCCGATCCTGGCACATGATGGATGCTCACTGAATATATATCGGGTGACTGACTCAGCAAATCCCAGAGACCATCGCAGGGCACAGGCCTCCTCTTGTTTTTTCTGCAGAAGTATTCTCCACTTTATGCTCCTCCTCACGCTTCCTTAAACTTCTGGCGATGAGATGAAGGGTATTACATTTCAATCTATTCTCTTTCTACCTTTAAATATTGGCATTTTACTGTAAGAAAAGCAGGCTTTCTTTTCTTTTCTTTTTTGAGTTTTGCTCTGTCGCCCAGGCTGGAGTGCAATAGCACAATCTCGGCTTACCACAGCCTCCGCCTCCTGGGTTCAAGCGATTCTCCTGCCTCAGCCTCCCAGGTAGCTGGGATTACAGGCATTTGCCACCCTGCCCAGCTAATTTTGTATTTTTAGAAGAGATGGGGTTTCTCCATGTTGGTCAGGCTGGTCTTGAACTCCCGACCTCAGGTGATCTGCCCGCCTCAGCCTCCCAAAATGCTGGGATTACAGGTGTGAGCCACCATGCCTGGACTATGACTTTATTTTCAATTCATATAAAATTAATTTTTTAAAATGAAAAACCCTAAGAATTTAAAGAAAAGAGTGATCAGCCACCAGGACTTCTTTGTTTTCATGATGTGTGCCTCCCGGCCCCATAGCAAGCATTCTTCAACTCTTTCATCTGAAGATCCCCTCCCCAAGCGGCTGCTCTTGCAGTAAAATGAAAATTGCCTGCCACCTTTCCTGAGTCTTCAGCTTTTCTCTTACATTCAACAAAATCAAGAAGCATTAGACCAGGAGCCCAGAGCCCCTGAGCTGCTTTCTCCTCACCTGTGTATCTCCTAAGCCTTCCTAGGAGCAGCTTCAGAATCAGATGCCAGCCCCAGAGCCATGCTTGTCTGGAGGAGCACACATGTCTTGTTCACAGTGGGGCTGAGATTTGAGGCTGAGCTAGCAGCATCTATAGACCCCTGTGAGCAAGGCTGCCAAGTTTGGCCCTGGTGAGCCCCTCAGCCTCTCCCTTGTAAAGCCTCCTGCTACATCTGCACATCCCCAAGCTCTTTCACCTAGAACAGTCCTGTTGCCAGGCGTTCCCTTCTGCTGTTAGCCGGGTTGAAGCTAACATCCTGCGCCTCTGAGGGGGATGATGACGGTGGCAGCCTCTGCCACCTTGGGTGATGAGTGTTACACTTGCAGAGGATCTTGCGCGGGGCCAGGCTGAGTGGCCAAGGCTGTTTCCTAGGCAGCTTACATACCGGGGGGTTCCATGATCAGAGTAACTCAGGAAGGGGAATAACATGGTGATTCCCAAGGATTTGTTCACAGAGCAGCACATTAAATGACCTGAGAAATTCCAGTAAGACACCCAGGACTTGCCAATCTTATGTGGCTGCAAGGCCTTAGGGCTCCTAACACTTCCTGGGACTAGGGCTCTGCAGAACAGCCTTTAAAATATACGGTTTTTGTTCACTGCTCTAATTTTAAGGATGAGGAGCCAAGACTCAGAGAGGGAGCAGGAACACATTTAAGATCATAAAGTGAAATCCAAGAAGGTAACTCACATTGTTACTACCCGATTTTAGGTTGGTCTTTTAAAAGATTCAGAGGAAGACTGGGCATGGTAGCACACACCTGTACAGCCTTCCAAAGTGCCTGTAATCCCAGCACTTTGGGAGGCCCAGGTGGACGGATCACGAGGTCAGGAATTCAAGACCAGCCTGGCCAGTATGGCGAAACCCCATCTCTACTAAAACTACAAAAATTAGCCAGGTATGGTGGCAGTGCCTGTAGTCCCAGCTACTCAGGAGGCTGAGGCAGAGGAATCACTTGAACCGGGGAGGCGGAGGTTGCAGTGAGCCAAGATTGTGCCACTGCACTCTGGCCTGAGTGACAGAGTGAGACTGTCTCAAAAAAAAAAGGATTCAAAGGAAGGAACCTCTAATGGTGACAACGTAAGGCTGATAATTCTAGAGTCTCTATAGTATGTGTGTGCATGTGTGTGTATATGTTTTGTGCATATATGTGTGTTATGAGTGCATGTATGTGTGGGTGTGTGTTGGTGTGCATGTATGTATTGGTATGTGTGTGTATATGTTGTGTGGGTATCTATCTGAATGGGTGTGTGTGTCGTGTGTAATGTGTGTATGTGCATGGGTGTATGTGTGTGTATAGGTATGTGTGTTGTGTGTATGTGTGTAATGAGTGTATGTGTGTGTATGTGTGTGGGATGCATGAGTGTGTATGGTGTATGGGTGTGTACATGTATGTATTGATAGATGTATGGGTGTGTGTATTTGTGTATGTATGTGTTTATGTTTGCATGGGTGTGTGTGTGCATGTGTGTTTATGGGTGTATAGGTGTGTGGGGGGTGTACGTATTTGTCTATGAATGTGTGTCTGTGTGTGTGGTGTGTCTGTGTGTATATATGATTGGGTGTGTGTATGTGTGTTCATATATATGTATGTGTGTATTTGTGTATGTATGGGTGTGTACATGTATCTGTGTATTTTGTGTTTACGGATGTGTGTGTATGTGCTTGTATCGGTGTGTGTGTTTTTCTTTCTGTGTGTGTGTATTTGGATGAGACTTTATCTGTATCTCTGGCAGTGGGATGGGAGCTGCAACCCTTCCTACTGAGCTACCCTCTGTGTTCCAGATTCACAGCAGGACTAAACAGCAGGAGAAACCAATTGTAAAGTCCACGGATGCATCCAGTCTGGATGAGCAGTGGATGGAGGTCAGGAACTTCTGTGGTGCTGGTGCCAGATGTCAGGCTTTCTCAGCAGCTCTGAAGAGGTCTCAGGCCTAGGTTCCAGAATCAGGAGCTTTCAGGAATGAGTCACTCTGGACAGTCATGTTTTATAGTTAGTGAGAATTTGTTTCATTCAAAATCAAATTCTTCAAAATCCGTTAATCATGTTGGAAGGAAAGCTTTTCATATTTTATAGCTTGCATTCTTTCTTGCACAGTAAGGCAATATGCTTGGGCACAGTTTGGAGGTAGTTTTGAATTTTTGTTTTAGCTCTCTTGTGCCTGATGCACAGACCCTCAGACACTGTAAAAGCCTGCCTTTTGGGACATGGAGGTCAATTTGCCCCTATACAAAGCAGACCTAAGCTTCTACCCTTTACACCACTGTAACTGCTTTGTATGTTTTCCTGGTGTCCCCGTGGGTCAAGTCTGCAGTCTCATTTTCACTCTTTCCTCTGCTTCCCACATCACCATATTTAATTTCCTGCCAGACCTACCTGTGCGAGCTGTGTGATCTGGGAAAGCCATTTGATCTCTTAGAAACTCCTTTCCTTGTGGTAAATGGTAGAAACATTGCCCAACAGTGCTGCCGTGTTGAGTAAGACTCCGTGAGCACCTTAGCCTCCGCCCTCTTCTTCCAGGCTTTGCTGGAGCCCTACTGAAAGAGCCTCTTGGGCTCAATGCTCTTTCTCTCTCTCTCCTGTGGACACTCTTGTACTTGTTGTGCGATGCTTCCTTCCAGCAAATCACAGTATTGCTGAATAATATCCCTATAGAACTGCAAGAAACTCTTGTTTTATGATTTTTTTTTTTTTTGAGATGGAGTTTCACTCTTGTCACCCAGGCTGGAAGTGCAATGGCGTGATCTCGGCTGTAACCTCCACCTCCCAGGTTCAAGCGTTTCTCCTGCCTCAGCCTCCAGAGTATCTGGGATTACAGTCGACTGCCACCACACCCAACTAATATTTGTATTTTTAATAGAGATGGGGTTTCACCATGTTGGAAGTTTAGTCTTGAACTACTGACCTCAGGTGATTCGCCATTTTCAGCCTCCCAAAGTGCTGGGATTACAGGTGTGGGCCACTGCACCCAGCCTGTTTTGTGAGTTTTTAAACTCTTGCTTGATTTTAACCAGTTAAAGAATAAGGTATTTTTAATTAGAGAATAAGAGAAAGATGCTATTGTTGCTGTTGTTGTTTTTCCTATCTGGGATCTCGGGACTGGGCTGCGGGGGAGAGAATGTTGTTGGTGTCTGCTTGGCTGAAATTCTGTTGAGTGAGATGACAGTCATAAGGCTGATGGTGATGATTCCCCTCCTTCTCTCCATCAGAGCCCACAGGAGGACAGCACTTCCCCATCCCTCTTTGAAGTGTGTTGTGGCATGTGACATGCTTCGGCCGTGAAATGGGCATGGAAGCAATGTGCATTACTTCCAGACAGCAGCTATAAGACGCAGGTTCTGATTGCCCACGTGGTCTTCCCTGATTGTGCCAATCATGGAAAGATGGGTGGAGGTGGTGCCAGGGCTGCCCAAATCCCTGAGTGGCCGCAGGAATAGAGTCCCCTGAAAGCCTGTGCTTAGACACAGCGCATTAACAAGAAATAGTCTTCTTTTCTAATAAGCACTAACATTCAGGGATATTTGTTACTCCAGCATAATCCAGTATGTTCTGACTGATACAGCAAGTAAGTAAATAACAAATTCTCACCCAGGAGTCTTTCTTAGCAGCCTGTGAAGTGCTTCTTTCTCTGACTTCTCACTTCCTCTTCAAGGCCAGGCCACCTGGTGACAGTCTCAGTAACCCATTCATTTTCTTTGCAGATAGTCTTGAGGAGAAACCTACAGCCCTGCCCAGCTGCGCTCTCTGTTTCTGACCCTGTAGCCTGGTTTAGACTCAGTCAAACATTTACCCATTATGTTCTGGACCTGTGTGATGGTGCATCTCCCCTCACCCTCCATCACATTTTAGAGCAGATGGAAGCTTTCCGAGACTGTTTCAGCTTATCAGTTTCACGTCATATTTTTCATCGTATATTTTTCTAATTAAGTTAATTGAATTGAAAAGTCTCTTCATGTAAGTAACAGACCTCTACTTTCTCTCACTGCTTGATGACTTTCAACTACAAAGTCATTTTTTTCCTCTCTTTTATTTGACTTTGGGGACGCTTTACTAAACACTTGTAATTGTCCTAATATAAAAGCAATGCAACTGATTTCTACACTGTGAAAACATTTGGAGCCTGCTGTGTGTGTGTGTGTGTGTGTGTATTCATATATTTGTAATTTTTAAGATCTAGCAGAAACCTTATCTTTTTTTCTTCTAAAATTCCTTTAACATCTCCCCCCTAGCTGAGTGAAGATAACCACAATCCTGGCTCAGTATAGTTACTTGTAATTACCTTCAGGTGCAAAAGAGTTCTTACTGATTCAAATTCTCCTTCCACTGTATTGAAGTAAATAGATGTAATTTATTACTGAAAGCGCCGCTGCTATGCCGATGTGGTGGGTGGGAGTTGACATTTGCGATATTGTGTAATGTATAATGGGTCTGAAATGAGTGGTTCTGATCCAGGCAGCATCACAGGCAATTTCCCCGGTAAGGAAAAATGCCTGCAAATTCAGTTGCATATCTTCACGAAGGCAGGGAATGGCATAAACTGTGGAAATATTGATTCTGATTCTGCTTTTCTTAGAAATTGCTTTGGATGTGTATTTAGAAACATGTTTTCTCTGAGATAGAACCCTATATTTTCAGCCAGAGAAATGTTTGAAAGGCATTTTTGGTAAGGATTATTTTTCAGATGTTATGAAAATGAAATCAATGGGGCTAATTTCTCTTTGTCACTGTCTATGAATGTTGCATGAGGGATTGCAGACCAGCCACAAAATCAGGCGGAGGACCACTGCTCCCTGCCTGCCCTTCTTTTCCTCTGCAGCCCAGGCTGTACAGAATGGCTTTGCCCAAAGAGAGATTGGATGGTGGGGCTTGCTCAGAAACGACAGGCTGGGAAGTTATTTTGTGGCCAAGAGGAGGAGAGAAAATAGCTGGGAAAGAGAAATGACATGCATGGGCTGCCTGGAGAAGATGGAAGAGAGAGCCACTGCCTATAAAACAGCAACGTTAATGGAATTGGAAAGCACCAACCGCAAGATGAAGAAGTAGGTAAATTTACCTGGAAATCACACTGAAATGAGACCGGTTTATTACACCACTTCAGGAACTAGTAGGAGCTCCATCTCTCCAGCTTCAGTGTCTGATTCTCCTTCTTACCTTGCTGCCTCAACTGATTCAGAAATCACATTCCAGACCATGAGCAAAGGATTCAATGTTGCTGCCTGAGGAGTCTTTTCTGCCTTCTGACAACACTGTTAGTTTGCACAAATTCACTTAGAAGTTTTAAAAATATCAGTCATCATTTTGCAGTGGTTTTTCTCCACTCTTCCCGCATACCAGACAGGAAAACAGAGACACCAGGTGCCTTGCATACTTCCCTTGGGGGGAAGGCTGTTCTCCCCACCATGAATTCAATCTTTGGGATGAAATCACCAGCTTTGTAAGGCCTCGGGGTACACCAATTATTTACCCACAGGAAGAGCTATACACAGCTTGCAAAGCGGGGGGAGACCTCAACACACTGTGGAATGTCCTCTGTCACCCCCAGCCCCGAATTCAGTTCTAATCCTCTCTTACCTGTCCGGTGCTCAGAGGCACTTCAATGCAGACCACAGCACCTGGGATTTCTTCCTCCGCTTTTCTATCTGATTTTGTCAACCAGGTGCACTGTCAGGAGATGCAAGGGCAGAAGGAGAAAGAAGTTAAGGCATGTCTTTTCCCTGCTCCGTTCATGCTGTGTAACCCTGTTTCTGGCAGTGGTTAATCCTCCCGTGGCCACAGATCCTAGTCCCTCCTGGATCCTGATGGTTCTAGCTCTCTTAGGCCCCGTAATGCCATTCCTCCTCTCCTGTCTTCATTCCTAGGGGCTGGAGAGCTTGTTGCTAGTCTTTGGATGTCCCAAAGACTAGCATCTCTTTCTAGTTTTCATCATCCCGACCTACACCTCTATATGCTGTTCCTATAGTATAGTCCCTTCACTGGAATCACCTGGGGTGCCTTCCATTTCTTGATGGTAACATGCAGTCTAAGTTCAATAGAACTAAGGAGCCCTGAGGCTGAAGTGGTCAGGGAAGTCTTTCCAAGAGAGATGGAGCTTGAACTGTGGTTTGGACGAATCGTACCTATCTGGACTCTGAGTTTGTTTTTTACCATTTGCAACTGGACCACTTGGCTTAAGCAGAGGAATATTTGCAGAGGAATATTTGGTTTAAGCAACTAAAAATTTAAGGGCTTCAGGCATGTCTGAATCCAGGACCTCAAACAAAATAAATCTTCTATGTCTTAGCTCTGTTTTTATTATCATTACTATTGTGTTATTCCCTGGCTAGTTGTCTCTGACACAAAACTGGCCCTAGGAAGCTCCCGGCATAATTCATCCCATTAGCGCAGAGTCTCTGCAGGAGAGAGCAATGCAATCTCTTCTAAAATCCAAGGCAACGTCTTCCACAGAACCCACTGGTTTTGTTTGGGTCATACACCTCCTTTCTCTTCCCCTTGCCCAGAAAAATCACTGTATCTAGAGGACTGGGGCATTCTCATTGGCTGATGTTTTCACACCTATGGCGAGGAAGTGAGGGCCTTTGGATTGAGTATGTCCTCATACTGGAAAAGAACAACTTCCAAAAGGAAGAAACATGAAAGACAAAAAGGGTCATCAGGCCACGTGCAGTGGCTCATGCCTGTAATACTGACGCTTTGGGAGGCGGGTGGATCACTTAAGCCCAGGAATTTGAGAGTAGCCTGGCCCACATGCTGAAACCCCATCTCTACTAAAAATATAAAAATTAGCCAGGTGGCACAAACCTGTGGTCTCACCTACTCAGGAGGTGGAAACATGAGAATCGTTTGAACCCAGGAGGTGGAGGTTGCAGTGAGCCAAGATCATGCCACTGCACTTCAGCCTGGGTGGCAGAACTAGACTTTTTCTCAAAAAAAAAAAAGAGCCATGATTGATATCCACTACAGATCTTAACATTTTCATTCACCTGGTCTCAAAGCCAGCCAAGGCCCAGTGGGATGATGCTTAAAAAGCCTCTTCTCTGAAAATGAGCTGATCTGAACTCAAACATGGGCCTCTAAGTTGAATGGTGGGGTTTGTGTGAGATGTCCTGACCTGGAAAGGCGTGTGCTGCAGGAATCATCTCTATCCTGGGACTATCTCTAAAACTTCTAGTGGATAGACCTGCTTGACACGGAGGCCCACAATTCAATGCCGAAGGTCAAGGAATGGAAAGTAATGGCAGAAAATCAAGCATCTCTTCCACCCCCATTTGTTTTATGATCACCCAGAGAAAATGTGGCTAATAGCGGCCTCTTTGTTTCTCAAAGACCAGCAAAGCTTCTGTTGGCATACGGCCTGTACTTACAGCCAAATGACTCTCCCAAGCTTCCACATCTTATCTTTCTTTTAATGATTTTTATTTTTAACTGATCATGCAGTGACTTCCAGGGAAGTTGACTATGACTTCCCGGAACATTTCCATTTTTGTTCATTTAACTCATTGGTAGCTTTGGAAGCAGGACAACTTCCTTAGAACCATAAAGCACACTGCTCACCCTACTGAAACAGGTAGTGGCAATTTCTGATGCATTACACCCAAAAATTTTAAGGTAGAAAATGTGTATGTTGTATTGTGGAGAGATGGGGAAATGGGGCACAGTGGCATGGATTTGAGAGGTTCATAACTCTATTTCTAAGATGTCATGGCTTCAAAGGACACTTTTCTAGGTAATCTCAGGAGACAGCAGGCCTTAGGACTCTGTGGAGCTATTAGCTCAACATCTCATTTCATGAGTTTGTATCCAACTTTGATTTCTTTCTTAGTCAATTCAGCATCATTATTGCACTCAACGAGATCATAATTCCACTTCAATCTAGTTCAGGGTGTCTGTGTTTACATGAAGGACTGAATTTTTAGTGGATTCTCAACTTAGCTGCTGTATTTGAAGACTCATCTTGGCTGGATTGCACCATAATTCTCAGGCTTCGGTGTTTTTCCAGAACCATGAACATTTATTGCCATCATGGGATGCTTCACCAATAGGCCTTGAAATTCAGAAAAACTCAAAGAAACATCAGAGAGTTGGTGGCATGTAGAGCTTGAAATTCATGACCTTCAGGCCTGCTGCAGTGATTCCAGCACTTTGAGGGAATAAGGCAGGAAGATTGCTTAAGGTCAGGAGTTTGAGACCAGTCTGAGCAACATAGTGAGACCCCATCTCTACAAAGAATAAAAATAATTAGTCATAGTGGTATGCACGTGTAGTTCCAGCTACTTGGGAGGCTGGGGTGAGACGATTACCTGAACCAAAGAGTTCAAAGCTTCAGTGAGCTAGGATCACACCACTGTACTCCAGCCTGGGTGACAGAGACACACCCTGTCTAAAAAAACAAAAATCGTGATCCTCAGAATTCCCAAGGATGGTTGGGGACCTGCTAAGGGAGATACGATAGCAATTTGCAATCCATCAGAGACTTGGCAAGGGATTGCTGCACACTGGCTCTAGCCCAGCCCCACACCAAGCCCTCAAGAGGGAAAACAAGATAGTCTGTAGTGGACCAAGAGCTGCCAGGGGCTCTCATGTTCCTTGATCTTTCCTGAGCTCTTTGAGGCAGAGCCTATTGTTACTTCTGGTTTACAAGAAAACTGGGGCTTGGAGAGGTGAAGGAAATTGCCTGAGGCTAAAGAGTGGATAAGTGGGAATGTCAGGATTTGAACCCAGGCTTTGTGACTCAGCTTCTTGAGAGCCCACTACTGCATTTGACTCTTGTTACAATCTAGCGTATAAAGCAATTTGTGGAAAAGGCCACATCTTCCTGGTTGATGGAATGCTGACCATAGGTGTCAAAAGCTTTGATTAACCAATCAGAGCACTTGTCAAATGTGCACTCCTAGTTCATGAAGATCTTCTTTCAAGAAAAATGAGGGGGAGAAAGGGGAGAGCAGGTAGTGGTGATAAGCATAATAGCTGTTATGGTTTCAATGTCTCTTCCAAAACTTATACTGAAGTTTAATTGTCATTGTGACAGTATTAAGAGGTGAGTTCTTTAGGAGGTGATTAAGGCATGAGAACAGAGCCCTCAAGAATTGATTAATGCTTTTATTTGGGAGTGGGTTAGTTATCATGGGGGTGAGCTCCTGATAAAAGAAAGCTCAGCTCTCTTCCCTCTCTCACTCCTACCCTTGCTTGCCTTTCTGCTTTCCTTCAAGTTACAATGCAGCACAAAGTCCCTCTCCAGGTGCTGATGCCATGTTCTTGGACTTTCCAGCCTCTAGAAACATGAGCCAAAAATTTTTTTAAAATAAATAATAAATTCACGGTGGCTCATGCCTGTAATCCCAGCACTTTGGGAGGTCAAGAGATCGAGACCATCCTGGTCAACATGGTGAAACCTCGTCTCTACTAAAAGTACAAAAAATTAGCTGGGCACAATGGCACGTGCCTGTAATCCCAGCTACTCAGGAGGCTGAGGCAGGAGACTTGCCTGAACCCAGGAGGCGGAGGTTGCGGTGAGCCAAGATCGCACCATTGCACTCCAGCCTGGGTAACAAGAGCGAAACTCTGTCTCAAAAAAAAAAAAATAATAATAATAAATTACCCAGTCTGTGATATTCTGTTATATCAAGGCAAAATGGACTAAAACAATGATCAACCTCCATAAGGACCTACTAGGCTAAATTATGGCCCTGAAGAGATGTCCATGTCCTCTGATCCCCAGAACCTGTGATTACGTTACTTTACCTGGGCAATAAAAACTTTGCTAATTTGATTACGTTAAGGATCTTGAGATGAAAAGGCTTCTCTGAATTATTTAAGTGGGGAAGATATAATCACAACAGCCCTCATAAGAGGGAGGCAGGAGGATCACAGTCTGTGAAGGAGACAAGATGATATTGTGCAACTTGCTGACATTAAAGATGGGGAAGGGGTCGTGGGCCAAGGAATGTGGACAGCCTCCAGAAGACAACCAGAGGAAGGGAAACGGATCTCCCTTAGAGCCTCTAGAACAAGCCAGCCCTGCTGACACCTTGATGTTAGACTAATGACATGGATTTTGGACAGCTGACCTCCATAACTGTCAGATAATAGGTGTGTGTTGTTTTAAACCAGGGAGTTTGAGCTACTTTGTTACCACAGCAATAGAAAGCAATACAATGTGCTGTACATCAGTGCTTCTAAACCGTAGTGCGCAAACAAATCACCCAAGGTATTATTAAAATGCAGATTCCTGTGCAGCAAGTCTGGAGTGGAACCTCGGACTTGTCATTTCTTTTTTTTATTTTATTTTTTATTGCATTTTAGGTTTTGGGGTACATGTGCAGAACATGCAAGATAGTTGCATAGGTACACACGTGGCAGTGTGTTTTGCTGCCTTCCTCCCCTTCACCCACATCTGGCATTTCTCCCCATGTTATCCCTCCCCAGCTCCCCCCAGCGCTGTCCCTCCCCTATTCTCCCCAATAGATCCCAGTGTGTAGTGCTCCCTTCCCTGTGTCCAGTTTCCAGGGTTGCTGAAGATGCTGCTGTATAGGTCATGCTGTCAGAAGCAGGGCTTTGCACAATAATGGCTGCCTTCATCATCATAATGGCTATGAAGTAGCTTTTAATTTACATTTTACAGCTGAGGAATTGAGACTGGGAGTTTAAATAACTCGTCTAAGACCAGAAAGATAGTAAATGGCAAACCATGGCATTGAATCCAGTTTAATCAGAGTTCAAAATATGTGCTCTTGTCGCCAGCTTCCAAAGAACATGAGTGATGTAAATCAGGGAGAACAAAACAGCAACCTACCGTTTTCACATGGACACTGGCAAAGTTCCTCTTCTCTGGGATGAAAGTGGTGAAGGTTTGGGATGTGAATGGCAGTTACTAGTCGGTAGCAGCAGGCCGTGATAGGATTCACACATTTTCCTGCCTTCAGAGAAGTGATCATTCCATTCACACAATAAAAAAAGGCCTGAGGCTGAGCACTTTTAACTTACCTCTAGCAAAGGCAATGCTTAGTTTTTAATTGTGTGATTTCAAAGCCAACCTTTGTGTTTCAGGGATTAAATTACTTATAGAGAACACTGTAGGGTTTTTTTCACTCTGAAATGTCTTGCAACGAGACCTTTTGGAATTCTTCTTAGGATTCCAAAGAAGCAATAGTACATACATGGGAACTCTTCAGGTAGAAACGCCTTCTTTGATTTACTTATTTGCTTGTTTATTTATTTATTTATTTTTGCTACCATCTCAGGGGAACTTTGCACCGTGCCTGGAACATAAGCTCACTGTAGTTTTCACTGTAGTTAGATCAAAACTCCTTGAAAGTAGAGTTGCATTCTCATATTCATATCATCTATACCTGGGTTTTCCATACATACAATTAAACCTGAGCCATCATTTGAGTTTAGAACATGCAGGAGCTATTGTTCCATGTCTTTGCAGTCTTCTTTTGGAAACAACAGGTTGTGAACCTCTGTGTTTGACTGCAGAAGTCCACAGTTTAAGCCTTGGGTTTTTCACTTTCTTTTTTTATTTTATTTATTTATTTATTTTATTGCATTTTAGGTTTTGGAGTACATGTGCAGAACATGCAAGATAGTTGCATAGGTACACAGGTGGCAGTGTGATTTGCTGCCTTCTTCCCCTTCACCCACATCTGGCATTTCTCCCCATGCTATCCCTCCCCAACTCTCCCCCAGCTGTCCCTCCCCTATTCCCCCCAATAGACCCCAGTGTGTAGTGCTCCTCTCCCTGTGTCCATGTGTTCTCATTGTTCATCACCCACCTATGAGTGAGAACATGCGGTATTTCATTTTCTGTTCTTGTGTCAGTTTGCTGAGAATGATGTTCTCCAGATTCATCCATGTTCCTACAAAGGACACGAACTCATTGTTTTTGATTGCTGTCACTTTCTTATTGAGTAGCCATGGACACGAGGTTTCACTTCTCTGAGCCTCAGTGTCCCCAGAGATCAACCCAGAGGCGCAAAGGAGTGGGGAGATGAGGAAGTGCTTTGAAAGCTCTACGTTTGGGTTAAAACTCCCTCTAGCATTTTGTCTGCAGTAAGAAGGCATCAAACATGTGTTTAAAGGTTGACCCTTTTCCTGCTTGAGTTAGTGAGGCCCCATGAACATTCCTGGTTCTTTCTCTAACACCAGCATTTCTTACTAGGACCTCAGAGACATACAGACTTGCTGATATTAGTTTTTCACAGCCCTGAATTGAAGGGGAAAGTTAAGGGCAGCATTCCAGAGGCAAAGTTAGGTAACCCGTTTGCATCCTTGCACCGATCTTTTCTAACCATGTGACCATTAAGAATGTAGCATGTGCTTCTTATACACCATGGAATACTATGTGGCTATAAAAAAGGATGAGTTCATGTCCTTTGCAGGAACGTGGATGAAGTTGGAAACCGTCATTCTCAGCAAACTGACACAGGAACAGAAAACCAAACATTGCATGTTCTCACTCATAAGTGGGAGTTGAACAATGAGAACACATGGGCACAGGGAGGGGGACATCACATACCAGGGCCTGCCAGGGGGTGGAGGGCTAGGGGAAGGATAGCTTTAAGAGAAATATCTAGTGTAGATGATGAGTTGATGGGTGCAGCAAACCACCATGGCACGTGTATGCCTATCTAACAAACCTGCACTTTCTGCATATGTACCCCAGAACTTAAAGTATAATCATGATAATAATAAAAGAAAGTAACGTACGCTTTGAGACTGAGTGCTACCATCCATCTCATGAAGATAATATCAGCGCCAATCTTAGCAGGCTGTTTACATACAGTCACAACACCACGGCTGGCATAGACGGCAGTCAGCAAATGGTGGCTACTAAGTGTGGATTCCAAACACACTGACTTGATTAACTGAGGTCTAGCTTTGTTTCTGCATCTCTGTTTGATAGTTTCCTCATCTGGTCCACGCTCAGCTTCCTCAGGAAATACGAGGTCCAGCATCTTCTAAAATTCTGCAGCACCTCATTTGCATAAACCAAATTTAATAATTATTTGGGCAGTGGGGGAAGACACAAAACACTTCTTTGTATTTCCGCCTTAGTAGAACAGATGATGACAAACAGAAAAACAGCATTACTTATTTATTAATGCAGAACAAATAATCAAAACACTGAAAACCAACCTTAGAGGAAGTTTACAAATGTAGAAAAGGAAGGAAGAGTGCTCTGGAAACAGGAGGTGATGTCCTTGTTCATTTGTCTGAAACAAAAACGTGCTGCCTGCCTGCAATTCCCGGTCAGCAAACCATGTGGAGAGAGATGACCAGGCGAGTTCTATTGAATTCCTCCCGTTTTATTGAAAAGAAAAACATTTAGGTTTTTTGTTGATATTCACGATTGAACTTCTAATGCATTTGTAACCTCCCCAAGGGGGTTAAAACCCCAGCAACATTCCATGGCTAAAGAACACATTTGTTCTTCTCCGAAGGGCTCTAGAGGCATGTTTATTGCCGAGGTCAATATCTTCCGCCCTGACTCTCCCTTGCCAAAACACCCTTCCGAAGCATGAGATCTGACACTTTGTTGTAGCGTTTGCAATTTGACAGCCTCGCTGCTCTCATCCGTGGAGAGCTGGCTTCCTGGGTTTATTTTGCACATTGTCTTTTTTCCAATCAATAAAGCTCTATGAGTGGTGTTTAAGATACTCCAGTAGATACCGAGGCTGGCAGATAGAACACGCTAATTAATTTTTAATTATGGTTTTAATTTTATACGATGCCATTTAGTTTTATTAGATGTATTAAAGTGAAGCTGTCAGATCACAGGATCTACTATTTGGGCCAGGGCGAGAAATGTCCCAGGGGCTGCTTGCAGGTGTGTGACATCATTAAGAACATCGTAAGTGGGTGCGTGCTGCAACGTGCATATCGTGCACAGAAAGGTCACATATGCCTGAGTGGGTGACGCGGCTTCCTCTCAGGCAACATGCGAAATAGTGGAGCCACTGTGCTCAGGGTAGTTCAAAGACTGCCTGGGACACTGAGCTGCAAGCTGCAAGTTAGATCCTCTGTTGCCACCGACTGGCCTCATGGCCTTGGTTAACTATGGTATTTTGGGCCAGGTGCGGTGGCTCACATCTGTAATCCCAGAACTTTGGGAGACCAAGACAGGAGGATCATGAGGTCAAGAGATGGAGACCATCCTGGCCAACATGATGAAACCCTGTCTCTACTAAAAATACAAAAATTAGCTGAGCTTGGTAGCATGCACCTGTAGTCCCAGCCACTTGGGAGGCTGAGGCAGGAGAATCGCTTGAACCCAGGAGGTGGAGGTGGTAGTGAGCCGAGATCACACCATTGCACTCTAGGACGGGTGACAGAGCAAGACTCCATCTTAAAGAAAAAAAAAAAAAACTATGGTATTTTGCTTTCCAAAGCCTCAGATTCTGCACCAGTAAACTGATCAGCTTATGCTTTTGCTTTTTGGAAAAAAATAAAAAGCGATACACTTAGCTATGATTGTTGGCATTAACCTCCCTGCCCCTAGAACTTGAAAGGAAGGAGGAAGAGAGGGAAGGAGGGATGAAGGGAGGAAGGAAGGGAAGGAGAATGAGCTCTAAGGGCCAGTGTTGCTTCATCTCCTGGGATCCCTGCCCTTGGCTTCCATTTGCTTTATCTTCCAGCAGCCCAAATGCTGCCTTCAGCTTAGGGCCACTTTACCTTCTAGAGCAGAAGCTGGAGCTGGGTTTGTGCCCCACACAAACTCCCAGGTGTAATTTATATCCCAAAGTCCTCCTCGGCATCAGCCTGCAGCTTTGACTTCTGAAGCATTGTCTTTGCTGGCCTTCTCCCCTTTGCGTCCTGTTCCCTGATTTCCTTTGGGGTCCCCAGAGCATATTTTCTTAGTAAATTCCCTGCACGCAAATCCTTGACTCAATAAATGTGGAAAAGTGAACCCAAGACTGGGAAAAAGAACTGGGAAGACAGATCAGGTCATAGGCCAAGTATTTACCCAACCGCAGTTGGAAAAACAGAGACATTTGACCCTGAGATTTCTTCATTAATTGACGTGTTTGTGTGTGTGGGTGTGTAGGTATGCATGTGTGCGCTGAATGCTGAGCACTGTTCTCATTGTGGCAGGCTTCAAAGCTCCCGACAAAGGAATCAAGAGGGTGGAACGGCATTGAGATAACATCCAACTGTCATAGAAACGGTGCTGTCAGAGGGAATCTGTATTCCTGTGCGAGAGTTGCTGGCCTGGGTTTCCAGGACTGGCTACAAAAAATGCCACGTGGAGTCAACCATTAATCAAACAGAAAGGACTCACCTGCATAGAAAATAGAATATGGAGCTTCCTGTAGGGAAACATAAATCACTTGGGCAGAGAAACGTAGTAACCAATGGCATAGAACTGTATTGAATGTGCTTCAAAATGGCAGAGAAATGTGCAAAGTTACTTACTGTCTTAATTTCTATGTTGCTTCATTTTCATGAGGCAGAAGCGACACACCCGTCAGACCCATGGAATCTGGAAAGCCTTCTTTCAGGAGAGATTTAATAGTCATCTGTGAGCATACTTAGGGCTGCCTGAGAGCCATCCATTCAAGGAGGCTTGTTTTGCTGCCTTCTTTCTGCGGATGTCTTTCGATTCAGATGGATGATTCATGCTGTCTCCTCCAGGAAGCCCCTAATCTTCTGGATAGAATGAATGATTCTCCTGTCCTGCGCCCTCTCACCTTGATTTGCATTTTTCTTGAGGCACCCTCTCCTTATACTACTGGCTGGGTACATGTGTGTCTCTTAAAATAAAACTTTTCTCAATTAACGCGTGCATGTAACAGATAGTTACCAAGCACACTGAATGGTCAACATGCAGATCACTCATCCAGACTCACTACTCTGCCAGCTCTGTGTCCACACTCTTCCCAGCATGGGGTATTCGGAGCTGAACAAGGCACTGAGGTTCCTGCCTGGGGAAATCTACTGAGGGGAGAAAGTCAGAAAATGAAATAATTCCTGCTGGTGATAAGAGCTACAACAGAAATGAAACACTGATGTGGTAGGAAGTGGCTACGAGGAATTTAATTGCTTGACAAGTTCTTCCTGCGCCCTGCACCCACGAACCCATTCACCAAGACTGTGGTGTTACAGTAAAGAAAGAGCTTAATAGACGTCAGGCCAGACACACGGAAAAGGGAGTTATCACTTAAATCAGCCTCCCTGGGGCCGGGCGCGGTGGCTCAAGCCTATAATCCCAGCACTTTGGGAGGCCGAGGGGGGCGGATCACCAGGTCAAGAGATCGAGACCATCCTGGCCAACATGGTGAAACCCCGTCTCTACTAAAAATACAAAAATTAGCAGGGGTGGTGGCGTGCGCCTGTAGTCCCAGCTACTTGAGAGGCTGAGGCAGTAGAATTGCTTGAACCCGGGAGGTGGAGGTTGCAGTGAGCCGAGATTGTGCCACGGCACTCTAGCCTAGCGCCTGGTGACAGAGTGAGACTCTGTTTCAAAAAAAAGAAAAAAAAAATCAGCCTCCCTGGAAGCTTGTGGAGGTTAGTTTTTCAAGGATAGTGCAATGAGCAGGGGAGGGAAGGGAGAATGTTGATTGCTTAGGAATGAAAACATAGGGGTGTGAAAAACCATCCTCCTGCACTGAGTTAACCTCTGAGTGGGGACACAGAACCGGTTCAGTCATAAGTAGAAGGTCTGGGTAGAGTCACTTGGTTGCCAAAATTGCAAAAGTCTGAAAAGACATCTCAGAAAGCCATGCCTAGGTCTTACAATAGTGATGCTATCTACAGGAGCAATTGGGGAGGTCACAAATGCGACCTGGTAAACAACGCCTGGTTATTGTTTACGCCTGCACCTTAGCAGAATTCAGACCCTCTCATAATCCTAATCTTGTGGCCTTTCATTTGTTTTAAAGGTGGTTTAGTTTTAAGAAAGCTTATTACCATCCTTGCTTTAAACTATCAGCTAAATTCCTTCCATGGTTAGCCTGGCCTACATCCGGGACTGAGGAAGGACAGCCTGCATGTGAGAAGCAAGATGGAGTCAGCCATGCTAAGTTTCTCTGACTGTCATATTCTTTGCAGAGGTGGTTACAGGAACTGGAGTTCAGGAACAGTTCAAAGAAGGGACATTTTAGCTGAAAATGAGTCAGCCATGAAAAGGGGGTGCAGGGGAGAGTGAGCCAGGGAGAGGGAAAGCCAATAGAAACTTCCTGAAATAGGGAGAGGAACAGTATGGCTGAGGCCTGGGGACTGGGTGAAAGTGGGCAGGAAATAAGGGCAGGAAGGTTGGCAGGGGTCAGCCTGGCAGGACCTTGTGTCCCTGGGGAGGAAGCTGAGCTTGCCTGTGCTACATGACCAGGTTCAACATCTGTTTTGTGTTCTTTGCATGACCTGTCCTTGAGAGATGACCAGAAAGGTGTGGCCCAGTACCTGGATAGTTTCAAGTGCTGTAAGTTAACAGGTAAGGACATGTCAGAGCATAGACCAGCCCTCCAAGCTGGGCTGAGATCTGTGGCTTCCACAGTCAGAAGACATACTAGACAAAGGGCATCCATCCCGTCTCAGCCCAGGGCACCCACTGTCACCCTGAGGCTCTTAATTCAGGCCACACCCTCCAGACTCATATCCTAGCCTGATTTTTTTTTTCTGTTGCTTCGACTCAAAAGTAGGGATGGTATCTTGCCAGTTCCTATGCCAGGTGCGCAGTAAATGCTAAATCAGGAGGCACAGACACGGATGCTGTGTGGGGCCAGGTGTGTGGCATGGGCAAACAGAACCTCAGCATCTGGGAGGAAGACCCTGGCAGCAAGGGGAAGCTTCCTGATCATTCAGACATGCCAACCCAGCACTGCCAAGACTTCTGACTTCTTACGGAAGCTGGAAATCCATGTGATGACATAGATTCCTTGGATTTGCAAATTGTTAATTAGCTCACATTCTTAACACTGTGTGGGTTGAATATGTCTATTCGCCAAATAATAAGAACAAACAGAGTAGTAAGAAAGTGCCAGGCCTCCTTGGAAGCATTTCCACATAGAGCAACCTAAATAACCCTGACGACTCTCGGAGGAGACACCAACAGTGCCTGGCACTTTTTAATAACTCTGTTTTCATGTTACTCGCCTGTTACTTACAGCATAACATTTTCACTAGACTTTCCGGGGAATAGAGGCAATTATGAGTGATCCAATACTCTGTGTCACAACCTAAACAAACTGGACGCTTTCTCACATGTGCACTAGTCCGCATGGAGATAAACTAAAGTTTCAGCCTTGGACTTGTGTGCCTAATTTCCTCTTTCTAGTGCACTAAGAGATGACAGGCATTTTAATTTTCCAGAAGAATTGCTAGTATTCGGCAGAAACATGCAATTCTATCACACAGTAAAGTGAATAGGAGAACTACAAAGGTGGGAGGTGTAAGTAATTCCTATTGGACCTTTCCAATAAGTGAATAGGTGAGTTCCAATAGGTGTAGGTGAATTCCAATCGCACCTTTCCAATAATTCCTATGGGATCTTTCCAGTAAGTGAATTTCTATTGGGCTTTTCCCACTCAATAAGTGACCTTTCCAATAAGTTGTGTCATTCCTGCCCTGGGCAATTCTCTTCCCTTCCGTGGAAAACCCCGCAAGGTAGAGATGACTACGCTTATTTACTGATGAGAGAATGAACTTTGGAGAGTGGCTTAGCTTACCCAAGGACACAAAATTAGGTTCCCAGTCCCATGTCTCTGTCCACTGTACAACCCTTTTGAGATGTCTTTGACATCTGACCCTACCAAGTGACCATACCACTCACACCCCAGACTCATGACTCAACTGGTCCTGTGGCCCCAGTCAGAGGTAAACACAGCTCATGAGGACTGTTTTCCACACTTGTATGATTTCATTCCCAACCAACTGACATTCCCCCTTCCCTCCCCTGCTCATCAAACTACCCTTGAAAAACTCTAACCTCTACAAGCCTTCGGGGAGACTGATTTAAGTGATAACTCCCTCTTCTGTGTGGCTGGCCTCACGTCTATTAAGCTCTTTCTTTACTGCAACCGACAGTCTAGAGGAATGGTTTCGTCAGGGCAGTGGGTGGGAAAAACTTTTCCAGACGATGTCAACTTAAATAGCAGCAAATAAGTGAATGAGGAAATTCCCTGCTGTCACGCACGCACATACCTCCGTAACATGTGACCTAAGAGGAATTTCCTAGATGAGGAAACTGAAGTGCAGAGAGATTATGGAATTTACCCCAGCCATTCAGCGAGGCAGTGAGATTCTGGGATTCCAGGAATCTGTGTAGCTCTAGAGCCCTGCTCTCTGGTGTTAGCTTCACTGCCTGCAGGTTCAATGGAAACAGTCTCTTCCTAGACTGCATAGCACTCACATGGCAGGAAATCAGCTGGAAAACCAGAGCTGCGTGAAGCTGGGCCAGGAGCGTCTTAGGAGTGGAGAGGGGCCTTGAACACTCAGGTCTCCTCAGGCCCAGAAAGACAGGTACATCACACAGCTTCCCTGTCAGCAAACACCTATTTACTACAACTGCCAGGGCAGTGCCCCATTCACATGGCATCTGTGCTGTTTCAGCAAGGCAGCATGAGGCCGTCAGGGCCATCGTGCACCTGCAGAATGACCTTGGGTTATGCAGTGCTTATGGATGAAGGACTGGGAGGCTAACTCCCGGTTCTGCAAGTTTGTGTCCATGGGTAAACTAAGCCACTATCTGAGGCTCATTTTCTCATTGGTAAATGAGCTTAATCACATCTAGTTTGCATGGTTATTTTTCATGGAAGGAGAGATGCTGAGGTGAGGCAAGAGAGGGGCCCGGGTCACAGAAACTGACAGTAGCCTACCCTGCACTTTCAGGAGCCTGAGAATGAGGGTCTCCTTACATTTCATGCCTGGGGCAGCACTCTCGTCTTACCTCTGCAGGCCCCGAACGTGGCGGGGATGGGTGATGCAGGTGGAGGGCTTAGCACCCTGCTAGGCTCCTAGGAAAAACTCGATGATTGCTAGCTGCTGTTAGATAACCCTTAGGGATCTTACCTGCAAAATGAGAATGAGGCTGACAGTGCATAGTGACTGCTTCTGGGCTTGTGAGGACCACATGGAATATCCGAGATTGACCAGTTGGTATGGTGTGTGGTACACAGTGGGAACCTGCAGAGGGCATTCCCTATCCTCTGGGAAGCCCTAAGCCTCCTGCCTCATGGACCAGGCCAGACCATCATTGGCCACTGTGAGTGCCTGGAGTTGGTGGCAGCCATGGCTCCTTTCATATTGAGCTGCCAGCTCTGAGGATGCTGTTTGGATGTGTCCTTCAGCCTGAAAAATAGCTCCGAGTGATAAGCCTTCCTGCCAGATTTCTTGAAATTAACACACAATGCTGCCTTGAAAACAGGTAATTTCCAAAGGAGAGAATTATCCGGGATGGTGTTTCCTCCCTCAGAGCATTCTGGGGAAAGCCACGGCACCACTGCTTACCTAACAGGTTGGGGCAACAGGGAACACAGGTGGGGGCTTGGGAAATGTCTGTGATCTGTGCTGCAAATTCCCAGCTGCTGGGCTGCATGCCACCCGAAACTGCACACCCAGTATGTGCTGCTGTGCCCAGGAGAAAGTGCCCACATACCCCACAGACAGTTTTCCCCATTCATTCAGCCGGTATCTCCAGACTGTGAGCTCTGTGTCAGGCACTGGGCTGGGAGCAGAAACAGAATGGCACAGCCCTTTTCCCTGGGCAGCTCACAGAAGAGACAGGCACTTAAATCAAGGCTGCACACGCTTCATCACTATGAGGGAGACAGACAGGTACGTCACACAGGCTTTCCTGCCAGAGTCTAAACTCCTCAAAGCAAATACCCACTCTCTACATCTGTGTATTAGTAACCTGAGCTGAGGGCACAATAGATGCCCAACAAAAATCTGTCAATTAAACACGCAGCCAGCAACAATGCAAGGGACTCCAAGTTTAGAAACCGCAATGCAAGCAATCACCAGATAAAGAATCGTTTATAAAAAGAACCTTTGCAAGTTTCAAATACTTGCCACGTGGCCCCCTGTAAATCTCCACCACCCTCACGTGGTGTTTGAAAACAAAAGAGATGCTGGTGGCATCCACAATCTTCCAGAGCCTGGAAACTGGCACATAAAGTTGCCCTTCCAGGTGGAGAGTCACAGCCATGGCGGGATTTAGTGAAAATTCATACAAATTATCTTGCTGTGAGACAAAGAATCAGTCCTTCTTGGGAGAGCTGTGCCTCCTCAGGGGCTTTTTTTTTTTTTTTTTTTTTTTTTTTTTAGAGTGGCGGGAATAGTGGTAGCAACCAAGACACTGTAGAGGTGACTCTGATCCAAAGCACCGCGGGGAAGCCAGCAGGTGGAGAATGACCTTCTGGCTGGGTTGGGTCCAAGGCTGCTCATTTCCCAGGACTCCGTGCAGGTCGCTCAAGCCAGGAGCTTCAGGCTCATTTCCAAAGCTGAAATCTTCATGGAAGCTTGGGAAAGAGGCCAGGCTCTTGGGGTTGCTCTGTCAAAACAAGGTTGTAAAATGAGTCTGCTGCTTTCCTACCAGGATGAGAAGAGGAGCGTGCAGAACGTTTAAAAAAAAATTAAAGCTCTGAAGCATATTGAAGAATTGAGCAATTGCAAACATACAAATGGCTGCATCAGGAAAGAGTCATAATGATTCCCTGAACTTATACAACCTATGCCACTTTGCATTTCACGCATATTATCTCATTAATTCTCATTTTAATAGTTTAAAATTGAGTTTACGTGCATGTGAGTTCTCCTGGAAGCTTCATAACCATGGCGGGTGATTTTCACAGGACTGTGGAAGCCTTTGCAGAAATTTTATAAAAATTAGTCCTAATTAGTGAAGCAAACAAACATCACAGAGGGAAAAAAAGTTAGCCTGTTGCTCCCCATCCCCGGAAATCCCTGTTGCCCCTCCGGGCTTCCGTAGGCTTTGCTAGGAGTTACCTTCCCCAAGCCTCCAATTCCCTCACGAGGGTTGTGGCCTGCTTCTCACATCCTCAGGAACCCCTGCAAGACACACCCCTTGTCATTTATTTCCGAGCCTCTGTGGCCTAGTCCAGTGCTTGTTAAATGTACACATCAGTAGCTAAGAAGTGAGTGAATGCTAGTGGAATGAATGCTGTGGTATCAGAAACCTGCTTGCACTTCTTTCCAGTTCTTGTCTTAGAGCTCCTAAGGCCCTTGGAAATTTCTGAGAGATAGGCATATGCTTTCTTTTTCATAATCAGCCCCTTTCCATGACACCTGAATTTATGCTAATGAAGAGACTTCTACAGCCCCTAGATCTTTTCAGGAAGGGGCTGGTCCCTAGAGAGGCCAGGTGAGTTGAACTCTCAGTCCCTCCAAGCCCTCTGGGAAGGAGTGGGGGCAGGTTGGAGACTAAACTCTGTAGAAACTCTTCAGCAACAAGATTTGATGAACTGAGGCCAGGCGTGGTGGCTCATGCCTGTAATCCAAGCACTTTGGAGGCCAAGGTGGGCGGATCACCTGAGGTCGGGAGTTCAAGACCAGCCTGACAAACACGGTGAAACCCTGTCTTTAAAAAAAAAAAGATTTGATGAACTTTTGGGTTGCTGAACACTTGGAGGTGCTGGGGGAGGGGCACACCCAGAGAGGGCACCTCAAACCTTATGCTGTGACTCTCCTCCTCTGGCTATCCATCTGTGTCCCTGATGACGTCCTTTATAATAAACCAGTAAACATGCTTCCCTGAGTTCTGTGAGCTGTCCTAGTACCTTAATCAAACCCAACAGCTGATCGGTCAGACGGATAGATGACAACCTTCTACTTGCGGTTGGAGTCTGAAGTGGGGGCAGCCTTGTGAGACTGAGCCCTTAGACTGTGGGGTCTGACGCTAACTCCAGGTAGAAGGAGTCAGCATTGAATTAAAACACAGGACACCCAGTTGGTGTCTGCTGGAGAACTGCTCAGTGTGTGGGAGGACGCCCATGCATCTGGCCACAGAAGTGGTCTCCGTTGCATATGACAGTAGAGGAAAAGAGAAGTTTGAATTTTCCTTCACAAATACCCTTGCCATATTTTCTTCATTAGGCAGTTGTTTTACCTTTGAGATGCCTAAGCCACACACTCCCAGCTAGCATGTCTCCTGAGAGCAGTAACCCCGTGTCATGTTTCCTGTCTGCCTCTTTCTGTATTTGATAAAGTGACTGACAGATACTAGGTGCTCAATAAACATCTGTCAAGTTAGCTTAGATTTTCTCATGGTTGGAACAGCCACCATCAGAGAACACTAAGAGAGACATGTTTAGGAGCCTCCATCCTCTTGTGTACATCAGAGGATCTTAGCGTAGTTTCCCCAGAAGCAGATTGTGAGATGAAGATCTGAGGGCAAGCAGCTTATTTAGATGAAATTAGGAAGAAAAGGGGAAACTACCAATCAGGTGTCTGCAGTGGAGCCAGCCACCACCATGGGTGGGTGGAGCTGAGTCCCCTGGGGAACTCTGGGAGGGCACAGAGTTTTTCCAGCTGATGGGCCAGCGAGCTGGGGTATTTCTCCACTGTCCCCTGTAGACAGGCTGATCAATATTTTGTGTATTTAAAGTGGACAATGTATATTTTGTGTATTTAAAATGGAGAGCTCTATAAATATTTATTGAGTTTACTTGTTCTGGATCTGAGTTCAAGTCCTGGATATCCTTATTAATTTTCTGTCTCGTTGAGTCTAAATCTTAGGCTGCTCCTAAGAATTTTAGGCTAATTCTTGGTCACTTCGGGCCCGGTATGCTCCTAGCAGCCAGGGAAAGGCTTCAGGCAAAAGAACACAGATCCTGGCTGTGGGAAGTCTGAGCAGAGAGTGCGGGAACGAGGAGGACTGTGGGAAGACGGGAGGACTCTGGTGGCATCTGCTACAACTGCCCTTTAACTAGGACCCATGTGGTGCACCGGGCCCAGACCCTGACGGTGAGTTTCAGACTCCACGTTGGAGTCAGAGCTCTCAGGATTTTGCCTCTCTTTCCTGCCCCAGGACAAGCAGGAGACTCCTTATCTCTCTGGCTCCAGAGCTTCATGGCAGGAGTAAAACCTGCCTGCCAGGGCCCCATGAGAGAAAGGGGAATGCCAGCTCAGGACCCAGGAGTCCTGCCTGCACCTCAGCTCTGCCTCTGATGAGCAGTGTGGCTGGATCAATAGTTCATCCTCCCTGAGTAGAGACTGCAGGCAGTTGGTCTGGTTTGTAAGAGCCCTTCCTTTTTTCCTGGTACTGGGCAGCAGACTATGTGGTTCTCTTCTCTGGATGGTCATCTTTCTCCATGGATATTTTGTATTATCACTGTTATTAATGAGACAAGGTCTTGCTCTGTTGCTCAGGCTGGAGTGCAGTGGTGTGATCACTTGAGGTCAGCAGTTCGAGACCAGCCTGGCCAACATGGCAAAACCTCATATCTACCAAAAATGCAAAAATTATCCAGGCATGGTGGCTCATGCCTATAGTCTCAGCTACTCAGGAGGCTGAGGCAGGAGAATCACTTGAATCCGGGAAGTGGAGGTTGCAACGAGCCAAGATTGTGCCACTACACTCCAGCCTGGGCAACAAAGCAAGACACCGTCTCCAAAACCAAATTACTCAGTCTCAGTTATTTCTTCATAGCAACAGGAGAACAAACTAATATCTTTAGGTTTTAAGATAAGCTGAAAATAAAATATCTCAAGTGGGATTCAAAGTGGTCTCAGGAAACTTAAGACAGAACTACCATTCGACACAGTAATCCCACTACTGGGTGTATACCCAAAGGGAAATAATTTATCAAAAAGACACAGGCATTTTTGTGTTCACTGAAACACTATTCACAGTAGCAAAGACATGGAATCAAGCTATGGTAAAATGGATAAAGACAGTGCAGGACATATATGCCATGGAATACTATGCAGCCATAAAAAAGAGTGAGATTATGTCCTTTGCTGTAACATGAATGGAGATGGATGCCGTTATCCTAGGTAAATTAGCACAGGAACAGAAAATCAAATGTCACATATTTTCACTTAAGAGTGTGAGCTAAACATTGGACACACATGGCCATAAAGACGGGAGCAATAGACTACTTCTAGATGGGGCAGGAAAAGAGGGGGGCTGAAAAATCATCCATTGGGTACAATGCTCACTACATGGGTGACAGGATCGTTTGTGCCACAAACCTCAGCCTCATGTAGCATACCCATGTAACAGGACTGCACCTGCACCCCTTAATCTAAAATAAAAGTTGAATTTTTTTAAATTAAAAAGAAAATAAAATGGTTTTTGGCATTTGGGGCCTATTATATTAGTTTTTTAATATAATTTTTTTGTATCCCTAGTTTGTTAAACCAAAAACTAGAGATCTATGTGCTGTTTGCCAAAGTACTGTTGAATATAAGGATAAACCAATTGAAAGGGTCATTTAACTACTTAAGGCCAGAAACCATCTTAGATTAAAACAGCAGGAGGAAGGGAGGTCTGATAGGCATACTTAAGTGAGGGGCCTTGACCTGCCCTTTCTAAAGCACCACTTCCCCTGTCCCTGCCACACCTCACTCTCAGAGATTTTTTTCCCATAATTATTTGGTGGCTTCCTCACTCTTCATGGAAAGCTCCCACCCTTAATATCTCAGGTCCTGGCTAGGTAACAGCTTGTCAGGGAAGCCTTTCCTGACAAGTGCATATAACACACACACACACACACACACACACACACATGCACTCACACATGGCTCTTTCTTTTTTTTCTTTTTGAGACGGAGTCTTGCTATGTCACCCAGGCTGAAGTGCAGTGGTGTGATCTTGGCTCACTGCAACCTTCGCCTCCCAGGTTCAGGCAATTCTCCTGCCTCAGCTTCCTGAGTAGCTGGGATTACAGGCATGTGCCATCATGCCTGGCTAATTTTGTATTTTTGGTAGAGATGAGGTTTCACCATGTTGGTCAGGCTGATCTCAAACTCCTGACCTTGTGACTTACCCGCCTCAGCCTCCCAAAGTGCTGGGATTACAGGCGTGAGCCAACGCACCCGGCCACACATGCACTTTTCACACATACACACTCAACACACTCACACTCACATGTACATACACTCAACACACACATAGAAATGCACAAGCACACACACAGTCACAGATACACACACACACAGTCTCTCTCTCACTCACACTTACGCTTACACACATGCACCGCATTCCCTGCCTGCCATTGTTTTCCATGGACTTTGGTTCCTGCCCTTCAGGGTACGTACTCCACATGGCCCAGTCTCAGGAATCCAGAACACTCTGGTACCCAAAGATAATCTTTATTATTATTGTTGCTGGAGATTGGGTGTCTCAAGCCAGGAGATGAGGACCCACCCTTTTCTGTATGGGGAACCCTGGAACCCCGGAAACCTGCCCTCTTCTGTGAGGAGATGCATGAGGACCTGCC